>NW_027468650.1:34211344-34581344 GCF_046254945.1 Alosa pseudoharengus
CAATCTGTCCGACCTGCCCCTAAAAACCGTCTGGACGTGCCGAAGGACCATGAGAATGGTGCATTGACTTCATCTGGCCGTTCTTTATGGGGTCTCATGTTGAGAAGCCAAACACACATGTGCAGACTATGACAACCTCCACCAGCTCAGTTTGTTGTGTCAGGTGGACAAGGGGAAAGTAAAGAAGACCAGATGCGACGACTGAAAGACGGAGTGTTATTCTCAAGATAACAAGCAAACCGGGCTGCCATGAAGTATTGGCCTGGATTAAGGAGGGGAGGGGGATTGCACACTCCCACAAAATGCAGAGGGCTCTGTTTTTTTAAAAACACATGCTTCGTCGTACTGTTTGAAATCTCTTTTAGAAATGTATGGGCAATTAACTTAACAAATTGTTATCTGTCCAGTATTGGCCTGGAGTTGGTGCACACTGAGAGGTGATCTGGTGACCCCTTGGGCAGACTGGTTAGCTTCATCTGACTCCTATTCCGGCTGCTCCCCTCTGCTGCTTCCGTGCTAAGTAGTGATATCACCTCCTGGCTAGCACGCACATCGCCATCTCTTCAAAAGAGAGACAGAGAAATGGTGATTTCCCAAACAAATGCTGGTTGTTTATGTTTTACAAACTTTAACATGCCCATAAATATACACTCAGCACACAACAAACTGACATTAAAGTCTAATGCATTTTCCTGTTGCAAATTGCTTTTGGCATGTCCATAGTTAAGATTGTCCAAAGATGGTCATTTATTGATAGTGTGTTTTGATACTCTGAGGGGGAGCATTCTCTACGCAGTGAATCACATGAGGTATTGTCTGGGTTATGAGATATGGCTCCAGGTTTTACGTCCAAAAACTCTGCTGTAGTTTACTGAAATCACAAGTTAAGTAGGGGAGGTCAATGTTTACCGGCATGGCTTCAGAACAAGTTACGGTGATTTTCCTGCCTTTATTCAGATAGGACAGTGGGAGAGAGATGGGGTGGGATTAAGAAATGAATGCAGGCTGAACTGGAACCTGGGTTCTCTAGGGTCACTAGGATCTAACTGTGGTACAGAACCTGGGTTCTCGTGGTCACTAGCACCCAACTGTTGTACAGAACCTGGGTTCTTGTGGTCACTAGAACCCAATTGTTGTACAGAACCTGGGTTCTCGTGGTCCCTGGGACCCAACGGTGGTACGGACTACGCACCGCAACTCCCCCACGATGAAATTTGGAGAAAAAGGAAACATTGCACGATGGTCAGTTCTCTCTAAGCCTTTTTCACCTCTGTCTTCGGGGAGGATAAAAAGAGAGGAAGTGTGTCACTGTTTTTGGGAGGATTTGGGGTTTGACAGAAACAATCGCAGGGCTGCACCAGAAACAGCCTCTGTGATACATTAGTGCTCACTGACTCATTGTTACACAATGGGGATTAGTCACACACTTCCACTCCTGACCTGAGGAAGAACTAAGAGAGCACTGGGCATATGTGAGGAGAGCAGTATGAAACCTAAAAATAAGAGCTCAGCTTTACCTTGCATCGTTGTCTTCGTTGGCTCGGCGAAAAGTGGGATAAGCAGGAGGTATATGAGGTAGACGAGTGACAGCCAGTTGTACCGGAACAGACATGCTGAAGAGAGAGAGGGAGAGAGAGAGGACACAAATCTGTTAGGAGAGCTCTACCTGCAGGCAGAGTGACAGTCTCGCACATTACACCAAATTAACATAAATCACAGAGGAGTGATGTGAGCCTTCAATTATTCCAGACAAAATGGGCCCTTCAAACGTGCCGAAGACACCTTCCAAACATTCCAGCCCGCTGAGCAGATCAGCCTGGGAAGGGCCCAGGGCCAAATCTAGGACACAGTCATGGCAAAGCTGGTGTGTGTGTGTGTGTGTGTGTGTGTAGATGTAAGTGTGTTCATTTATGGTGTACGTGTACGTGTATGTGTGTGTGTGCATGTGTGTGTATATATGTGTGTGTGTCTGTGTGTGAAGGTAATTTTAGAGTGAGATTTTAAATTAGAGGGAGAAGTCTGATTGTAGACAGATTTGCAGATGATCTGGCAGACATGTGGCTGTGCCCGTATCTGGGCCAATTCAGAACGGAGTCAGGTGATATACTTTGGCCTGGACTAGCCAGTGGTTATCTGAGAGAGAAAAAGTTTATGTTGTGTTGAGGGGAGGGGGAATGAGAACACACACACACACACACACACACACACACACACACACATGATAAATCCTGCTTGCGGAGGGCTTAGGTGATAGATCCCCGGGGTGATCCCTGACCTCAGCGCCAGCAGCAAACAGGCCTCCTCATGCTTCTGTGCCAAGGAGGAACACAAACGCTTCCCTCCCCACCATCCCGCCCCAGCTGTCTTGGGTCGAAAACACGGCGATCGTGCATTAAGATAACGCTGAGTGATGCTGTTGCATTTAAGCGTTCAGCCAGAGAGCTGGGCCGTCCATTAGGGGGATGAAAACCCACACAGTTCCATGTTACAAAATAAAAAAACACCCTCACAGAGCCGGCCCATACACTCTCGCTCCCGCTATGTGTTTATGAGCTGCATGTCATATGCAGACACTTGTGCTAAATTAAAGAGGGCTGCTTGTCCATGCTCTTAACATGACATCACTGAGAAAGTATGGCAAAGCAGCATGTTGTTTTAAGATATCACATATGCTCAGGAGGAGGAGGAGGAGGAGGAAGGCAGGGTGGTGAGGGGTGGACTAAGAGCACTACGCAGCCTTAACTTCAGTTCTGTCGTGTTTGCAGAGCTTCTCTTAATGAATGAGTTCCCGTATTATAGGCTAATCGTCGAGGCGTGAATCAAATCCATAGCTAAATATTATGAAGGGGTCCTGATGGGTTTGGTTCATATTTCTGCATATTCAGGGTAAATGTCTGTGAGAGTCTGGCTACGTCTGGCCTCGCGCTCGGAGAGGTTCTGTCATCTTGGCGCGCACAGTCGGCTCCTTGTCTTCTCCAGTCAGAAGGGAAGGAGTTGGAGAGGAGATGGGAAAAGTGCAATCATTCCTCCCATTTCATATGTTATCTGTCAGATTATATGCGCACACCCTGCGTGGATATTGAGTTACATCATTACTGACAGTGCAAATGTTAGTTACAGAACATTATACAACTGTCAAACAAGAAGAATATGGCTAAGACAAAGATTCTAAGTTGCAATTCAACAAGTGCTAAGGGAAAATGTATGGAAGATCATTTCTTTTCTGAATCCAATTTACCCAACATGAAGTTTACCCGTTAAAATGCGCACGCACACGCACACACACACACACACACACACACAGACACAAAAATAATCAGGCCACCAACATAGTATCACAGTATAATTCAAAGACATCAACAGTGCAGACAGATTGAGGCAACTCAAATCACATGCACATTGGTAAGAAAATTAGACATCACAGCTATAACAAGATCTAAGCATCGTCCGTGTTGCATGACTGCCTTGAAAGCATGAGATGATTGATGGGGACAGGAATGATGACCAACAACCCTAACAGTCCCAAATGACAGCCTTGACTGACTCCAGGCCTGTGGAGTGTGGTGCGCCAGGGCCAGGCAGCACTCCCCACCTTCTAAGAAGAGACCTTCATGGCTCAGAGCGCTGACAAACAGACACTCCCCTGCTGCTGCCTTTCCCAGGCTGCTCGCTCGCTCACTTGCTCGGCGACATAGGGAGCATGTCATACAGCGGCCTGACTGTCCCTCCGCACTCCAAACTTCCAGAGAGAAGAAAAAAGTACCAAAAAAAAAACCT
This sequence comes from Alosa pseudoharengus, assembly GCF_046254945.1. Classification (NCBI taxonomy): domain Eukaryota; kingdom Metazoa; phylum Chordata; class Actinopteri; order Clupeiformes; family Clupeidae; genus Alosa; species Alosa pseudoharengus. The sequence goes on from NW_027468650.1 coordinate 34,215,122, forward strand.
TCTGCACATCTGTAGCCTTTCCCAATTCATGTGAGGACTATCAAATGTGTTATGACATGGCCATCAAACAGTGTAGTCTTCGGCTGGAGATACAGGGTACGGCTGAGCGGAAGGGAAAGTGAGGGTGGGTAAGGGGCTATTGGGATGAGCTGTGTGCTGTTGAAAGGAACCGGAAGTCGGAGGAAATGTTTGTGTCTGCAGACGAATCGGCCTGTTGTAAGCAAACAATGCCTATGCACTAACAGATGTCTCGAGGTGGGTGGGTGGTGGTAAGTTGAAGATATTGTATAAGCGTGTACATGTGTGTGTGTGTGTGTGTGTGTGTGTGTGTGTGCATACAACTTCCTGTATTGTATGCAAGAGAATATGCATCTGTGGTGTATGTGTTTGCATGGATGTGTGTATGTCTGTGTGTGTGTATGTGTGGATATATACACCCAAACTTGCACCATCTCTCTCTTCCTCTCTCTCCCCTTCCCTCCTCATGCATGGGTGCAGCTGAGAGAGCATCTCATTCAGGCCTCCACTAGCCCCCCCCCCCTCTCCCTCTCTCTCTCTCCCCCTCTCTCTCTCTCTCTCTCTCTCTCTCTCTCCCTCTCTCCCTCTCTCCTGCTGCATCTGTGGGAGCGGTTGACAGAGCGTCCCCATCCCTCCAGCAGGCCTCTCCAGGGCCATGGTGCGCGGAGAGGAGAAACACCCAATTACACTTAGCTAAATGAGCCTTATCGTTTTGATCCATTCACTGGGCCCCACGAGCCCACGCCGGCCACTTCCTGTCCGATCCGGGGCCGCAGAGATGTTGACTCGACCCGACCCGACCCGACATACCGCTCTGCCACGCTCCACCACGGGCCCCTCTGCAGCAATTGGGCAGCTGAGGCAAGCTCGCTTTTGATAATTATTTTTGTTCAGATACATACACACACTCACACACACACATACAGTATGTGTGGTTTCCTTTTGCAAAAGTCAGGAAGTAAACCTCAATCTCTGACAGGAAAAAAAAAACAAACAAACAGAAAAAATGTGATTTCCGCAAAAACAGTTTCTCTGTTTTTCTTCCCTCGTTCTCTCTCTCTCTCTCTCTCTCTCTGGCTATGCTATGTTAATTGCATGACGACGGAGGAGCGAATGGGGGAAGTGTGCCTCTCGCTTCGCTTTGTCTCATTTCAGGCCACATCCTCTGGCCTCTGCGAGGGGCTGCAAATTAAAGACCGCCTCGACTCCAAGTGGCCGGCACCCCGGCCATCTCCCTGTGGTCCACGCCTGACCACACACAGAATCCCATTTTCTCTCATTTTCAAACCATCGTGCCGAAACCTTGAAAAGCTCTATCACTATTTGGAGCAGGGAAGAAGATTTGTTTGGATCTCCGATTAATTGTAAACCTTTTGGTCCTCTTCATGGGGCTGGGGGGGTTGGCTGTCGGGGGTTGATTGCTTTTTGTGACACTGAGGAAGAGGTTGTGTATGTTTCACATACACAATGACTTAACAGGAGAATCATCTCATTTATTTCACTTAAAGCAGTGTGCTGTTCACACATCTGCATTTCACGGGCGCTTGCATTCAAAGCAAACGCAGGATGGCAGTTTAGAAAATCCAGCCAATAAAATGCATCTAGAGCCTGCAGTGTCTGAAAACGAAGATCATGATCATTATGAAAATCCAATGATCTTTTGTCTTTTCGTCTCTTTCTTTCTCTCTCCATCCTTGAGATGTGTTTTCAAGGCATCATGTTTCAAAGGCCTGTGCCCAAATCAATGGGCTTTTCTTCATTGTTTCTTTGCAGGGCATGGGACGGGCCTATTTGGCCAGCACTAGGAGGAGGGAGCCTGTTTCTGCCATATTAGCGGGATTATCTGTCCATTAACACTTCCCACATGGCGACCTGACACCATTCGCAAGCGCTAACGTCGGGTCTGGGTCCCGCTGGCTACAATCAGACGTGTCTTCAGGACAGGCGAGACTGTTTGCAGTAAAACGATGGGCCCTGGGCCATGACAAATACACCAGCCCCAGAGAAGACCGCCGCCAGCTTATTTTTCTTTGAGCTTTGTTGAAAACACTTGAGCTTATTAGCCTTGAAGGGATTGTGCCAGTGCAGTAATTGTCCTTGCCCTGGCGATCCTGGAGGAATGCATACGGAGCATGCTTTCTGTATGTATATACAGTTACATGTGTGTGTGTGTGTGTGTGTGTGTGTGTGTGTGAGTGAGTGTGGGTGTGCGTGTGTGTGATTGTGAGTGTGTGTGAGTGTGTGCGTGCGTGCGTGCGTGAGTGTGTGTGTATATATGTGCTGCATAGTTATATGCATCATCAACAAGCTGTCGGGTCTCATGCTGTGTGCCGTTAGCACGTCAACACCAAGTTCCATCCCAGTTCCATCCCCTTTCACCACAGAAGGATTCTAGAAAATAAATTACACTTACAGTTTTAGGCCAGTATGATGAGGATGAGTGACAAAAAAATGTGTGTGTGTGTGTGTGTGTGTGTAATGATAGGTTGGATAATATCCAATCCCATGGTTCCACATAATCACACAGGAGAACAGATCCTTTCAAGAGTCAAGAACAATAAAAGTGCATCTGGTGGAGATGTTGTGTTTGGAGACTGAATTCTCCTATCTGTTCAGATAAACAGGAAGAGTTCTCAAGGTTAACTCACACAGTAAACGATCGAGTGTACGATCAAGATATTTTATAAAAGCGTAGTAGTCACACATGACAGAACGTTCTGGAACTAACAATAGCGTGGACTGGCAGTCGGGCCAAAGCAGTCCGAATGTAAGCATGCAGAGTAAATGAGTGCAGCTGTTTTGAGAAAGGACCTGTCGTTCTTGATCAGTGTTTGGGCTTGTTTATTGCAAACTGCTGGGGTGTTGTAAAACCTCATGCTTATCTAAAAAATGATTCAATCTTAGGACTGAAATGTCAGATGAAAAAAAATCTCAGGCTCAAACAATGTTACATTTTTCCTACTGTAGTTCTTTGATGACTCACTTAGATACTTGGATAATACCAGAATTATCAATAAGTATATATTGTCTAAGGCTGATGCATTCTTCAAACATATGCTGTAAAGACTATATAGGCCACATATAAAGTCATAAAAATAAGTTGTGTCATAAACAGAATAAAGACTGAATCCTTTGTCAGGGACGTTGTGCAACTACAATTACAAACAGATGCTGCCTTCAGAGGAAAGGTTCAAGTTCTCCAGATTGGAAAGGCTAATTAAGAATACCATAATCTTGGGACAATCACTTCCAACCAACAATTACTGTGTTACAATCAAATTATATACATTGCAAATCACTTTTTATCTGCCTGACTTTTTAGAGGCCTTGTTTTTCAAGATGTACTTGCGCAGCCAAACCAACAGAAATCATTCATCATTCATGTCCAATAAAACCATCGGTTTCAAATCAGCCCAGTTAGGTGCTGGAAGACCTTTAAATCAACATCCATCAGAGAGCACAACAATTCCAAAGAACAGCTTCCAATGTCTGATAAATGATCTGACAGTAAAAAGCCGCTTTGCTTTGACTAAATTGCCATGTTTTGACTGAACCCAGCCATTGCACATTTTCAAGATCACACTTCAAAAAGCAGGACCATGCAAAAAAAAAAATCACACACGATTGTCTGGCTAATGATGTCTTTAGTGGACTCCCTGGTCAGTAGCCCCCTTTCTCCAGCAGGTATGCGTTGAGCCCACCAGCACCTGGGTGCAAAACAAACACTGCTAATCCCAGAATCCCCCTCCCTTCACCTACTCAGGCTGTGAAGGGGTGTGTGAGGGGGGGGGGGGTGCAGATGCATGAACACTGTTGTTGATTTAACACTAAACAGCCAGTCTCTCAGTGGCCATCAATCAGTCACTCAGACACAGGATCGACGTGTTACAACGCCTGACTGACAGACACGGGGTGTGTGTGTACAGTATGTCTGCGCTGCGTTCCGTACCACCACCTTTACCTTACTTACTCATGTTGTCCACCCACCCCCACCTCCCTTTCTCCATAGAGGCATTGTGAAGACCAAGTGAGACGCTTGTTTACATTTGAGGTGTCTTTTAAAAATGTGAAGAGTTAAAGCTGATTGAAAGGCCCTACAGAGAGAGAATACAGCTACAGAAATAAAGGTGCTTGCTTTATGAAACAGACTGTAGGTTGTCTCTAGTAAGTGCTGTCGTTAATCACTCTTGACTCCCACTAAAATAGATAAGCATATATAATTATACTTGCATAAATATAAAAAAAATCATCAAACCAGTTAGAAGATTCTTTGACTTCTTCTCTCAAGGATTAGGAAAAGTAATTGTGACAATAACGTTGTATCACAACTGTAGCAAGTAACTGTGACAGAAAAAATAAAGTCATGCTGAAGTAGTGTATCATTAGAGGGCCTTCTGTTTACTGTGTGAGGGCTCTGACTAAACTGAGCACCACTGACCTTAAAGTCCCTTTGTGGCACCGTCGGCCACTTGTACACACAAACACTCTGTGCCCGAGGAGAACAGAGCGCCAGTTTGGAGTCATTTAGTTTGACTGGCAGCGTCCTGGGTCCAGATTTAACTGTCTGCACTGTGGTTCGTTCAACACATTTGGCAACACTTTGCTCATGTTTGTCTATCTGGAGAGAAACAATGACCACCCCTCGCAAGAGTGTGTGAGTTGCTCGTTCTAGGTCTGTCTCCGCCTCGCTCGCTCTCTCGTGCCCTGTGCGCTGCGGCCGGTGTGTGTGCCGCCACCCGAGCAGCCCAGGCGACCAGCTATGCCCTTTTCCTTGAATGAGTCAGTGACTGAGGGATCTTTTTTTTCTCACTGCTGCTGAAATGAAAATAAGCTGTTCTCTTTCTGAAACAACAGACAGACCCACTAACCATTTGTTCCCTGGTGCTTGGCAGACGTGAGAGCTGTGCACAGCACACCCCAAAACTACTTTCGTGTGTGTGTGTGTGTTTGTGTGTGTGTGTGTGTGTGTGTGTGTGTGTGTGTGTGTGTGTGCTTTTGCTGTACTGGCCCTCGGCATCTTCACACCCACTAACACATAGCTCTGCAAGCTCTATGCGTACTCGAAGCTTGAGCGCCTCGATCGATCATTAATCCGAAAAGAAATTAAACCGCACTGCACATTCAGGGCTCCCGTTCATCACCAGATTAAATTACACTCCACTGTATGGTGACCGGTAAAATATATTACCGCAATTACTTTTGGCTGCCTCACCTGAAACACCAGCGCAGACCTTGCAGCTGGGCTCACTCTCACCGCCCCTATTACTCCCGCTTGGCCTCGGTCGGCCTGACAATTTCTCATAACGCAACATGTTTCTCACACAATTACAGGAAAGAGACGGCCCCATACCGGTTTGTATACTGACGTTCCTCGCACTGACACACATGTGCATGACTATAACAGAATAAACATTGCCTACCCTCTTGCTTTTTGTGTCTACACGGAACTGACACCCATTGCTGCTATGGGCTGTAGACCAAAACGCAGGTGTGCCATTAATAAAGCCCATATGCCCTCATTCAACTTTAAAATTGAAAATTATTTGAGCCCATTTGACCATTTCTGTACATCATCAGGTAGAATCAGGGTCTATTTGGTTAGCTGTTGGCACAGAATGTTCTAGAATTCCTGGCAACATAACAGTTCTAATGCCCAAACCAAACAATTTTGTTGTTGACATTGAAAGAATACCAACACAGACAAATATATATCCAAAACATATTAAAAAGGCCAAAAAATACCAAATTTTATACAGAGGCTAAATATTAATGTAAGACATAAATATGTCAGTTCAGTGATGGTGGGGAATTTATGGGAGGTTGAGAGGACAGAAACCTCAACGCATAAATAGTGTGTGCTTCTGTGTGTAGACACTGTGACTCCCAATAAACTGATACACAAACACACACACACACACACAAACAGACACACACACACACACACACACACACATCCACACACACACTCATGCAAACATGCACATGCATACACACACATACACACACACATAACGCATGCAGGCATGCACATGCATTCACACACACACACACACACACACACACACATTGTAATTTAACCCCTGTGCATGTATTCAGCTGTTACTGCCCTATTTTCTCTTGAGGCAAACAGCTTTATATAGCCCAATTTTAATATTCCACTGTATGACAAAAAACCTATCTGCAGCATATACTGTTACATGCAGCACTTTACTTTATGAAGTGTTAATAGAGCTCAAGTACGACATGGTGAGTATCTAGTTGTCTTGCCACATGAATAGTAAAAATATGTCTGGCTTTTTTTGGACCACCCACTCACACGTACAGGAGGGTAACTACCAGCATGCTCTTGGATAAGACAAAATGAGATAGACGCTAACATTTTTTTGACAAATGTTTTTTTGGTAAATGTCAGAATTTTTTTTCCTTCAATATCTTTTTATGTTGCCACTTTCTATAAACATAAAGAAGATGATGAACATAGGCTACAGAGACAGACATTTTTTTGTGGCATGCATCTGAAAGAAATCAACTTCAACCCTCAAAGTGGGAATACAGCTCTGCAGACAAACTTTGTTGACGGTGTGCTTTCAAACTGGCTGTGCTCATTTTTCTGGGCTGGGTGTGAACCAGTTTGGAGCCATGAATGATTCTTCAGTTTGAAGTGAGAAGCAACAACAACGCTACTTTGCAACAGGTTTCGGATCAACCATACGCCCCAACAAACTCCATTCCTCTTCTATAATGGGCCAAAATGTCTTCGTCTACCATACTCTGGGGACAAATGTTTCATAAAGACACACTGTGCATTTCAATAAATGAGTTTAAAGGATGAGACTATAGGAGCTTCCGTTTAGAGCACATCTCAAACATGACAGCATAAACTGAAACGTCAGGCAGATTTTTAAAAACACAAGCTTCTTCAGCTTGCCTGATGATTGCACATTTCACATGTATTAATTAGGCAGTTGTATCTATCTAAAGGGGCTTACGGTACATGTACACATCTTCATCGATTCTGTGTACTGCTCTCTTGTCTTGGCCAAATAAGCCTGATTCTGATTCCCATTTGAAAAACTACAGTATCAGTCTTTCTTCTGTGTTTCCCCCCAGTGGCATATGACTCAGAGCATTGCAATGAGGCTACTCCTCCTGTCTGACTCAGCCTGGTCACAGTGGGCTAATGCCCTTCTAATGGGGGGTGGGGGGTATAAGAGGGGCATTGGAGGGTGTGTGTGTGTGTGTGTGTGTGTGTGTGTGTGTGTGTGTGTGTGTGTGTGTGTGTGTGTGTGTGTGTGTGTAGGGAGCAAATAAGTGGTTATGGAACAGAGGTGTCTGATTGGGTCTATATCGAAACTACACCACATCATGACTTACTCTTTACTCCAGGACGCATATTCGTCTTAGACAGTGGATCTGAAACCCTCATAATTTGCCTAATATTTTTTCAGGACTGAACTGAAAAGATGTGATGCTCCTGACATGAATTACAGTAATTTCACTCTTCCACTCTTTTTACTCTCTCTTTTTGCTTATCAAGCAAGTTGTTTGATATATCTATGGGAATAACACAATACTTTATTTTGCTTTGGAATTAAGAGTCCATGGACACTATTGTATTAATGTAGGCTATGGTATGTAAATATGAGAATGAGAATATGAGAAATATGTGTATAATTGGAGGATATAATATAATCCTGTAAAATAACAAAACTTTTATTGAAATATGAACGCTGTATTACAATATGATAATAAATAAGAGTAATATGAGCAAAGGATACTATCTACATTTCTCTCTAAACTGTTAGAGTGATCTAAATGGAAAAACAAAGTCTTTAATCCTACCAACCCGTAAGTCAATTAGGATCCAAGCAACAGAATTATGGCGTGCAATTAGACACATTTCATCCTAACTAACAGATATCCCAGCCTAAGGCTTCCTGCAGCATGTATCTTTCAGGATCACCATAGTTTCATCTCCTCTTCATGGTTGACCTTCAGCGTCCGCATGTCCGTCAACATTGGCAACAAACAAACCAGGTATGCAGCTGCCTATGTTAGCGGCGCATTGGGCAACCGCTGACAGCCTACATGGCGCAGGCAAAACAGTGGTTAAGGCAAACCACTAACACCTGGTGAGGCAAAAGCTCCGTTTTCCTGTGGCTTTCACGTAGGAATACATTTTATAACATCCAAAAATATATCAGTTTGCCAGTTCAGTTTGCCCAAAGGACGAAAAAAAAACATTCAGGCACCTTAACCATAAGAGGATACCCACACTACGGGTTTTGAATGTGCAAAAACTGCTGTCAAAGAGTTGGGTCTGAGATGTTACAGTACAAAATCTATGTTCTTTTTTGTCACATTTTTGACTCTATTGAACACACACTTTGAGAGGTGTAATATACAGCTGCTGGCCTGTTTCTGGTAGTCTCCATTTAATTGCTAAAGTGAGGAGGGTTGGGGGAGGGGGTAGGGGGGCAGAAAAAACTCTGCTGGATCTAGTGTGGTTAGAGGACCCCGCACAAAAGGTCCTTTCAGGTGTCGGAGCATATTTCAGTGGCCTAGCTGTCAGATTACACGCAGGAAACGGTTAAGATAAAACTGGATGAATGCTGCGTCTATGAGACCGAGAGGCAGAGAGAGAGAGAGAGACACCCCTGAGGAAGGTTCGGCAGATCAAACCTCACGTTCGTCTAAATAAATATGTTTTATAGTTGCCTTCGTGGACAATTCCTGTTTTTTGTCAGTGATGTATTTGCCCATAATTCTACAGGGGAGTCATAAAATGCATAACTATGGCCTAGAGAAACTGTTACCTGTTTTGAGATCATTTAATGCATTTTTAATGAGAAATTCACTCGCGATGGGGGATTTCCATGCAACTGATAGCCATAATTGTGCTTCTTTTTGAAAAAAGAAATATGTTATATGTGTCTTTTATCAACTGATACAGTGTTTGGCAAAACCAGCATATAATTCAGTTGTACCCTAATATATGGCTAAGACTGAAAATAAAGGGTTTTGTGTTATTTTCTTTTTTTTTAAAAAACACAGAGTGTTTTCCTGTGGCAGCATTGCCACGAAGGTCGTTTTTTTGTCCGAGTCAGACGAGCTTTGAAGTCAGACCTTATTCAAGAGTGTGAATCATGCGTCAAATGGCACATTCTGTCTGGTTCACAGGGTCAACCTCTCCTCTCTTTTCTTCCCCAATACGTGCTCTTGTGCCTACCGCTCACCGCTCATGATGGTGGCCTAGCTGGGACAAAAGAGTCAGACAGCAGACAGCTCCTAAATGGGGCGTCGTGGTGAGGTCTTACCTCAGACAACTGACTAAGCCCAAACGATAGTTGGTTGAGGGGCAGTTGAACGCACTGAGTTTGATGTTTAATTGGCCTGCTTCTGGAAATCAAAACGTCATGCACAAGATGGCAGGCGAGGGGGATGAGAAACAAAAATCTGTTGGGGCGTAGGCCCAGCCCCTAACTCCGAATGTCAACCCAGACAGACAAATCACAGGCTTTCAGGAACAGCGTGGCCAATGGAACAAGTAGACGGCTCCTGATGACTCAAATGAGTTCAGCATGTGGAGCTTTTTAATTGCCGCCATCCTCACTCGAAACGTCAGCGGCCGCCCTCCGGCCCCGTCTCTGTCTCCGTTAGTAAATAAACGCGCCGCTGCTGCCTTCGCCACGACCTGAGCAAAACATTTGTGACACAACACTTCAAAGCCGTGACCTCTGACCCTGGGAAAGGACAGAGTGCCACATGAGAAGCCCCCAACTGCCCCCACCCTTGAACTCCCCCCCCAACCTCCAACCATACTTCTCCTACTTTAACCACTGTCATGGGCCATTTAAGGTACAGTGTGACTAATGAAACCAGAGCACGACAACACACACAGAGGGGCTTTGGCTGCGCTAAAGGTAGCTCAAAAATCCCCAGGCGTAAAACTGGGCAGGGACTGTTAAGGAACGTTGCTTCTTCTGTGCTGTATGAGTGAAGGAAATGTACTCACTGCTTGAGAGAGTACTGAAATGATAATGTCATTAAATTTCAATTACTGACACCAATTACAGAGACTCCGATTTAAAAAAAAAAAAAAACCTTGCCACGTGACTAATCCTTGGTGCTCACCAGTTCAAAGAAAATAAAGTATAAGCGGGAGGAAGCGTGGCAATGAAGGCCGCCTCATTTATATGCTCATCTCTACCGTTTAATCAGGAGAGGTGGAAGGACGCCACGCAAAAGAGCAGTTGCTGCCTTAAATATTTACTCGAGCTGACACGGCACTCTCAAGTCGGGGAGTTTTCCGAGATAAGACGGCAACTTTAAGTGACTTGGCCTTTCCACATGAAGGTTTCCCTGCACAAACACGGGCCGGCGTTCGCCTCAGATGCGTGGCCCCTATTCACAGCACCTCTCTGTCTCTATGTAAAGTTTACAGTCCAAGTATACATCCTGTAGCTGTACAGACAAAATGAAAAAAACAACCAAGAACCACCTGAAAACAACACTTAAGTCAAAGTCAAAACAAAATAAAACAAAAAAGTCACTCGTTTCAGAATTCCGTTCAGTGGTTGGACAGTGGAAAGGTTAATAGGTTTCCAAAGGTAATGTTATTTTGAAAGGGACATTTCCCTGGGCTTATGCCACAAGTCCTTCCTTTATAATGGTTCATTTAGAGTGCAGAAATCTGCAAGCGGTTCATCTTTTTCAGTTATGGAGACAAAATGTCTTACATGTACTGTAGGTAGTTACTGTAATCTGATGTTGTGATATGATAAAGCCAACATTATGATTCTAGGAGCTTTAAATCCATGTAGTAGACCAAATTATAATCACTCGAGTAAAATCCTCATAAGACATCTCACAAAACCTACATACATCTCACTAGATAGCTCACAAAACAAACAACACAAATACATTTCTGAAAGTCAATTTTGGTTTAAGCAACATTTTGCAATCAATTGCCCATTGTATAATATACAAAACTCCTTGCTGAGACCCTTTTCTGTCTCCTCATCTGAATAAGCAGATATCCTGGCGGATAAACAGACACTGTCCTCTTCAGAGTCCAAGAGAGGAAGAACGTGTGGGTGCTTGGGGTGTGTGAGATAATCCCCTTGAACTGCAGGGCTTTGACACGGGGGAATGGTGAGAGCTGAACAGTAGGAGGCTTCAGAGGTCCTGCCCAAGAGCCTCTGTGTAAACAGGACCTTCAGATAACGCATGAGTCATGAGCCACGCATGTCCAGGAACGGCTGGCAATATCTGCCAAGAGACGAGTTTCAGAGCTCATCATCCGTTGCTCTGAAAAAGGCCACTGGTGGAAGTCTCTCTCCCACACACCCACCAGTTGAAACGGGAGTTCAAAATACACAGAAATACTCCGAGTCCCAGATTAATAGAGTGGGGAGTGGAGGAGAGGGCAGAGGCACAGCAGACAGAGAGTCGACGAAAGGGCAGGAAAAAAACAGATCGAACACCGCTGCCAACATACAACAATCCCCCCTTTATAAGAGAATTCAATTAATGTCAATAGCGTTTGGAGGGCTAACTGCTAGACCAAGTTCAGCCCTCAGTCATGTAATCCATTTGTACTAAGTAAAGCATAACAGACGCATCTGAGATGGCATGTTCTGTCCTGGGGGCAGAGCAGTGTTGAGAATGGGTCTGACTTGACACTGGCTTACATTGCTTGTAATATACAAAATGCTTGTGGCTATAATGCTATTTATGATGTGACTAAGACTATAATTACAGTAATTCTCAGTCATTACAGTCACTTTATCAAAACAGACAATATACTGTTCATTCTGGTAAGTAATTCATAACAGCCTTCCGATAATGATGCCACCACAACGTTTTGAAAGTTCTGCAATACTATACATCTGACACTTTATTTGAACCTATTCGTCATAAACTTGACAGAGCCATGTTGTTTTATATGTATAGGGCATTACATAGTTATTGCATGACTATTATGACAAATGGCCAAATAAAGAGAGATTTGGTTTTGTTGAGATTCAAGCCATTCAATCTGTCAGGTTGTCCATATTTCAGATTAGGAGAAAATAAAGCGTTTCTCTTTTCTCTCTAGCTGGCTTTAGCCTGTGTTCAAATCCCAGCAGGTGTGCTAGTGCTGTGTGTGTGGACGACCTCTGTCTTCCTGCTCCACCACAATGACTTCCTGCGCGCTCCTCATCAGCGGAGAATTCATCATATTACACAGTTTCTAACTGCTCCTCTAAGACCTTGCTGATGGGGAGCAATTAAATAGGCATCAGATCTGAACAATGGCAAATGAAACATTTTTACATGCAGCACCAAAAGTGCCTGAAGAAAATCTACCTCCCCTATCCACTTTCTCCTCTTCAGTGTGCTGACCACAGTTTGAGAAACATCCAAAACTGTAGCTCTGGGGCATCGAATGTCTAAATATCAAGACCACTGGTTTACAGGAACAGGGTTTTCAGTTGAATGATTCATCTGTGTACATTTTGACCTTGAGTTTGTTTAAGCTTTTCAGTTTTCCAGGGATAATGGGTAGTCCTGTCTCTCCATACAATTATATTTGCAATTCCAGGCAGGCATTTGGATCGGACAGGAATTTGATCAGACCATTTGGATATGATACCTGTGGTATGCCCCCACCTCAGAATAAAGAAGTGTGTGTGTGTGTGTGTGTGTGTGTGTGTGTGTGTGTGTGAATCTGTTGAGAAAAAAAATTTCAATATAATGACACTTTCTTCTCAAAGGGGGAAACTATAAGACCATACCAACAACTCTGACCAAAGACATGTCTGACACCACCCCCCCCCCCCCCCCCCCCCCCATAGTGGGGCTGTGTGCTGACCAGCACATATACACCCACCTGTTGGCCCGGAGATGGGGAGAGAGGAGGGGAGGGGAGGCGACCAACACTGTGTGAGCAGTCTGACGCTGGCTCTACTTAATCAGGACTAATCAAATAAACAGTCCTCATACTGCACTGCCTTGTGCCCCCCCCCCCCATACACACACACACACACACACACACACACACACACCATTCTACACGTATAGCAAGGCCCAGTGTCAAGTTTGGTGACTAACAAGAAGGATGTGCTCTGTTGGCTCCAGACGGCGAGAGAGGGAGAGGGAGAGGGAGAAAGAGGGGGCACGGCACTCGGCGCTGTTTGTGCTGTTTGTGCACAGGAGACAGGTTGCCCACATTGAAGCGTCTGTGTGTGGAACAGCAAATAACTAAGAGCAGGCAATGAGCACCTTCTGGGGGCTGTGTGTGTGTGTGTGTGTGTGTGTGTGTGTGTGTGTGTGGAGGGAGATCTTAGTCATGGTCCCCATCTTCTTCTAGAAGCCTCACCTCTAACGTCCAGGGCACAGACCAAACCTCACTCCCAATAGTTCCATCTCAACACATGGAGAAGCACTTGAACAGAGTGTTTCTGTGCCCTCTGCAGTGACAACATTATATCTGTCAGCTCTTATCTTACAGGTTGAGCAATTAGTTGACAGGAATATATTTACAAATGTGAAAGATTACTGTCCTTAGATGGCCAATTCATATAAAGGCCTAAAGGCCTATAGCCTTCTAATGAAAAATGTTGGTAATGATAAAATAACATGCGTCATCTGGACAACTTTTGCAAATTGACGTAAATAAGTATTTAAACAACTATAAAATTAGACATTTCCAGTAAATTGCAGCCATTGCAGTAAAACAATATGTACATTTGGAACAATTCATATTTTCTGATTGTTAGGCCAACAGATTTTTACAAAATATTTCAATAGTCGAATCTACTTGAGCATTACTGTTGAGCAATGTGAAAAGATTTAGTGTAACAACCTCAGGCATAATAATAACACTTGAGGGAACACTTGCTAAACATTAATGCATTACTAATATGTGTAGTATAAGTGCTCAGCAATGTCTGTATTACTTATTCCTGTAAGTATCACTGCACATTAATTAGGTATTTATGGAGCAATTTCTCATTTTTACTCAATTTGTCATATATTCTGGGTAAATCCTTAATGATCAGCTAGTTGGTTTTGTTCTAAGGTTACTGGTATATAGCATGGCTCAAAATGGAGAGTTTATAGACTCCTAATAGCCTACACTGTCTCAATATGTGACAGTGACAATGTAAATGTATTAGAAGGAAATAAAGTTTCTATTTTGATCCTTACATATATATATCAATAACCTTAAATCAAGACCAACTAGTTACTTAAGTATTTACCCAGGTTAAAATGTGTAATGATGCTTAATACAATTATGTATATTATAGTATATAGTTATATATTATTTTAATTAAAAAATAATATACATGGAAAATTATTCATATACAAAATTATTATTTTCACAAATATTTTATGAGACAATAAAATTATATTCAAAATATAGTAATACTCTGCAGAAAATCCCCCCCCCCCCCCCATTAGCAAAACTTTTTCGCCACAATTAAATGTCACGGCACATAATGGTCTGTTCATTTGTGTTCATTTCTGCTTCGTTGCTTGTCGACAAGGTAACTTACCTGCTGCAAGACACACTGGTAGAAGCAATCTGAAGATCAATCCACACACCACCTCGGAAGCCATGGCTTCTGATCAGTGAAATGCAAACCAGATAAGATGACTTTTATATTCAAAAGAAAATGCGCCTCAAGTCAAGTCTTTGCCAAACTCAAGCGGAGAGGGCATGGTCCTGTTAGTGCCCTCTATGGCATCCTTGAGTTATGAGCCCTCTTGGTGATCCATAAAGTCCGAAAAGTTCTTGCACCACAGCGCCTTCTTGCCCTAGTTTCAACAGCCAGAATCTGAGACCCCAAACATCTGTTGCCCAGCTCCTTAACTCAGTTATGCGATACGCGAAACTTCGGTGAACAGGCGAGCGACTCTGAAAAGTGTCACCTAAAAAAAAAGAGAGAAGAAACGGCGCTGTCCGCTGACTGTCAGTGTCCGTTGACAAAGGATGACATGGGTCTATTTCTTGAGTAAATAGCTCGTCTTTGCTGATATGCGGAGTTGCTAGTAAGCAAATCACTGACGGCTTGAAGGTTTTAAACAACACAAATAAAACTCATTATTTGCCAAACTTATATTTGGTAATAGAAGAAAAACATCAGCTGAACAAGTTGCGTAAAGTTCCCTCCTTGGAAGATAATAGTAGTAGCCTTGCGCACGCTGCAACCCTGGCACAGCTGTATTCGTCTGTCTATCTGATTACGGTTTCTCCTCCTCAATGAAAACTTTGCAGGACCACCCTGTAACTGACAAATGACTCCACCATTCAGAAGTCAAGGAGGAAGCCGGGGCTGAGGCTCGGTCCCAATGAGGAGGAGCGGGAGCCCTGTGCTGGGCTGGACCCGCCAATATGTGTGCGCTCGCGCTCCTCCCTCGAGGCCACCGCAGGCGTGGCGGTCGCATTCCAAGCCCTCCTCTTGGGTCAGGTAACTCAAGCTCGCTCAGATACCGGACAGTGGTGATATGAAAATACAAACAGAGCAAAAAAAGATACGGAGAATCTACACAAGAGAGGCTTTTACAATCACTGTGCTTTCGCCTGACGCTGCTTAGTAGCCTACTCCATTTCTGAGAAAAGGTATATATTAATATAACTGTGCAGGTAGTTTGTATGCCAGCTACTAATAGGCTCTCGAAACTTAATAGTAGTTTCCGGGGAAAGTATTGAAAAACAAACAGTGAGTTAGGCCTATAGGAACTCTATCATTCGTCGCTTTCTAATATACAGTAAATGGACCATGAACGATGCCTACAGCTAATGCGATTGCGCAATAGCAGCACCCAGCTGTACAGATGTTCCGAAGGATGTTGTGAACAGAACAGCACCATCTGTAGACAAAAACTGTAACCACAGCTAGTGTGGGACAGTCTAGGTAGAATTAAATAATTAAAGAAAAATAAAAAGGCAAAGCCTTCCAGAAAGAAAGAAAATTATGCCTTGAATGTTTCAATCAAAATTGTTTTGACAAAAATAATATAATGCCAATGTTGTCTGGTTAAGGATTTGTCAAGGGGGAAGCTGTAGGTTAACTAATAGTTGTGTTATTCTGTTTATTATATGTACCTCCTCATCTCCCCCATCAAACATGAAAACATACACTTCAACTCCTAAGAGCCTAAAAGTCCTAAGAGCCAAGGCATTTTAATCTGTTATGACAAAAACATATTTCCGCTGCTCCGTGTCACTCGATAACACTGCACTCGATAACACTGCTTTTGTCTGGAGCAGAACATAAATGGAAATAGAAAATAGAAAAAACAACATTAGTCTCAATTTAATAAAAACAAAAACAATGTCATATCTCTCTTACAAGAGGGCAAATGTGCTAAGCTAATTAGCCATGGTCACCTCTCCAGGGGATACAATATCAAAGTCAAATCCAACACAAACAGAAATGCATGCTGCCAAAGGAGAATGCCGGAGATCTGTAGCCTTTTAAGGACTGAATAACATATGGTATGCATTTTACACAATGTTCCATTTTATTAATATAGGTTGTGACCATACCATATGGAGCATGGGAGCACTGGGAAAGACATGAGGCAACGTTACTACAAGGCAGGGCAGTGCCTCAGACAGGTACAGTAAAGGCATTTCATAAAGATGACTAAAGGATGTCAAAATATTTAAGCTTTGTAATTCACTTTAGAGTGAATAACATATATGTTTATATCCTATGATATAAACAAACCACACCCACACAAAGATGGCAGGTTTCACAACGATTTGGTTGCATTAGTTGACAAAATAAACCAAAGTCTTTCTGACCACCTAAATGTGCTATGGCTTTAGGCTCCTCTCATAAGTGTATGATTCTGGAGGGATTCCTCAAACTTTTAGAATAGAAGCAAGCACATTGCACTACTGCATATCATATACATTTGCCTGCATGTGAGAATATGTGGGACTGCATAAAATATGAATGTATACGATTTAAATTTCAGCAAATTCATTGAATTAGGGGTGGAATGCATTAGTGTTTGTCCAGAGAACACCAGAGATGTTTTAATTCCTTACAGCCGTGTACTATACAACTATCTACTTTAACCTTTTATAACCATATAGCTATATATTACACAGCTATCATCAATGCCATATTTAATGACCTTAGAGACACTGCTTTGTGTATTCATTAGTTTTATTGTCAATCACAGTGAGTGTGAACCAGGAGAGAATTATTACATTGTCAATTGCCAACTAGAAAATCATGTGAAATATTAGAACAAACCTATTTGTCTTTACTGAGTGTTCCATATTAGAAAACATAAAAAAAACTAGAATACAGACGAAAGTTAAAACTGCAGTGTTTAGCTGGTAAGATAGTAGTGTTACCTCAACAACAGTATTGGTTAGCCGTACAAAAGTTAGCAGATGTGCACCAGTTCAGATTAACCCTGATTTGGTAAGGGGTTAAATGATGGAAACATTACAACTTTATTGGAATTTGTGATCTAGGAATAAGCCCTCATAAGTCTATACAGTAGTTTTTTTTTCCAGTAGTTTTTTTTTTGAGAACGCAGTTAATTTGTTTAATGAGTAATGTCAACAGTCTCATTAAATTTACTGTCTATATTTGTCACAGGGTCAGAAATATTGACAAGGCAAGATAGGATCAACTGCTAAATCCCCATGATTTTTTAAATGTTGATAGTTTGTTTGACAACCATCACAGTTTGATTTGAGATGTCAGCTGGCAGTCTTATAGGGGTGTAGACACAATTTTACAATTTTATTCACAATTATCACACTGTAAAATAATTTGTTCTGCCGAAAAGGCCGCTTCTGTCTTCTCTCAAATAGTTTCTTAATAAGTTTCTCAAATTTGAAAACTAGCATAAAAAAGAAAGAAAATGACTTTGAAAGATGTTTCATTTTGTTGTTTTGGCAGCACAACATTTTTTAACAGCACGAGCACTGTTTTTTGTGTTGATTCTTTGCATTGAGGAAATCAAGGGAAGTCAGTATTGCATACAAGGGCACGGTAGACCAAGTGTGTGTGTGGCAGGATTGTGTGAATCTGAGGTAAGAGGCTGAAGGTCAGAGGTCAGTTGGAGGATCAGGATAGGACACTGGGGTCGTGGTCATCTCGCTCATAGCTGATTGGCTGCAGTTGGCGGACGACATAATCCGCCATCTCTCTGGAGCCAGCAGCCACCACTCGCCTGGACATGAGGTCGAGAGGACCCCCTGTCACAAGAGAAGAAAATACACTGCGTTACACACACACACACACACACACACACACACACACACACACACACACACACACACACACACACACACACAGACAGACAGATAGACAGACACACACATATCCAGTCTGGATAGAGGACAAGGGGACCCCCTTTCACAAGTGAACAAAACACAAAAATGCTGGTGCATAAAGGTCTATACAGGCCTACACACACACACACACACACACACACACACACACACACACACACACACATTTACATGCACACACACAAAAAACAAAAAGCATGTGTACATTTAACATACACACACACACACACACACACACACACACACACACACACACACACACACACACACACACACACACACACACACTTTCAGCCTACTGCTCAAAGCAGCATCATCCGAGTATGAAAGGTCACTTGGTCACATTTTTACTCAGGCACTGAGGACACCCCCAGGGGGCTTACACAGCGCTCTCCTCTGTGGGTCTGACAGTTAGGCGGCGTTGACAGGCCCCCTTGTTGTCTCTGCCTGCGTGCTCGAGACTGCAGCCGGAGCGACAGCAGGACCAGACCACATGATCGCGACCTCGCAGACCTCCCCAACACTGCCTCTTTGTGTGCAGGCCAGGCCGCCAGGGAAAAAAGATGAGGCCAGCAAACGCATGCATTCTCATTGCATGCGCATGCACACACGCGCGCACTTACACACATACACACACATACACACACAGGTAGACACACTAATACACACACACACACACGCACACACACACACACACTCACTCACTCACACACACACACACACACACACACACACGCACACACACACACACACTCACTCACTCACACACACACACACACACACACACACACACACACACACACACACACACTCACTCACTCACTCACTCACTCACTCACACACACACACACACACACACACACACACACACATACACACACACACACACACACACACAAAAACATGCCCATGTTCATTCATGACTCTTCTTATCACTACACAATCCCTACCCTCTAACTCGTATATTCCACATGTTACGCTGAACTACAAAAAAGAAAGGCCAGTTTAATACCCACATTTATCCTTAAGAGTCCATGCTAAACGTATGATTTTAAGGAAATGTTTGAAAATGTTGCTTACTGTATATTGTACTGTACTGTACTGTAATACTGTACATATCCCGCAATTACTGCAAGGGCTGGAAGACATCAGCAAAGAAAATTAGAGCCCTGACCAAACTTGGAGCAGGGTGGTGGTCGCCTTTTTATAAAAGAACAATTCCAAACTTTCCCCAGACTTTTCCGAACTGATATTATTTATTTTTCTAGTTTTGAAAGGGAAGTGGTTGTTTTTTGTTGTGGCTTTGACCCTTTTTGGCTTACTTGTTTGTCTTTTTATGACAAAAACCTCCAGACTTTCATTTAAATTTCAAATCAAGATTTTTGAGACCTTCATAAGAACCCTGATGGAGTCTGTGATATATATATATATATATGTGTGTGTGTATGTGATATATATATACATAAATATGTCTGTGATATATGACAGTGTGAATATATTAACTACTATTGCCTAGGCGACCTATCCACCATCCAGTAATATGGTGATCTGAACTGTCTCCTGAGGGCTAAAAATGAATACAATTCATAACATAACAAAACAACAGCTGGGAAAGGTCACATAGACAAACCAAGATAACCTAAGGAAAATCCATTTGACTAATTCATCAAGATACATCCTAAACAACTCACTCTGGCTATCAACTTCAGGCATACCCCCCAAACACACACCACCACTTCACAGCGATGTCTGTCTGTCTGTTTAAATCATTGTTGTGTTGTCTCAGCAAATAGTTAATGGCTTACTGCTATCACACACTTTCGCAGTCACTAAAAATAGCTGGCATTAGGCCACTCTTTAAAAAGAGAACTCTGGATGGCTCTGTGTTAAACAATTAAAGACCTGTCTCAAAAGCCAAGACTATTGCCGAAGTTGTTTTCAATCAACTCAGCAGTTTTTCTTAACCAGAGAGATAATTTTCACAAAGTTCAATAAGGCACAGAGGGAATCCGACAACTGCCAATGACATGAATAAAATGTGCACCGTAGGAAACCGTACGCTTCTTGAACTTGTTAGCCCTTGCACAGCCTTTCCTACAGCAGAGGAGCTGTGCACAACTGGCTCACTCCATTTCTGCATTTTAATTTTGTTTTCTTTCTAATGTCAGAGTGTGTCAGCATTAGAAGTAGCGAGACCCAAGCTAGTTATGGTTTCTGTCGTTATACAACACAACACAACACAGAGAGGGAGGGGAGAGCCCACCTCTGTTACACATACTGTATATACAACTACAGCAAAGTGGAGGATGTGAAAAAGCAAAAGTAAGATAACAGTCAAAATGATATTGTACAAGTGACCCAAACTGTTACTTCGAACACCAATTATATTGTTTCTAAAAGTTTATTCTATTCACACATTTAACTGCAATCTGGTTTACACCAGCTTTTAAAAGGCAGACATTTTTCAATGCAAAACGCATGTGCATTGACCATCACAACTGTCATATATAGAACGGAATGAGAAATCAGTCAGTCTTTACATGTCACCTCATATGCTCCTATGGGCTATACTCCCACTTTCCCTCGGCCTTCTCATAAAAGCATAAAAAAATATGAGTAAAAAATCCCAAAGTGCCACAGGCCAAAGTGCAGTGTGTTTGTACAAATGATGCCATGTTTTAAGATGTATGTAGCAACAAAATAACACCTGGAACAGGCAGTACTGCCTTAGTACATCTGCTCCTGAGTCTATTAGAACACCACAACTTTGGACTTTTATTTGCATTTTTTAGTGCCTGCAAAAGGAGGTGATGTAATAAAACTATCTTCTCTTTGCTGACCAACACATTAATCTCTGACTTGTCCTAATTTTTTGGGTCATCCAATTATTAGTTTGCTCTAAACATTGACAAATATCGAGCTACAGTCATCTGGTGAGAGAGTTAGCTGTATTTATACCTTCTGCTAATCAATGTTAATGGTTCAAAAGCAGCATAACTAAGCATGACTAAACAGAAGAGGTCTGAGAACTGATCGCTGGTGCATTCCGTGTGCTGGCATTTTCCAAATAAAGGCAAAAAGCCCAAAAAATATACTTAACAAAAAAAGAATTTGACCAGTCTTATGTAACACTGCAGTTGTGCATCCACTGTAGCCGGGCTGTTAAAGAGCCCTCAAGTGTACACTCTACTCTTGCACATTACTTTAAATTCTATAACCTTTGTCTATATCCTATATAACCTATATATAACGTTAACCTATATAATATGTAAATGACACATTACTGTATGTACTTTGAACTTTTCATTTTGCCTCACCTGAGGTGTCTATCACGCATCCTCCCGCCTCCCGAATGATGACAGCCGCCGCAGCGATGTCCCAACAGTGAAGGCCATACTGGTAGTAGGCCTCCGCCGCACCCGTGGCTATATGGCACAATGCCAGTGTGGAGCTTCCAATGATCCGCACCCTGGAGAAGACACACACAAACACACAAAATCACACACACAATCCCACATCTCCCATGAAGATATAGAATGAATTGCACACTATTAGGCTCCCATACGATGTTTTACAGAGTGATGTCTCCACTCTATGACTCTGATATCACTCAGACTATTGAATCGAAACATCACAAATAAAGTTCTGTGGGAGCTTTATGGTGTAAGGTTCATTCAATACATTTATGAGGAAATGGAAAGCATCTGAGAAATACTTCAACTACAAATATAAGACCCCCCTCCCCCACACACACACACATACACACATGTACACACACACACATACACACACACGCACACACAAACAGACACACACACACACACACACACACACACACACACACACACACACACACACACACACAGAGGATTCTAAAGACAGGTGCCAGATAGAGATATAAAAACACTAAAGAAGATGTCCATATGCTGAAGGCAGTTCCCGTCATGTGTTATTGATTTCAACACTAGTGACCTTTTGAGTGCAAACCTCTTCATCAGGAACATAAACAAAAGGGTCCCTGGCTGAGGATAATGATGACATTGCCACTGTTATGAACAGTTGGTTCTTCTCCAAGGCCCATACACACAATCTTAGCACTGGCCGGCAGGTGCACTAACCACACACAGCTAATAGCTATTGTTGATAGCATATCTTTTTAAGAGGTTGCAAGTAACATTTGCAGTACAGTATTATCCTGAGAACCTGTGACACTACACTAGTAAAAAATAACTAGTACTGTTTTTCATAGTTCTGTATTTCTGCTGATGAGTAAAATCTAGTTTTCGAGTTTTTTAGAGGAACATCTTTGATCTGGCAAAAGCCCCGACATTATCATCCCTCTTACCCATGGGCAGGTGCACTCAACAACTTCTGCATATTCCCCAAGAAAATGTCCAGTGTAGCTGGGTCCCTCTTAGCTCCAATCTCTGTCAGAATGAGGGCTTTGGATATGTCTAAAAATAGATACGTAAAACCATTACTTAGTGACACACTTCAGGAATTGCTCTCAAAAGTGGTATATTCAAGTTGGTCATGGGAAATAGGGCTTCATTGTGTAACTCAGGTAAAATGAAACCTAGTGTGAAAATCCTAGTGTGGATGCAGGGAATTGAAATGGGTTCTGAACTTGCACACCTCTCTCTTTAGATACTTGAATCGGAGCTCCATTGCAGAATGCCCCATGGCCTCTCCTTGCGGTGTATAGAGTCCCATCAAAGCAATGGTAGATCACTCCGAATTCCAGCTACACACAAAATAAATCATATTATCAACAGATTGCAGAAAAGTCACTGACAAAAGTGTAATGTGTACAGAGGACATCAAACACCTCAAACAGCAGCAGTAGTGAATGTTTGTACAATGATGTGAAATATTCATCAACAATGAAGCCAAATTACCTCTTTCTCTACAGCAAAGCCAATGCTGACGGCCACCATGGGGAAGCTGCGTGGGGGAATATTTCATTAACAGAGAAAATGGGAATATTTCATTAACAGAGAACATGAATGAGAATTCTCTTCCCACTCTGCAGTCATAAAAAGCACCATGAACTACAAAAGAGACATAGCTACTTGGCATACCTGTGGACAAAATTGCAGGTCCCATCGATGGGGTCTATGATCCAGGTAGGCTCATCTGTTAGAATACATTTCTCCCCAGCAGCAGAAGACTCTTCTCCTATAAACCTGAAATCAAAATGCACATGGATGTGTATATGAACAGTAGCAAACCTTCCGCCTTATGCTGTTACTGTACCACACCATACCTTTACTTCTTCACTGCAAATGATGTCACATTACTTGGCCTTGTAAAATGACAGCTGTTCAGTATCTAGCAACTCTTGCTTGTTCTCACAGTTATAACACTGTGACCATTATAGCGCAGTCCCTTTTGCAATGCACATTATTGCTGTTTGCACTCCATAATGCACTTCAAGCATGTTGTTTTGTGTTTTAGTATAACTTGTATATTGCTTTATATCTGTATTGATTGTTTATTGAGTTTGTACACTGTAATATGCTTACGTTTGCAGTTCTTAGCAGATGCATTTGTTGGCTGATTAAAGAGCAGACATGCAGCTGCATTTTGAATCATTTGTAATGGTCTAACTACACAGGCAGGTAGGCCAGCTAACAATATGTCTGTGCACTGTCTGTCTATTGTCCCTGTCTATTTAGTGTTTGTCAGAGTGACACCAACAACTGGAAAACAAATTCCTCATGTGTGAGTGTGAACATGGCGAACAAAAGCTGATTCTGATAACTATTGGGAAGCAGCGATGGGCCTTGTAATGTACACTGCATGCTGTTCATGCTCATACCTATCGTCTTTCACTGGCTGTTTAATTCATTGCTAATAACAGATACATGTATGTACTACATAGTTTTGTATTGCTGTCTACAGCTGTGTGTTAACGTCATGAAAGATGTTATATTTTCTCAAGATGGCCCACCCTGTCATGTGGTTAATGTAAGGTGTGCATTGTAAGCTATACCATTTTCTAATGTGAAATCAAATTGTCATTGAGGATTGGTTTGGCTATGCCAGATTACTGATGTAGGCCTACACTAAGCTGGACATATGTAGCGATTCTGGAGTGCAGTGATACAGACAGACAGACAGACAAACTATCATGGCATATTGCTGATTATTTACCTGTGTGAGGGAAATTTCTCCCTAAGAGTGGATATAATGAGGTCCTCCACCTGTTGGTCAGCTTCCGTCACCAGATCTGTTGGAGTGCTTTTACTGCTGACCCGCTTCTCCTGTTTCACAGCCTCCTGTACAACCTACACAGAAAACAACATCAGAGTCATTCTAGGCTACTTCAAGTAGCCTACAACAAAATTACATTATATGTATAGGCTACTACCAATGTCACCAATGACAAGCCTGGCGCACAAGCTGAGTGATGATGTTTTTCAGATGTCAGTTGTAATTTTCTTTTTGAGCATACAGTTGCTAAATATAGTACTTGAACAGGTAACGGTCTACGCCTAGGCAAGAGCTAAGGGCTCTACAGAGAGGAAGAGGAGGGGCATTAGTAAGGATGTAACAATTATAATATAACGGTGTGACATAGTTTCATTCGTTGTTACATTGTTGGTAAACAAGCATTAGATTACATAAGGCATAGCAGCACTAAACAGACTTTACAGTATTAATGATATTAACAGAGAACGGTACCTTCCCAGCTTTGTGTGCTATCTGAACAGCAATATCCATACATTCTCCCCAGCATTTGTTTTCTGTAGAGGTCATGGTTTCAGCTGGACGCGTTGAACAAACACAAATCCACTTGTAGAGAATTATCAGACGAACAAAACACGTTAATCAGCGCATGACGTAAAGGTGGGAGCCTGTGTCACATGCGGTGCCCCGTCTGTGTCCCGTGTCCGAATCCACAATCAAGTTTCTCTGTGTCTGATGTGGCACCGTCCTGGCTACTGCGGGTGGATGTCTGGCTGCAGCTTTGGCCGAATCCCGGTGAGCGGTGGGGAGTAGCCGGTCAGGCTACTGTCACCACGGCCTACGGAAAATGACCTTCGATTGAGCAAGGAATAGGCTACTGAATTAATTTGCAGGCCTGCGTCCTCAAGTCTGCTACAATGTCGCACTATAAGGCTACACTGAATCACATCGAAATAGAAAAACGGACAAGTGCATGTTTCCATAAACCATACGGCAAACAAGACAATAGCCAGTCATCCCTGCAAATCTGATTAAAAGATAATAAATACATGCAGCACAAGGGACATGTAACACAAAACGAAGAACAAGTACTGTTGGCAAATACTCACATATCTCTTATTAAATAGGAATAGGCAACTGTTGTATTTCCAGAAGAGGACGCCAGAATCAAACATGTTCTCGTTCTCTAGGGGATGAAAGAAGTAACGAATGCTCCTAGTGGACAACGCCACTAAGCGTCACGTGATATAGGTGACAGGGTTTAAGACTATGCAACGCCTGATTATCTAATAGCCTACTTGCTAATATCCTCTTGTTATTTATTATGTATGACTTTTAGAAACCATTTGTAATTGGCAATGGAGGAATGCTACACGAATGGCTGGTAGATAGCCTGGTAGATAGGTGTCTCGCCATCTTGGCATCCCTACTGTATACACGGTCTTCCAGTAGGTGGAGGCAGTGGGCTATATATTAGAGATCCCTTCTTATGTTTCTGTCATTGGCTGAACACGCATACACACACATACGATCATTTTTTGTAATAACAACAATGTTTTAATAGCCATAACATTGAAGATTAAAAATAGTCTGCAGACACCCGACAAGATTTTTGGCTGGAATATGGCTCGGTTCAGGCCACTATTTCCTAATGGCAGAGCCAAGACTGAGCATGGACATTGCTGCAATACAGTAAAAGTGGCATGTTACCTGCTTCATGACTATATTATTTTTAGACAAAATTGCTGTTATATGCTCATCATAACTGATTCGCTTGCCCAGTGTTTGAGCCATATGAGGGACCCTTAAGTTAGGTATTAGTGCATAATCCATCTTTAAGGTTGCTTACACATAGCTCATTTGTGGAAAGGTTTGCCACAAGACCACTGGAGGTGTGCTGAGTGTGTGAGCCAAGTAAGGGACCCCCAGATTAGATGGGCCCTTGTATGAAGAAGGACCCCAGAGATGTGTGATACACTTATGCGTGCGGGGCACCCTGGGATGGGAGACGTCAGGGGCATGCGTGAGGGATGCTTGAATGTGTGTAGCACATCACTACACTGCCCAGAGGGGAGGGCAGAGTGACAGAGTGCGGTCACTGTGGTTATGTGTATGCTCTGATGCCATACCAATGGGCCTGGCTCTTTGGCTATAAAGCTGCGGATTTGGTGTCAGAGAGGCTCCCCCAGGCTCTGTTGACCCCTGTGTGAAGGACTTCAGGGATGGGTGAAAGATTGGAGAGGGACGGTCACAGAGACGTGTGAAGGACGCCTGAGTGTGTGAAGCCACAAAGAGGAGGGCACAGTGTGGTCGAGTGGTACAGTAAGCACTCTGACTGCTATAACAATGAGCCATTATAAATTGTGTTTGAGAGATGTTTTGAGAGTTCAAAAATAAAAGACAGATAAAATAATGAATCAATGATAAAATAAAAGTGATATTATTTATTACATGTGTTTGCTGCTTTGTGGGTCATATTAAAAACATATTTATTGTACAGTAAAGAGATTGATGGTGATTGATAAAGAGAGTGCAAATGCATTTTTACAGGTAGGCTTGCAGTGTTGCAGTCTTGTCTTCAATATCAGAATCAATAGTGAATAGATCAATATATCAAATGTCATAAAACAACACAGAATGTTTAAATTGTTTACATTTAAAGGAAAGTGAAATGGAATATAACACAATTTAGTGCTAGAAATAAAATGATTGGCAAGATATTTATATTTTGTTATAAAAACAATTTAAACGGACTAATTATTCAATATTTAAACTTTCCCAACTGAAACAGGGTGGAATAGGGCTCCACCATGACAGTGTCACACTACAATGATTTTGCAGTGATTGCACGATTCCAATAAAAGACCCACATGAGATTGAGATTTTATTTAATCATTTTACAGATTATTGTCTACAAATTCTCCATTCCTACTCTTATGGAATACATGCATTAGAAAACGCTTGGCTATTTAGGCTTACGTCACTGCAGTGACCTCACTGTGATGCTGGGACTCGTAGGCATCTTTGCCCAAATCTGTGGCTGTGGCACCGACAGACATTAGCCCACTGTGTGATGCGCACACCGAGCATACAGATGATGACTACGAGCCTTTATGTGCTGTGCGCGGCGGCAGCGCATAAAAATGCAGCTGCTAAAAAAGCGAAGTAGGAAAAAACAGACAATGATAAACCAATGATGCGTCAGGATGTGTTGCCCGGCCGGTTCTGCGTGTTGGTACATACCTCGTTTGTTCCTTGTTTGGACGGTTTCTTTTATATTCATCAATCTGCAGGCTGATGCTGTATGTCAGGATTGTGAGAAAATGTTGCTTGTAAAGATAACCAGTCAGTCTGCATGTCTCCCATTGTACTCGACTGTTCGTGATGCCCTGCTTCTTTGGACAACATGCAGGGACATTTTGGATTTGTTTTAATCTGTTGTGCTTCTGTGATGGACAAGCCAGCCAGCCCGCTTACTGGACAAATAAATAGCCTACACGTGAAACCAATTGCAGACCGTCTTTGGTCCGATATGACTCGTAGGCTACTCTCCTCTGAGAATGATGTTTTTTTAGAGTATTTTTTTTTGTGATATAATCTGACTGGGATATTATTTTCCGCGGAATTGCCTATATGGGTCGGTTCTATGAAGCCATTTGTAAAGATCTGCTGTAGGTTTTGCGCTCAGACATGTTCGGACCGAGTGGAAAGTGCAGATGGAGTTTCACTCTCTCCATGGTTTTATCAGTCTGTAGTGTATTCATTTTCTGTGAATATTTGATATACTTTCCAGCAATTATGCAATGTTCGTGGCCCGAGATGAAGAACGACAAAATCTCTCAGTCACCTCTACGGACTTTGTTTTTATCGGATACACATCTTTTGGGAGCCATAAAGGGCCACTGGTTCGACAAACTGAGACGGTAAAGTGAAATCTGTAGAATAAAATATTGTGCAAGAGGATGGAATGCAATGACTTGCATACCCGTGCACTAGAACTGTTTTATGCAAATGTGGAATTGTATCCTATCACATTGTGTTTAGTTGACGATCAGCTGCTGAACACAGGCTATCATCATCACCATAAACTGTCAGCAGAAGCATCTCTCTCTCTCTCTCTCTCTCTCTCTCTCTCTCTCTCTCTCTCTCTCTGTTCAGTTGAGATTGCCTCTAGTAAATTGTTGCATTATTTGTTGAAACTTGCAGTGTTGAAAACGTCAAGCAACAAGACATTGATTTGGGAGAAGCTTAAGCTACTAGTAGTAGGCGATTCATTAAGACCCCATTAAATCAGATTCATATCTAGTGTATAATGGCACTAACTGCATGATAAAAAATATGCCATTAGACACTCTCATACAACATTGTAACAACCCCACTGTTAGATGTAAGAGGCTGTCACATGAGTTGGTGTGGTCATTTTGTTAGGATATTTTAGTTAAAATAAAGAAAGGGCATAGAATGCAGTCACAAAACAGACACGTTCAATGAAAGATCACCTTGGATTATAGGATTTTAAAAATTGAGCTGTAATCCAAAACATTAGAATCTGGCATGAAACCTCCTCTGAAGTGCTAATCTAATATATGCCAGGGGATTTGTGCAGAAAGGACATAAGGACATAAGGCTGATAGAAATGATAAAAAAAGACAGAGAAAGACTCACGGACAAGATTTTTGCGTTTGTCCATGCAGAGAGTGGCAGATGGAGCGAGCATTCCAGACAGCCCTGTGGGTCCTAAAGCCGGAGATCATCTTCATTTTGGGAGACATTTTTGATGAGGGAAAGTGGAGCTCCACTAAGGTATATGAATATGCATGCTTTCCTCAGAAATATTTACTACATAGGGTATAGAGGCAGTAACCTGTGTCATATAGGATTACATGGGTTTGGGGGACACAGCATGTCAAAATGACTTGCTGCAAGAAAGAAAGAAATACCCCCCTTTGGTGCAATATCATGAAATAACTGCTGGGGGTAGGGGTTCAGTGTGTGGGATGTGGCATTGGATGCAGGGATAATCTTTCTGAGGTAGAAATGTAAAAATTGTAGTATGCTAGTTGTGCAAAAAAGGTGCATGTGAATCTTTAGGCCCCACTGCTAACCATTGTTGGAGAAACAGGCTGGGCGCAGATACTGCAGTGTAACTTCTCTCAAATCCGCTCACTCTGGCGAATGTTATACAATCTCCCCAAATGTTATGTAATTGACACTAATCTTTCGGTACTGTACCTGAAATTGGATTAGGACATAGGCATTTTATGTTGATTTGTTGAAATACTAACTTCACATCCAGTCATTAACTCTAATAACAGTGATACACTCGCTGGTACACATGTAAATAAATGCGGTCAACCTGCTGCCACTCAGAGTATGAGGAAGCTCTGGTGTTGGTGCACGGAGTGGAAAGATATCTTCCTGTTCAGCTCACTGATATTTCCTCTTCAGGACTGGGAGGATGACGTGAGGCGTTTCAAACAGATCTTCCGCCACCCGAGTGACACCGAGCTCATTGTAATCATCGGTAACCATGACATCGGCTTCCACCATGAGTGAGTTTTGAGTGGCATGTGGGGTTTTGTCTCAAAGAGATCCCACTCTATAGCAAAGCTACCCCCCCCCCCACACACACACCTTGATTCTGAAGTAAACTGCAGTCATTTGCTTGTGATCAGCATAGTTGGGTGATTAATGATTAATAGATTAATCATTAATCACATTAATAACTATTAATAGATTCATGTTTTGCATATTCTGAAACTGTGTGCATTTTTGGGATGTGTTTTCAAAATGTATCTGTAGTCTCATTCTACATAACCAATAAGTAAATATTTGATGGTGGAAACAAAAGTTGCCTTTGTGGGTCCTGGCTGTCAGTGAAATCTCCTTTAGTGAGCCTGTTTTCTTTCCTGTGCTGTAGAATGACCTGGCACAAACTCCAACGCTTTGAGCAGGTGTTCAACGTCACCTCGGCGAGGATTCTCAGCCGCCGAGGAGTGAAGTAAGACTTTCTGTGGTCTGGATCTCTTACCTCATATGCACCATATCAGCAATAAGGGGAAAGTTAGACTGAGATTGTGGCAAACACTGTGGTTAAAGCAAAGATAAGGTCACGGCTGTAGAGTGAACACTACTGCTGGAATGACTCGTAGTGGTTATGGTGGTATACTGTACATTTGAATATGCAGCCAGACCATTTGGATCTGTGCATTCAGTAATGGTGTTTCATTGTCGCACTATATTGTTAGAAAATGTTTAGATTATTGTTTGTTGATTATCAGCTATGTTCAATAGAACATGAGTGGAAGACTAACACTTATACTGGAACCGAGGAACCATTTCCCTCAATGCTCAACCATTGATTTTTTTATGATTTTTGATTGTTCATTTGTTGATTTGACCCCAGTTTCGTGTTGGTAAATAGCATGGCGCTGCACGGTGACCACTGTCCCATCTGCCGGAGTGTGGAGAACGAGCTTCATAGGCTCTCCACAGCACTCAACTGCTCCATACAGGTAAACATTTTTGAAGTATATTTTTGGGCTTTTGCCTTTATGTAAATGAAGGCAAGTGGAGAGAGACAGGATGCGAGTGGGAGAGAGAGATGTGGTGGGATCGGGAAATGACCGCAGGTCGGAATCGAACTCGGGTGCCCATGGGGACTGAGACCCAAATATGCCACTTGTGCCACAGCAATGGTAACCATGGGCTTTTCTCAAGTCAAGGATGGGTCCTTCAAAGCCGCTCTTTCAAGGACGTTATGTCATCAAATCTCGCCAAGCACTGTTCCAATGTCAAGGGTGCTTTAAAATTCTATCAAGTACTGAGTCCTTCGTTCTGAGATTTTCGAGGCTGCATGCGTGTGTCCTCTGCATGCCTGGAACACCCACAATCCTGTGCGCACACATGATTTTTAATAATGCACCTGCAGCTTCCTGCACACTCGCTAGTCTGTTCCATTGTGTGTTTGTCCGTATGCTAAGAAGAAGCCTTGCCTCATCTTTGAAGGATTCGACTCGGCAGGACTCGTTCTACCAAGCACGAATCCTTGACTTTGAGAAAAGCCTCATGGCACTCTTCATGGCCCCCGCCATCATCATCACCACCCTCTTCATCACCATCATCATCATCATCATCATCATCTTCACCATTAACCTCACCTAGAGGTTGGCTCATCTCCACGTGTTGGATTTGTATGTAGTCTGTATGTCACATCTGTGATGTGATAGCTATCTCTCATCTCTCGCAATTAGCATTCTGTATGCACTCTGATCAAATGTTCCATTAATCTAGCCTGTACTGGGCAAATTAATCCAACCTGTACTGGGCAAATTAATCCAACCTGTAATGGGCAAATTCCCTGAGATTCCCTGACAAAGGATGTGTTTTTGATGGTCAAATAGGCTTGGTTGGTGATTGCCCGCTGTGGGACATTCCTATAGCACTAGGAATTTTACAGCTCTCCTGTGGAAAAATGCAATATGGAAATGGAGTCTTTTGCCTATAGAGAGCAGACTAGAATGCCTTGTCTGACGAAACAAACCAGTTTGAGGACTGAAACTAAACAGTGTGAAATGAATGGCATCAGGTGTGGTGCAGACTGGTTTGGACTGAATTGTAAGTTTGTTACCTCCCTGTGTGTCACTCAGACTGCTCAGACTTAGAGCTGTGGAATTCCTCTCTTTTCATTTAGCCTGTTGGACAAGGAATACCCAACCTAGTCAGGGCAAAGACACTTACGTTGCGTACGAACTATGTAAAAACTGCTCTGGAAGTGTGATGCAGACTGCAGTGCAGAAAGCATCTACTGACATGAGGCCGATTTCTCTCTTTATCATCGGTCATGGCACCGATGTAACAGTCCTATTATAATAACCACGTTTTTGAACAAATACAGTTGGATTTGACCAGCATTAAGAGGGCTGTAAGAGGGCAGTTGTCAGACTGACATTACCATATATAGGAAAGCACATTTCAATCTCATTAGCCAGGCTATCATAGTAAGTGGTATTACAGGTAAGAACACGTATGAACAAAAGTAGAGCGATATGGGTTAGTCAGGAGCATGAACTTTCTTACCGTTTTTGTCGTATTGTTTGTTTTTGTCTTATTGATTGTTTGTTCTCTCGTCAAGGCTGTGAAAGCCAGGTTGGTAAAAGCCCTCATGTGAAAGAGATTGTAGTCTAAGGCCATGCCAGCACTGTTTAAAGGGCTTTTCTAAAAGTAACCAGCCGTGGCTGAGACCACTTCAGAAGGGGCCGATTCTGCATGAGTGTGGTCAACCAACTTTTCATTGGGGACCACACATACTCAGGCACACATGTGTACAGCAACTCAGCCACCATGGGACTTAAAACACACACATATTTAAGCACATACATATGTGATTGACTCACTTGTGCAAACACACACACATTCACATACACACACACACACACACACACACACACACACACACACACACACACACACACACACACACTCCCATGATGGATTTAAAGAACCCATGCACTTCAACAACTCACTCGCTGCATTTTGGCAAACAAGGTATTTTATTTAGCCCAACTAAAAATAAACCCTAATGGGGCTTTTCTGCAGTGGGGCTTGGAAGATGAAGGGTTTTAAATCACATTTGAGGATTGTCATTCATTTCATGTCTCAGAGCAGTGCGATGAAAGCCTCCATCTGTCCCAGAGTTAGTGGAAGGTTTCTGATAAACAGCAGCCCAGCACAGATGAGTGTGTGTGTGTGTGTGTATGTGTGTGTGTGTGTGTGTGTGTGTGGGGGGGGTCAGCTGTCCTCAAAGTGTACCCATGGTGCCAATGCCTAACATGGTGCCAATGCCTAACAACCCCCCCCCCCCAACATACACACACACCCCAACCCTATAAGTGTGTAGCTGCTGTTGCCCATGTCACAGTCAGTACTTTTTAACCCCACAGGAGCATCAGTCGGAGGGCATGAAGAGACGTTGCCAGGAGACGCAAACGTTCCCTGCAACCCCGCCCATTATATTGCAGGTATGATCTGATCGGGCCCAAGATAATGGGCATCCATTCACATCAGCATTCTTACCCAGTGGTGCAGTTTATAGCTGCGTTATTAGTGCAGAGATCACCTGATTAAAGTTTGGGGCTCCATACAGCCAGGGGGTGCTATAGCCATGGTTGTGAACGCCTCCCTCCTGCTCACTATTTCCCTCTTGTCCTTTTTCATACACATTTTAGAACAGAAAACTATAATATGCTGCATTATCCCTATGCTGTGCTGTGCCTTACCCTTTAGCATGATGGGAACCACCTCTCAGGGATTCCATTATTTCCCTCTTCACCATTCATGAAATGGTGTTCTTGATTCCACTTTTTGACTGCCTGAAAGAGTGTGAATACCCCGTGCAGCTGCAGTAGTCCATGCCTCCTTTCTGATGCCCCCATCTTTGCTCTGTCCTGGCAGCATTACCCCCTGTACCGGGAGAGTGATGCAGGATGCACAGGACTAGATGCTGCTCCCCTGGAAGAGCGCCACCAGCTGTTTCAAGAGCGCTATGACGTGCTCTCCCAAGAGGCTTCCCAGAGGGTGAGTGGTATACTCACACTTTACAATCTCTTCACCAAACACTCTTAAAACAAATGTGTTGAAAATAACACAGTGTGTGTTGTTTTTAACACATCTCTGTCCAGATAGGGACAACACAGTTTGTGTTGTTTTGTAACACATTTGTTTTAAGATTGAAGTAGAACAGCCTATATATATGGAAAGCCTTGCTTACAAAGGTCGATGTATTTGAACAGGGACTGAATCATACTCTGTTCATATTTCTTTATGGTGAACTTTATCTCACAATGCCATGTGTAGCTTTACAAGGGCTTTGGTTGTCTGGGGTCATCCTGCAATGCTTCCTCCTGCATCAATTCTCCTGTTATCTACACATAGAGACTTTTGTTTTCCTTTTCCTGAGACAGTGTCATGTGGTTGGGATTTTCCATAAATAGCCACGAGGACCTGCTTCCTTTATAATTATGATTAAACGCTGTGCGGCATCTCCCATACCCATGCCTACTAAACAACGCAGCATACTCGCACTGTGCCAGTGTTTATTTTACCCACAACAGGAGCCTTAAGATACTGTACATGCATGTCAACAAATTGTTGTGGAAATGGATTGCTACCACTGGATTTCCCTTAGTATTTGCTTGATGAGTACAAGATGGATTTGGCCAGTTAATGCTTTGAATAAATGGCATTAGCGAGGGTACCAACTGGCCCGGGGCCATTGACCGTGATGGGTTGGTCAGTGTCTCTATTCCCGCATGCAATTGACAACATGCTCTTTCCGGATCATTCCACAGCTGCTGTGGTGGTTCCAGCCCCGCCTCATTCTCAGCGGCCACACCCACAGCGCCTGTGAGGTTGTCCATGACGACAAGGTGCCGGAGATTAGCGTTCCGTCCTTCAGCTGGAGGAACCGAAACAACCCCAGCTTCATCCTGGTACACACACACCACACTCCAACACAATGCCACACCATCGACAGCAATATAGCAAGCTAATGTTTAGTACCATTAACCCATGCTAATTCACTGTATAGTCCCATCTAGGGAAGAGCGGGGTAAGATGTCACATGGGTAAGTTGTCACATGTGTTAGATCTCAGCCACTCAAGGGCACTGGTCAAAACTGTTAATACAGAAATGATCAGAATTAGTGTCAGAGGTCGTCTACGTTGGAATTTAAAATGAAAGATTTATTACCTTGATGTGAGACAACTTTAACTGTTTTTCATGTCTAAAAGTACATTTTGAGACATTCAGTCTTTTTCTTCTAACTCATTACACAATGGGTTGACAATAAAATAATTAGTACCATTTAGAAGTATAAAGAGAGAGCTACAATTCAGTTACCTTTCATCATAGCTACGCTAAAACATGTGGCTGCTCGCCATCAAAAGAGCTAGCAATGTCAGTTGGGGTTAGTTGTCACATGTTGGCCTATGGACTCAGTATAAATTCAGTATTTCATTATATCATCATATTACCTTGGTTTCAATAGGGATTTAATCTAAATAGTCTAAAAATCAACTTAAAACATAAAATACTAATGAAAAGAACATACCTGATGTTTCCTGTTCATGTTCTCAACGCATAAGATGTATGTAGTTTTGCATTTCAATGAAATTAAACTTTTTACATTATTTTTAAGAATGTATCCATTTTTTATTTTTATCCCATTGGAATAACATTGGGACAACTAACCCCATAGCGTGTGACAACCTACCCCATGATGGGGATGGTTGTCACATTTGCGCAAGGTGCATTTGACAGCCCACATCCTTCTAACTGACTGGATTCAAGCAGATCAAGGTCCCTCCATTTGTACCTGACACATGAGGCTTCCTTTGTGTCCTAAAATGGAATTTGTGCAGGACACGTTTTTTGTGGAAACTAATTTTAAGTAAAAAGTGTGACATCTAACCCCGCTCTCCCCGTTCTGACCCTTGTATGCAGTTCCAGTGACCCTTACCATGGAATGGTTGTACAGAGCCCAGTGCGAGATGAAGGAGCCAGTGAATTAGCGTTTGTTGAGAAAAAAACAGCCCCTAGACCAACAAGAAAAATTTTTTCTCTTCATATCAAGCCAAGCCAGGGAAACTGTAGTAAAAAAGTGTGTGTGTATGAAATGCACAGTGATATTTAGAAAGACTCCAGAAGGTTTACATTATCATTCTGTAAGCACGTGCCTCAAACTGCCGTTTGAATGTTAGGAGGTAATGGTTGTTGAGGGTCAGAGCAACATGTAGGGTGAGTTAGCCAACATCTGCACCCATAGCTCTCAGAAGCATAGGCTACTCTGGACTGGAGTGTGTCCATAGCTCTCAGAAGCATACTCAGGAGTGTGTCCATAGCTCTCAGAAGCATACTCAGGAGTGTGTCCTTAGCTCTCAGAAGCATACTCAGGAGTGTGTCCATAGCTCTTAGAAGCATACTGTGGAGTGTGTTTTTGTGAGATTTGATAAAGATGAGTACTTCCCTTCAGTGCGATCGTTTATTACCAACCATTACTTACTCCACTTCCCCTAGTGTTACATCATTGTACTTCCCTCTCATCTGCTCTCATGACCTGGGTATGCGGTTGAAATGCCCCGAATCGGACACGAGTCGAAATGCCTGGGTGTGTCTAAAAGGGTTCTAGCCCAAAAAAATCAAGGATTTTCAACTTTTTAATGCACCTGGATTTACTTTGCAGTGAACTCTTTTTTGGATATTATTATCTTCAGGATGTTTCTTTTCCCTTTCAAGAGTACTGGTGGTTTGTGTGCTCGTGCTACTTCTCTCGTATGCCCCATATTTGTTTTACTGTAACCACTGTGTAAGCTGTGGAAAGTCATGCTGCTTTAATACGCTTGATGTGTTCTGGTTAAACCGCTAAATACTGACCTGAATACAATAAACAGGTCATTAACCACCTGTTATCCTGTTCTCATCATTCCTTTTCTCTCTTCCTCTTGGGACAGGGGACGTTCTCGACGACTGACCACCGTCTCTCCAAGTGTTTCCTGCCGGAGGAGAGCAGCGTGATCGCCCTCTACTGCGGCAGCGCCATGGCCCTGCTACTGCTGGCGCTCGGACACTTCCACCTGTTCAGGGGCGCGCTCAATTTCAGCAGCCTCATAGACAAGCACAAGCCCCTGTGAGCCCCCCCCCCCCCCGACTCCATACCAGAAGCCTGATGGAGGAGTTCAAACCCCTGTGATATCCTCCCTGACTCCATATGAAAAGGCTGTAGGGGGAAGCACAAGCCCCTGTGATGCCCCTTCCCCACCATCCCTCCCTGACTCCATACAGTAAGCATGATGGAGGAGTACAAGCCCCCGTGACACCATAACAAATCCCACTGAGAAGCCTGATAGGGTGCACCAACCCCTGTGATATCCTCCCCGACTCTGGGGACTCGAGGCTGTTGGGGAAAGCACAAGCCCTGACCCCCGATCCCCTCCCCCCCCCCCCCCCAACATCCCTGACTCCATATGAAAAGGCTGTTGGGGAAAGCACAAGCCCTGACCCCCCATCCCCTCCCCCCCTCCCCCCCCCAACATCCCTGACTCCATATGAAAAGGCTGTTGGGGAAAGCACAAGCCCTGACCCCCCATCATCCCTGAGTCCATATGAAAAGGCTGTTGGGGAAAGCACAAGCCCTGACCCCCCATCATCCCTGAGTCCATATGAAAAGGCTGTTGGGGAAAGCACAAGCCCTGACCCCCCATCCCCTGCCCCCCCCCCCCAACATCCCTGACTCCATATGAAAAGGCTGTTGGGGGAAGCAGAAGCTCCTGTGAGCTCCTCCCTGACCTTCGGAGAGCTCTGATGGAGATGACCTCCATCTTTTCAGGGTCTTGGGATGACCTGTCCGTGGCAGTCTGGTGGGGGTAGCACAAGCTTCACGTAGCGCACATCCCAGCTGCCTAAAGTGGACTGGACCGGCTACCATCTCTTCAGCATATAGCTGAAGAGGTGGAAACTTCAGCTGCCGACTTGGGAAGGACACACCGTGGACAACATCTCTGACTCTTAGTACACTTGCATGAAATGACTGAAATGAAATGTAGTCTGTTTAGGGGCTGATGGGAAAGCAAAGGTCCTCTCCAGCCTCCAGCCTAGTCAGACTGAAACAGCATGTTCTGTGTAGAGAGATGGAACTTTAAACTTTAGCCACCTGATGGGGATGGTCAAGCCCTGTAACCCCCCACCCACAGCACAGGGTGGAGCTGATGGACTAAGGTGTTAGCACTTGTTTCATGCTTCATTTGCACCTTAAAACATTGCAGCGTATGCATGCTCAGACCACACAAGCTGCGCTTTTCTAGCTCCTACATATGAGTTTATGGGAAGGTCGAAGAAAAAAGGGAGGAGAGTTAAGAGTGATTGATTAGGTATTCCGGCATATGTATGAAAACAGCACACCTAGATCTGACTGAATCATTTCCGCCTTTTAAAAGCCGATGTAATCCAGATTGCAGTTAAATGCATCAGTAGAACCAATAGTCAGAGCACCAGTGCTTCTCTAAACCATGTCAAAAGGAACTTTTACTGTCACCTTCTCACATCATCCACTTCCCAAGGCTATGCCTGCTAGACTATTATGTTTGTGTTTATGGTTTTAAGCAGACGGAGGGGCCAAAAAGCGACGTAGGCCTACAATAGTGATAAACATCATCATAAACAATTAAGTTTAAAGTGGTTATAGACCTATAACCTAGAGACCTACATCAAAGCCCATTGACGTCCGTTTCCAAATCACCAAAAACCCAGGAATGTGTTATTTCTTTAAAATTAAGGAAACTACTGCATTTAAAACCATTGTTTACAAGAAAGATGTGTTTGCTGCACTTCTCAAAACAATTTGGTTTAGATTTTAATGCACCAATTTAAGTTTAATTTCACTGCTAGTTACATCCCTGGAAGTCATAAAATACTACTGTACTGTAAGTTTGGAAAATGGCCGTCAATGAGATCCTTTCCAGACTGACCTGCCGAGCAAATTCATATTTGTTAATAGGTTAGTCTGGGTTCACCTCAGCAGCCTGATGTTGAAACACAAGTCCATGTGTCCTGTGGTTTGGTGACACTATCCATGTACACACATATTCAGGTCGGGGTGCTTAACCACTACTTCTTAGTAGTCTTAGAGGATATTCATAACCGCTCATTGAAAAACCTTACAGCAACGTCAAGGTACTATGGATGATTTCTGATATTACCTGGAGTTGAATATCTGGTTTTTAAGTTTTTTTTTTATTCATTTGAGATTGTGTTGAAACAGATTTAAACCTTAAAGTCATGTGTCAAGTCAAGTTGACTTCCTTATGGTTTACATTTTAAATTGGTTTCAATTTTAATTTATTTAAGTTTAAGTTATGTTGACTTGTTGATGAAATAAGGTTGTACATTTTAGTTTTGATTGGTTCAAACATTATACAATAAAAATATATTTATATACAACAGTGTCAATTCTTTAGATATGTGACGAATGCATTTCCAAATGACAAAGCATGATGATCACTGGACACTCATGGGTTAGGCATTGCTGTATGTGCTGCTCCAACTCAGAATCGGATCGAAAAATGAATACTTCAGAGGTATTTTATTTGCAAAATTACTTGAAGACATTCTCTCCACGATTCTCTTTCTAGACAAACTGAAGGACAACCGTCTGCTAATGTGCCTCTTTATTAAAATAAAAATAATAATAATAAAAAAAACTCCAAATCCTCAAAGGCCAGACACAAAAAG
The DNA here is from genome assembly GCF_046254945.1 of Alosa pseudoharengus. Taxonomy (NCBI): domain Eukaryota; kingdom Metazoa; phylum Chordata; class Actinopteri; order Clupeiformes; family Clupeidae; genus Alosa; species Alosa pseudoharengus. The sequence continues at coordinate 34,254,934 of NW_027468650.1, forward strand.
TTTTTTTTTTTTTTTTAAATCACACTTTTTTTTGTCGGAATAGACTTGCACAAGAAAAGCTGCTGTTCGGTGTAAAGAATAGGCTATCTAACAGTGCTCACGCATCCACAATGCCTGTGCAATTGTGAAGGTCTCTTTGATGACCAAAGAATCACTAGTTTCTCAATTCTTCATTTCATTCTAATATATGCTCTTGTGTATGCCTGTTGTATGCATACCTCCTCTCTAGACATTCATAAATATGTATACGCATAGGCACACACATTACTATGTATAGTTGTACATATATATTTATAGAATATAACTCATCTTTATAAATGTATATGTACACATATCAATATAAAAATGCAGATGTACAACTCCAGGTCTGTGGCCACTACGCATGGGTATATGGGTGTATATGTACACATGCATGCTGAACACGTATACATACACACACATCTACGAACACACGCATGGTGCATGCTCTTTCTGTCTTGCACGCACACGCACACGCGAAAACACACACACACACGTGCACTCACACACACACGCACACACACATCTAAAAAGATGCTTCCTAATAAAACAACACCAGGTTGTGATTTGGACACTTCGAATTTCCAATGTTTTAAAGCTGAGAATTGGAACAAAAAAGAAGGAATTCTTAAAGAGAGAAACAAAGGCAATGTCAATGCAACATCTGCTCATCACTGTAGGTAAGTGGTTAATTTTGCATATCGTATACAGGATTTTTTTCCTCATTTTTTTCTCATTTTTGTACTAAAGAACATCTCTTTTTTGTTATAAACCAGAAAAGACTAAATTTCTACAGAGAAGTTTTCCCACCAGCAGTTTTGACTGTGGACGGAGCTGACATCAAGCTGTACAGCACAGTCAGAAAAATAAAAACAAAAACAATAACGTTCTTACATCAGAGCTCATGTTACAAGGTACAGCCGCGATGAAGGCACAAAGATCTTCTACAAGTCAGTTTTCTTTCTCTTTCCACTCTCACAATCTCTCAATGAAGTTGTACAAAATAACATTACATTTTGCAGTCTGCGCAAAGTGAACCCACCTCACGCAATCCTTAGGATAGTAAAACATAAACCGAAAATATATTATATATTTATTTATATATTTATATAGGGCTATTGTTCCACTGGGAAAACCCTCCTCTCCCACGAGGGATCATCGGTGGATGAAAGAAAGTGAGTGACGCTGTCATTTAGTCCTGGTGCCATTGGCAGGACTTACAGCTGCATGGGACTACAAATCCCAGCAGCCCCCTGGAGCCACACACAAGCCACTCCCACTCCCCACGCAACCCTCCCTCATATCCAAACCCTCTAACTCTAAAATTTACAACCCCCGAATTGTCTCTACACAACTCCTGCCACTGTACTCTAGAAATCTCATTGAAAATAAAGCAAATCGCGACAGTCGTTAATAAATATCGTGGTGCTACATCGCGTTGTGTTGTGTGTGCACTTCATTCAATGGCAAACCCAGGTGGCATCAGTGTTTCTGGGCCGGTTCCGGGACACCCTCACTGTGATCTGGCCCGGCGCTGGGCCAAATCCACCGCTCCTAGCCGACCCGGCCCAGTCTCTGGGATGGAGACACCAGACACAAAGTGCATGAAAAAATCTCTCCCTACTGTCCGCTCACCCAGGTGACGAGCGGAGAAGCCCTCCAGAAAAAAAAACAAGGGAAAAAAAAGAGTGCAGGGTGCCAGAGGTCAAAGGTCGTGGGGTCACCCGCACCGAAAGTCCATCAGGTAAACCATCAGACAGCCATCTGCTCACTTAGAGTCAGCTGGTCCACATACAACCACAACAGAAGAAAAGAAAGAAACAAAAAAAACAAAGAAAACAAGTCTTCTTCTCAAAATGACAGGTAGCTAAAGGCGTATTAGTGGAATGACCTGAAAATCAAGGCATTTCATCAAAATGAACAACAGAGTGGACGTAAACATGAAGGCATTCTTGCTCTCTCTCTCTCTCTCTCACACACACACACACACTCACACACACACACACACATACACACAGACACACACACACACACACACACACACAAAATACATTCACTCAACATAAACTTAATTCCTGTCCCTCCACTAAAATAACAAAAACAAACAAAAAGCATGGGTCATAAATTAAAAGAAAGAAACAAATGAAAAAGAAACAAAAAATGGCAACATTGTCACTTGTCAGTAGCATAGTCCCCAGTACTGGGCTTGTGTGTTTGGGAGCAGAACGGAGCTCTAACTGGACGATCGTTGCTGACAGACAGCCAATCACAAGAGTTCGTACTGGCGCAAGTGCATTCTCTGGATGATGTCTCGACAGTCGTTGAAGACCCGGCGAATGTTCTCCGTGTCCACGGCACAGGTGAAGTGAGGGTAGCAGTAGTGTTTGCCATCTCCACTCGCAGTGCTGATCCTCTGTTGGGTCAATCAAACACACACACACACACAGAATGAGTTGATGTATGCAGCACATATCTATATCCATTTCTATATGTATTCATTCATGCAGTGTAAAACCCATGAAGAGATAGTGTATGAAGAAGAGCAGTGTGGCGTGGAGAGGGGATAATGGACACGCACCAAGAACTCATCCCGGATGAAGAACTTTGCTCTGGTGACTCTCGGGTCCTCTCCTGGGTCACCCGCAGCTGGTGGTCCAAGACACAGGGGAGGAAACACACACAGTGATTTACACATGAGGAAGGACACAACAGACAAACAACTGGGCAGGTGGGAAACATCTTAAAGGAAAATTCTGGTTTTTAGCACTTTAAGGCCCTTTTCTGGTTTGTTTTGGATGAACTAGAGTGGTGGACACTGAAATTTTGACGATTGGTCCTGTCTCGACTCTTCTGACTCGTTTTGAATTGCCTTTGACTTCTCAGGGTGGCTGGCAATGGGCATACTGTAGTAGGCTACTCAAACATGTCCTAAAACAACCCTTAACGTTCGTTTCCAAAACTGTGCAACTCACCGAGTGGTTAGTGGTGACCAGAAAAGGGCCTTAAAGTGCTAAAAGGGCCTTAAAGTGCTAAAAACCGGAATTTTCCTTTAAGACATGCTCAATTCAATTCAATTCAATTCAATTCAATTCAATTCAATTAATTTCATTTCATTTCCATTCGATTCATTTCATTGAACAAAAAGAAGTACTGTTATACAGCACCAAATGGCCAATGGCACTCTACAGAAAGCAACTGGAACAATTCTAAATCAATGTCACCTAAGCCAAGCCCCAAGGAGAGCTGTACTGGATTAAAACAAACATGCCTTGACTCTATGACCTCTGGCACACTGCTTGAAAATGTGTGAAAAGTTTTTTTTGTTCCTGTTACGATTATAGAGATGAAGCTATGCAAGGTGGTTTTGGGTTCACAAAAGAGATGGATCTTCATTTGTTTACGCAGACTACAAGGCCCTCAGCAGCATGAATACACTTGGCCAACTTGTTCCACCACTGCAGGCCCACGCCAACACCTCTAACCATGTGGTGACGCGACCACTGCCTGTTTTTGGGGAGTGAGCAAGTCAGCGGGGTGGGTTAGGAAAGGTGTTTGACGTAGGCAGCTATGGATGCAATAATAGCATATAACTTGTCTCGTATATACTACTTCTTACTATCTTAAATCAAACAACTCTACTTTGCTAGAAACCCAAGGCCTAGAGCTCTCCTATGGTCAGTTGTTAATTAGAATAGCTCACACTGAGCTAAAAAGTTGTCTGCACAACGACAGGATGTTGTCCAGGAGAAAACTGAATGCCTCGACACAACTGTCTGACCATAGATGACCTCACCAGGCTACGGACAGTTCTGCATACAGGAAACAAAAGAGACTATTCACATGCAGTGGTGGAAACTGCATGTGGTGAGATCGGACGGCAAGAGATGCTTATCTTGTAAGCGATTCTATCTCAACAGATGCGTATTTCTGGCTGCTGTTGATGTTCGTTCACGTGTGTATGTGTCTGTGTGTGTGTGTGTGTGTGGGGATTTCAGTATGGGCTGTACCATCAGTCGGAGGGGAGTAGCGAGTGTAGTCTGGGAAGTAGTCTTCAAGTTTGGATTTGCCCGCCAGGATCTTCTCTGCAAGCATGTCCTGCTTGTTCAGGAACAAGATGACAGAAATAGTTCGCAGAAATCTGACAGAGAAAGGGGGAGAGAGAGCGAAAGCAAACGTTTGACAACAATATCACACTGACCGTGCCATCTGATGAACATGGAATGGGCAAGAACAATCCTGCCCAAACTGCTAGTGTAGATTAAGTAATATGCAGGATATACTGCACTGCACCATTAGTTCACATTCTTGTGTTTACATTTACATTTTCATTTAACCTTTGTGCTCAGCACAGTGTGTTCAATATATTTTATATTTTAATGAATTCATTTGGGTTTTCAATTATTTATTTCCATTTTGTTTTAATTTAATTTTAACATTTTGTCACAAAACACTTTCCACAATGTAGGACTATTTGATTTCTGCACACATATCTGGAGCAGGTAGTTGGCGAGCTAGACTGGCGCATTTGGCTGGAATGAATGTGAGAGACTGCGGGAATGAAGGAGGAGGGAGTTAGAAACCTGTTATTCCAGATGCTCCGGAAGAGATCCAGAGATTCCCGGAGCCGGTTGGTGCTGTTGTCTTCCCTTATGACCATATTGTAGCTGCTGCTAGCAGCAACGAATATGATGGCTGTGACATCTGAGGAGGAGGAGGAAGAGGACAAGGGGAAGTTTTTACTTCTCTTCTATAGTGTTTTATTTTAAGGCAGATGCATTAAGCCTTAATAATTAAGGCATAGCACACACTTAAAAGCCAAATCTACACACATGCACACAAACATGTGCGCTGTCACACACACACACACACACACACACACACACACACACACACACACACACACACACACACACACACACACACACACACACACACACACACACACACACACACACACACACACACACACACACACACACACACACACACACACACACACACACACACACACACACACACACACACACACACAGTTCAGAGGGCATGACAGAGTATGCTGGGAATCATCCTGAGCCCAGATGCACAAAAGGAGTGGCACAGGAATACCCACTGGGTGGATTTGTTCATGCAGATAACAGCAGAAACTCAAAGCAGACTCATCAGATATGGCACGTATGTTTCAGACGAGGTCCAAAGGAGACAGATTTATTTCATCTTCAGGCAAAGCAAAGGAAGGGAACGTCATTCCAGCAATGACCGTGTCCATCTATCACTGTTAAGTGCACTATTACTTATGTGAGCTGAGGCTTACGAAGCTAAAGCATTCATAAGTGCTTACTATTGAAGAGGAGCATCAGAGAGGTCCATAGCTAGTACTAATTGAGTCGCGTCAAACCACATTCATGTTTACTCACATGACGGAGACATCCTCTGAGTAACTTATATCAGTCTGCGTTTAAGTGGCAAATGGACTAATCACCTTGCCCCACATTGTGCTTGAGGAGCACTTAATGGCCCACAAGAGAGAGCTGAGTAATATGTGTGTATAAATATTTAATGAGCCAAAACAACTCTCTACCGCAAAGAGTAGAGAACAAACAAACAAGGTTTAGCACTTGACTAGCGGTTTTCAACTGATGGTGATCCACAGTAAGCCGACTCTCGCCAGATGAATTTCGTTCCGCCTAGCTCCGCCTAGCTTCACTCACATCCATCTGGGATCGGTTCCGTTGAGAGTGATTTCGGCACCAGATTGTATGGTAGAGCCAATCAGGATGCAGGGCGGGAGTTTCATAGATGTGACGTAGAGTAGAAGTGACTGTGAGACTGTTCTCAGCGTCAAGGGTTGGCTTCGATGTGAGTGGTTGAAGTAGCACGTCAATAGATGACGGACAAGTGGCTTATCCAATCATATGCAAGGATTTTTTAATAAGGCCTAGCCTTCTGAAGCACCACTCCAATGGATCGATCCCAGATGGATGAGTGGAGCTAGGCGGAACGAAATTCATCTGGCGAGAGTCAGGTTAGATCCACAGACCATCATTCTGACAAAGAAAGCAACTTTAGGACCACCACTGAATAGAACAATTGTGATCATCACATTGGAGATACATCATAAATGCATGGTCAGGGACCACCAGGAATGCTTTCACAGACCACTGGTTGGTTAAAGACGCCAGTTACTTCTGTCTGCTTCCATATTCATGTGGGATTTGGGGAAGATAGTGAGGAAATCGATTCCTTGACATTGGTACTCACCGTTAAAGCATTGAATCCATTTTCTTCTCTCATCTCTCTGCCCACCAACATCAAACATGCTACAAAAGAGACAAAAGAAGAGAACCTCTATGTTAGTCCTCTAATTCATACAACAGCACTAAGTGTCAATAGCTCACATTCACTTCAATTTCACATCACTGATATGTTGTTGCATATCATGTTTTGGTTCTAGAAACTCTAGAAACAAGACTTTTTAAGACTTTTTAAGACTATTATGAATTTAATTTAAGACCTGATGTGATGTGTGAAAAAGTAGAGATAATTTGAGTCCCAGAATCACTTTCAAAGTAGTAGTTTTATTGGACCATGTTAATACCGGGATGCTTAAGAAAGAACTACAACACTCAGAACCCACTATAAATGCCGCCAAAGCATTTCTCAAAAAAATTAAAAAACAAAAATTTACGAAAATGAAGGGCAACTGAAGAAGTGGTACATGCCAATTTAAGACATAACTATATGTAATTTAAGACCTAGTAAGCATTACCTGGACGTATTTAAGACTTTATAAGGCTTATAATTGAGATGATTAAATATGAGACTTTTTACTGTCATGTTCATTATCAATACAGGGTTCCCATTGTAAGTAAAATATAAAATTCCATGACTTTTCCCTGACAAAAAAAAAACTGAAATTCCATGACCTAATGTATAAAGAATGGTACAATATACTGACCAAAGATGTCAGTGCAGTCGCAGAGCTTTCAAGAATCTTTAGATAGATAGATACTTTATTGATCCCTAGGGGAAATTCAAGTCCCTAGGGGAAATTTAAGGTTTTTTTTTTAAGCTTTTTTAGAGTGGGAAATGAATAAATGGCCATTGAATAAAGGTGGGAAGACATGCTCAATTTAATTCAATTCATTTCATTGAACAAAAAGAAGTACTGTTATACAGCACCAAATGGCCAATGGCACTCTACAGAAAGCAACTGGAACAATTCTAAATCAATGTCACCTAAGCCAAGCCCCAAGGAGAGCTGTACTGGATTAAAACAAACATGCCTTGACTCTATGACCTCTGGCACACTGCTTGAAAATGTGTGAAAAGTTTTTTTTGTTCCTGTTACGATTATAGAGATGAAGCTATGCAAGGTGGTTTTGGGTTCACAAAAGAGATGGATCTTCATTTGTTTACGCAGACTACAAGGCCCTCAGCAGCATGAATATACTTGGCCAACTTGTTCCACCACTGCAGGCCCACGCCAACACCTCTAACCATGTGGTGACGCGACCACTGCCTGTTTTTGGGGAGTGAGCAAGTCAGCGGGGTGGGTTAGGAAAGGTGTTTGACGTAGGCAGCTATGGATGCAATAATAGCATATAACTTGTCTCGTATATACTACTTCTTACTATCTTAAATCAAACAACTCTACTTTGCTAGAAACCCAAGGCCTAGAGCTCTCCTATGGTCAGTTGTTAATTAGAATAGCTCACACTGAACAAAGTTGGGCTAACCACAACTACTCAAACAAGCAGTAAAGCTAATAACCAGATATAGACCAATTCTGTGTGGAAATATACTGTATGTGTATTGTAACATGTGTAATGTATTTTGGCAAGTACATTTTAAACTGCTACAACACTTTAAAAATTCCCTGATATTCCATGACTTTGCCCCAAGAATGATCAAATTCCCTGACTTTCCATGTCTGGAATAGACTTCTAAAATTCCATGATATATCAGAAACTCCATGACCCGTCAATAGTTATCTGATTTCTATTCTATGGTGACACTATCACTATCTACTGAGACGTTGTGAGCATTTACAGTGACACAGCGCCCTCTTGTGGCAAAACCCCTGTTGCTGGGAGAACCTGATGTACTGCACAATTAGTGCACATGCTACCAGAGCAGTCTAACTGGCTTTGGACCTTCTGTGAAGTACTACCACTCACACAGTGATTAACATGAGCGCTGGAAATAATTCCCTTCCTTAATTTGCCTATTTAGTTGAACCTCCTCAATAAAGGTCTGTATGGAGTAGCAACACATGCGTAACCAATACGTCTGTATTAGACCTTCAGCAAATATGTGCTGCATCACACAAAGCAGAGCAGGGATGAATGAGGAAATGACGGAGGCCATCACAGGACACATTTGTATACAACTGCCTTCCTTAATAAGTAAGTGAGTCCATCTGGGTCTCTGCTAATTACGTCAATTCAGTTTTTTTTTTGCTGTTGTTCTTTGCCTTTGGAAGCTTACTCTTTTATGTATTACTATTTTTATTACCCTTTTTATTTATTACTATTTGTATTATTACTATTGCTTGTTTTTCTGTAAAGCACATTGTGTTCTGTGCTAAAAAAGTGCTATATAATTACATTGTATTATTATTATTATTATCATTATTATCATCACTTACTGAAAATTCACTTTGTCTACTTGAAATCGCGTTTCAAAAATCCCTGAAGTCAAAACTCTGCAGCGGAGCAAGTCCTGCACAGGAGAAATAGAAAGAGATACAACAGAGGTCAGGGCTAAGAGGGTGACACACACACACACACACACACACACACACACACACACACACACACACACACACACACACACACACACACACACACACACACACACACACTGTGTAGATACCATTTAAACCACAAAAAATAATAAATCAAACTAATTCAACTTTATTTATACAATATTGTTTTCATACAACTCAATGGGTTTCACATGGAGGGGACCAAGTAAAAAATATATGAGTAGGCTACATGAGGAAGCACTTTTAAACATACACTCTCCCACAGTATGTATAGTAAAATGTTTTAAATTACATATATATTGATGGAAATACATATATAGTCAGTATACTTTAACCAATATAGGCAGACTAAAAGAGAAGGAAGACAACGTCCATAGACTGGTATTGCTGTCTGGGACTGGCACCAACCTGATCTGTTGGAGTGTAGTCTGGCTGACTAACAGGATCAATTTTGTCCAGGAAGCTGCAGAAAGGAAGAGACAGACAGAAAGAAGAGAAGACAAATGATTACCACCATCGCTGACCACAAGTTAAGAGAGACATTACAGAGAGAGAGGATAGAAGGACTGTTTTAGGAGTCACAGACCCTATGCCGCCTACAGCTGATCTGGACACACACACACACACACAAAGCGACCTTTGAACTCCCTGAATGTATGTGCTCTGCCGTTGCCATGGTAGTGTCTGCCATCTTTAGAGCCTGCGGGCCTGCTGTGGTGTTGCCACGCTGGGGTGAACTGCACTGGCGGGACACTAGGATGCAACTTCCACAGGGAAAGTGTTACTTTTCACACATTCCCCATGCTGGTTGCCATAGTGGCGTGCTAACACACATGCACACACACACACACACACACATTTAGGTACTACACACCACTCTCAAACTTCCTGTCCTTCTCTCTTGCCCACACACAACCACACAAAGTTTTGTCGCTCACAACTTCAACAGAATATGATGGAGCATGGAGTGTGTGTGTGTGTGTGTGTGTGTGTGTGTGTGTGTGTGTGTGTGTGTGTGTGTGTGTGTGTGTGTAGGTAGTGTTTCAGACATCTGTATGATATGATCAATACCGCTACAGACTACAGCAGGTTTTTTCTTCACAACTTCAACAGAATATGATGGAGCATGGAGTGTGTGTGTGTGTGTGTGTGTGTGTGTGTGAGTGTAGGTAGTGTTTCAGACATCTGTATGATATGATCAATACCGCTACAGACTACAGCAGGTTTTTTCTTCACAACTTCAACAGAATATGATGGAGCATGGAGTGTGTGTGTGTGTGTGTGTGTGAGTGTAGGTAGTGTTTCAGACATCTGTATGATATGATCAATACCGCTGCAGACTACAGCAGGTTTTTTCTTCACACCATCATTTGTCATCAGACACCCAGTTTGAGCCGTGGATTTCCTCAAACACTCCTGTTGTCACATAACCAATGTATTCCTCCAACACACTCAGTGGCCTTCACAGGCATGTTTGACCTTTTACTGGTTTTATACTGAAAGTGTGGCAGAGGCATATTCAGCCTTTAAAGAGAGAGAGAGAGAATGAGAGAGTGAGAGAGAGAGAGTGTGAGAGTGAGAGAGTGTGTGTGTGTGTGTGTGTGTGTATGTTTACACTTGAAAGTGTATGTGCTATAGAGCTCAGTATCTCTATCTCACTAACAGTCTACAGATGTTGGGCATGTAGCCTACTGTAGAACTATCTACATCTACCATCTCCATCAACCTACAAATGGACAATTTGACCTCAACCACTAAACAAACACTACCACAAGAAAACTAGGAGACAAAGAACATTTATGGCCAAGAACCAGCAGATTGGAACAGAACCAGTAAGAACTAAGGGTGTGACGGTACACAAAAATCATAGTTCGGTGTGTACCTCCATTTTGAAGTCACGGTTGGATTCATTTTCGGTACGGTAAGCCTGTTGGTACTGCAAGCCTAACAGAGTGAAGACTGACAATATTGCTGATGCGCAACGGGAATAGTATTGTGAAAAGGTGTCAAATATTTTTTAACATTAATTGACTGAACTGACATATGGTCCACTACTTAATATGTTTGTGGGAACTCAAATGAGAACACATGCAAAAAGCCTACTGTTGATGTTACTGTTAAAGACTGCATTTGGAACATTCGGTACACATCTGTATTGAAGCTAACATTCTGTACCTAAACGGTTCGGTGCGCATACCTGTACCTTTACACCCCTAGTAAGAACCAGCCAGATGTTACTATGTGAGATATACAGGCCCCAAAACAGGCAGCAACATAGCCATGGAAGAAAACACATTGCACGGCTCCTTATTATATTTTCAGGTAATCCGATGACCCTGTGAAGAACTGTCACAATCATTGGATGATATTTATGGGTGGATGGCTTTTCCATGCAACACTGTAGCCATAAGGCCTGTGTTGTCTGTTACTGCACATGTTGTCTATAGCATTCGCCTCAACAGCGGATAACCTTGACCAGTCATTCCCTCTATTCGCCACCAGATGGTGCCCAAACACAAACCAGACAGGGCCTTACACACCTATTCCAGAGTAGAACTCCCAACTGGTCAGTGCTGCAATTACAACTAGGGTGTGGGATGTTAGGAGTGCTTCTCCCTGTAAGATTCAAAACTGAATATTCAACACACAGGTTAAGTTCAGAAGACATAGTGGAGTGTGTCACCAAAAGTGTTCCATCGCCACAGGTGTGACAGGTGTCGACAGATCACAGGTGTGACGGGCATGTTAACACAGTTGGTTACAAACCTCTGTCACCTGTGTCTGTATCTTATCTGGTGTGTTTGAAGTCATCCTGCTGGCCACGGGCGCAAGCAGCTATCGCTAAAGTTCACCTTTAAACTTCGCCTGAACCTTCCGGTAAACAAATAGGATCTAATTTCCTATAGCTCATCTCAGTAAATATTCAACACTTCAACCACCAATACTCTTTGAGCTCTCTCAGGGGTCAATATTAATGCCTAACCCCTTCAATGCATATATTATATAAATGAAAATACTCATGATTCTTTTCTTACCACTATACAGTGAGTGCACCTTAATTAAAAACATAGCTACCTGCTATGCTCAGATATATCCTTAAATTACAATTAACTCTAACAATGCCCAGAAATAGAGTGTAATTATATCCATTTACTTGCCTTGGTGGAATATTAATCTGACTGATTAATCTCAGGTGAAACTTGACTTGATGTTTACAAAATGTGTATACAAAATGATTTTCTACTACTAAACGAATGTTAAACTCCAATAATTTATTCTGCAAATATTCAATGGCAGAAATGGAAGCATATGATTTAAAAGGCAGCTTAACCATGAATTGCTGAATCCATATTACATTCCCCAGCCCACTCAGAGAGACCTTTGACATTTTTCACTTTGGGAAGGAAATGTCGTTCTGTGAACAAATGTTTACCAGTTATAGTCAATAAAACCATCACCATAAAACCATCACCTCAACACTAGTTGCCATGGAAATCAAAACACAACACTCACGTTAAAAGTAGAAAATCTGTTCTCTCAAAGAAAAGTTCTCAGCAAAGAGTTTTATGACCCCACCCCCTCGACCTTCATCTAATAACATGATGCTCTGACAGAAGTTCTGACATGTTCTATGTATTTTACTATGCTAAAATTAAGCAAGAGGCCCTTTGTGGCTATATGTTACAGTGATTTTAAATAGCTAAGGGGAGTTTTAGACAATGACCCTTAGCCCCTTAGCCATTCTCAAATCACTGGAACCTATAGCATCATGGGCCTTACTGCATTTCTGAAATGGTTAGTACATACACCTGGCAACGTTTCAAGTAAAGTAAATTCAAGTAAATACACATGCACAATAACGCAATCACTTATCAATATTAATTGCCATTCTTCCACTAAAAAACAAAAAAAGTTCTTCTGAAATACAAAAGAAACAAGAAACAAAAAGATGCAGCAGCTGATTCCTATTTGACGTAGTTACACAAATTGAATACGGACACAGGTGGAAGTTTGCAAAGTTGTTTTACGTTGGCTTAGACAATCAAAATCAAATATGGGAACTATCCATTTGAGAAACTGCTTTTTTTTCAGGACATGTTAATGAATGAGGGACTGTCTGTGAGAGTTCTCAGTTCTGTGGCCTGCCGGCAGCGATCACCTCTGCCCCGAGGACCCTGTGAGATCCACGTCTCTCCAATGGCTGACCTATTTGTCCAGCACAGGCCAATGGGCTTGACCTTTAATGAGGAACGACGCTGTTAATTGGCTGAGAAGCACCAATCGATACTTTCCAACTTCTGAACAGCTACTATCAATGCGGTGGCCTAGTTACTGAACACCATTTAAACCCTCCATGCCAACTCTAAGAGCAGGGGGCGCCTTCAGCGAAGAGGTGATTTTTTTAAAAACATGGCTGCTGATCTTGGAATGGTTTCTAATGCGCATTTGAAATATGCAGTCATGTGTTGACATTTTAGCATAACTTTTATTATGACTTCTGCCGGCCAGTTTAGAGGTAACCAGTGATTCACCGGAACATGACAACAAGTGCTCTACCACACACATACACACACACGGAAACATACACCCCTACACACGCACACAGATACGGACACACACACACACACACAGAGAAGTACATTCACAAAAATAACATATTTTCCCTTTTGTCACTTTAAGGTGTTCTTTTACAATATCATACAAATATTGAGATAAGATGCAGCTGTAAGGTCCGTGAAAACAACCTGGTGTTCAGAGAGTATTCCAGGAACATACTGGGCTTACTGGGATATTCTAGGAAGCTCATGGTTTAAACAGGCTCCTTCACAATGAATGATGGAATGCTGAGATGTTCAATAATTCACAAGTATGTGTGAGTGTCAGATCAACAACAAATGGATAACAGCAGAGAACAAACTAAAGGCTGCTTCAGTATCTAAAACACACACACACACACAATAAACTAATACAATGGGTTTGCTTGGGTTTTCCTTTAACTTCAATAATTCCCTTAAAAGTTAACGGTCCCTCACTTTGTGTGTGTGAGTATGTCTGCACGCATATGCGTGTGTGTGTGTGTGTGGCCAAGCTATTTTGTGTACACGTGTAAGAGGCATTCTTTTCCAATTTTGAAAATATCTCCAAAAACACAGAGACTGTGACCAGGGGCTACCAAACATGTCCAACAATGGTCAATATTCCAAGCAGCATCTGGCCACGAAACAATCCACTGCGACGGCCACATAAACATGTGATGCAACCAACACCAAGGATTTATTTCAATCACCTCAAAAAGCCTCCCCACTCTTTCCCTCTCTCCCTCCCTCTTTCTCTCACCTTCTTCCCCTCTTCTCTGTTTTATTCTGCCTTTCCCCCTGCAGACGGTGAGTTTATATCAGGGAAGACGAGGCCATTTTGCATCTTGACAGATACATTAAACAGATGAGGACCGGCACCCTCAAAACTCCTAACCCCCCCCCACCCCCCTCTCTCCTCCCCATCCAACCACCCAGCTGGAGGAGGAGGGGGGCAACAGGCCTTAAAATAGCCCCTGGGAATGAAGAGTCCTTAGCCTAGGCCAGACTACACAAGGCCGCCCAGGGTAAACACCCGCGCTAGCCCGTACCTGGACCGCCAGACGCCCATGAGCCTGGAGCCTCTGGCTAGAGAAGCCAGGCCCTTCTGGAAAACCCTCATGTTTACAAGCACACTTTGAGCAACCACTGCGCTAAGTTGATTTTTTTCCCCCTTTCCTTTCAGAGTAGGGGTAGGGAGTGGTGGGGTGGGACGGGGAGGGGGGATATTTTTGGCAGGAGCATCTTGTCCAACAGATAAACAAGCTAAAAATGGACCCCTTCCTTCAAGTACAGTTGGCTATTTACGGACGTGACTTCGGTCATCGTTGAGTGTCACACGTGCGAGGTTAGGATCAATTTCTAAGATGCAACCATTTTGACTGCTTGATGTCTTTCAAACCTACTCGAATCTCTTTCACAAACACTTATCCAAAGTGACTTCCAATTCAATAAGGCACACACACACACACACACACACACATACACCAACATCATGGTACGTGTTCTCAGTGGCGAGCAAATACCTAGTTGAAGAGGAAAAGATTAGCTATTTCTCAGTTTCGTATGCTCTTCTAACAGCCCAGAGGTCGTGAGGTGCCAGGATATAACGGTAGCATGGCGATAAACAAAACCACAAAACAAAATGATAAACTAAAAAAGCAGCAAATAAGACAAGGCCTCGCATCGCATGCACTCATGTTATTGCACGGGCAGGTGGTCAGCTGTGGGATGGGGCGGGAGCTGTGTTTAGGTCCACACTATGCTCGCGGTGACCACACCAGGCTAGACACACAAACCATCCTGTAGCTCCTCGTGTGATCCACCACCACTTCTACTCAGTGAAACTGGGGGCGTATTCCTAGTATGTGGTTTAACGACAAATCTGGGTACATTTAGTCAAAAGTCTTAACGACAAATCTGGGTACGTTTAGTCAAAAGTAAAGTGACAAACACCCTTCAGGCCCCACTTACACTACCCTCTCTGAACTATCTTAGCCAGATTTGTCGCTAAGCCACATACTGGCTAACACTCCCACAGGCAGGATTAATGTGTAAGGCTGAGAGCAGTGAAAGTGTCAAACCTTCCCAAATGCCATGAACAGGAACAGGAAGTCTCAGACCATTACTGGCCCTAGCTAGTGCCCTGACCTCTGACCTTCCACAAACCTCCAGCATGATACTCTGTTGCAGAACAGTGTGAGGGTGTGTGTGTTGGAGGGGGGGGGGGGGTATGGGTAATTAATGCTAAGATGCTATCATGTCATACAAACACTCACTCTTTCTTTGTTACAGGATGGCACTTACCCAAGAAGTGTGTGTGTGTGTGTGTGCATGCACGTGTGTGTGGTGTGTGTGTGTGTGTGTAGGATATCCTTTTCCCCAACAGAAAAAAAACACTGAGAGAAAGGTGTGAGGGAGACAGAGAGAGTGAGCAAGAGAATGAAAGACATAACAAGAATGACAGACAGTGTGAGAGCAAGATAAAAAGAGAGGAGAGAGAGAGAGAGAGAGAAGAAGAGAAGAAAAAAGAAGAGAAGAGAAGAGAAGAGAGAGAGAGAGAGAGTTTAGTGGCCTAGTGTCTGCTTCGGGCTGCAGCTGTGTCCCCATGGTAACCCCATCTGAATTGTTGATAGGGCTCCTCCTCTTCCTCTCTTCTACAGAGAGAACCACCTCCCCTCCCACACACCAACACAACACACACACTGAAACATCCGGTCAGTGACCGATACACACACATACAATGACATCTGACATACTGGGACATCAGCTTTGTGTGTGTGTGTGTGTGTGTGTTTGTGTGTGTGTGTGTATTTGTAGGCACACCCTGGTTGGCCAGACACAATGTACTGAGTTTATATGATTTCACAGGTCTTTCACCAAGAGCACATTATGAGGACACTACTGCAATAAAGAGTAGGGCAGAACGAACGAGAGAGAGAGAGAGTGCACGAGAGAGAAAGAGGGAGGTGGATGACAAGATAAGAGATAAGAACACAAGGTGCCACCTGTGTGTCATTTTAACTCTTCGTTTCCTGGTCAGAGCAGACCAATCAGGAGGCTGGGTCTTAGAGGTCTCAGGTCCCCTGAACACTTGGTCTCCCATCACCTCACGTCACTCTACCCTTCAGATAGATAATGACAGAGCATAGGCTCGCAGTTATTGTGGTGGAACACACACACATGCAGGCAACACACACACACACACACACACACACAAACACACAAACACAAACACAAACACACACAGCCTGATCTCCTTGCTCTACAGGCCACTTTGTGTTACATAACTTTTATGCCCACACTAAAACATGTACCGGTACTGTACATATCTGTTTATGTGTCTGTGTGTTTGTGAGGGGCACAGGCCATTTTAGCACAGATCCAAGTGTGATATACAATATTTCAGCCTGCTGGTGTGATCTTGTGTGTGTTAGTGTGTGTGTGTGTGTGTGTGTGTTTGTGTGCATGCATGCACACTGCACAGCGGTGCACAGAAAATTGCTCACCAAGGCTATATGTCTATATTCTGACATGCTGCATGTGTTGTTGTGTAGCAAGTATGTGTGAGTGTGTATATGCATATGCATGCGAGATACAGAAAGTTATGTAGAGAGAGGAGAAGGAGAGAGAGAGGAAGAGAGCGAGAGTGCAGAAGAGCGCGAGAGGAAGAGAGAGAGAGAGAGAGAGAGAGAGAGAGAGAGAGAGAGAGAGAGAATGTGCAGCACACAGCACAAAAGCAAAAAAAAAAAAAAAAACCCTCATCAGGTTGGTTGGTTTGAAAATGCTACACTCTTTCTTCTTTCTTTCTCTCTCCATCTCTCTCTCTATCTCCCCCTCCCCCCCCTCTCTGACCTTCCTTTGTGTGGTGCCCATTGCTGGGGTACTCCCTTTGATTGGGCCCTCACCACGTGACCAGCCGGCGGTTTGTGCTCTGCAGCGAGAGGCTAAAAATAGCAGCAGCCTGCCCTAGCTCCACAGCTAGTTTACATAAGCCCAGAGGAAGGGAAGAGAGACAGAGAGAGAGAGAGAGATAGAGAGAGTGAGAGACACACAGAGAGTGTGTGTGTGTGTGAGAGAGAGTGGAAAGGAGAAATACAGAGAAGCACAGAGGGGGAGAGAAAGAGAGAGAGAGACACTGAGAGAGAATGACAAGGGGGGGAGGGAAGGAGGGAGGGGGAGAGAGAGAGAGAGAGATAGATAGAGAGAGAGACAGAGAGAGAGAGAGGGAAAGAGAGAGACTGATAGGCCAGCTTAAAGCTCAACCTGCAGACCTCCTCCAGCTGTTAGCACGGCTGCATCCTCCGCATTGAACCACACACACAGACACACACACACACACACTCTCACATACATACACACACGCAGAGGTGTGGGAGTTAGTTTGGACAGTGTGGGGCCACTAGGAGGCTCCTGGACCTGGTCCTTTTAAAACCGCTGCACTTGCCTAAGCATTAGATAACTCCTGGGCTCACCACTCCAGTAACTCCAGCCTGGTCGCCCCCATTCATTCAGCTGCTCAGACACTCTCAGCCTACCCTGACAAACATCAAACACGCGTCTCTCACTCAACCCCCCCCCCCACACACACACACACACACACATTACCTCAACAGAACTGTACAACAATTTGTACACACCACTGATTTGTACGCAGCATAGTTGAATGAAAATGGAAAATCTTTTGGAAAGATGGAAAGATGGAAAGACTTTTATTTTGCCATCCTTTCTGTTGAATCCCTGCATGCATGTTTACATGCATAAATAAAATGAATATTAAATAAAATATAAAAAATAAATATTATAAAATAAAATGCTTAATGCATAAAATACATGCGCACACACACACAAACACACACACACAGTGTTGTGTTGCACAGACTCCTGCTCCACTGCTGACTTGTTGTGCTGCATTTACCTGCCATGAGCCCGTTTGTGGGTCACGCCGATGGCTAGACGGTAAAAATAGAGCCGGGGATGTTTACCACTTGTCGTTTTTTCCCCTTTCCTTTTCTCTTGTTTTTTTGCACTTTGCTACTGAACGAGTGAGCCAGAGAGAAAGCATGTGTATCTTGCTAATTCTATTAGCCCCCCCAACACCACCCCCGTCAATGGAGGTCTTGTCTGAGGTATTCTTGGACTACTGTACACAGGCTGGAAGGGAGGCTCGCAATTCCGGCCTGTCATGGACACTCACATGCTTAGTCAAAATCCATGGCAGTCTCAGCTCCACCCCACATACGACCGACCGACCTACCAACTGACCGAGACAGACAGACAGACAGACACACAGTCTACACAACGACTACACAGGTAGATACACTTTCACAAATCCCACAATGCCCAGCATTTGGCAAAACACCTCATGAAAACATGACACTGCACCAATGACTCATTAAACCCTGACCAGCAATTTGAGAATGTCCACCGCACTACAATTCCCAGAATGGCTTTCAAAAGGAAAAAAAAAGAAAACAGGCTGAAATCTGAGTTCTTAAGGAAGGTCGGGGGCAGGGCTTGCCGCCGAGGGAAAATCTGCATGTAAACATTAATGTCGTTTACTCGCTGCGGTCGTTTATAGGCCGTCTTGCGGTGACACTACTCCCGAGTGCAACACACACCCATAATGCCGGCTTAACCAGCTCTCGGCGACCAGAGGAGGCGGTGGAGGTCAACAGGCAGCGGTTGGTGCTCCATACTCTCAGCTCTATCTTCCCATGACTAATTAAACAGCACGGTGAACACTGGCACCACTGTTAAAATGAATGGAAGCCTGCCTAGTCTTGGGTAACATATAAGGCAACAACGACATGACCCACTTCCAAGCATGGACGCGACTTGCAAGGTGACAATGAAAAGTAAGAAGTTATAAAAGTTAAAAACAAAAGTTTGAGTAGATGAGTCTGTCCAAGTGATTTGACTGTCCACTTGTTAATACACTTCAATGCTTTATTTATTTGGTTTTGTCTCTAAACGCTCATCTGTATGATGTTAGAATGTCCGACTTGTTTTTCTGTGCTATTGGTATTGACTTACAGGGCGCAGCAGCAGTAGCCTAAATGGCAGGGCAGGCTCTCTGCTGCAGTGGAGCCCACAACAGCTTGTCCATGTCAACTTGAGAGGTCAGCTGGAGAGCTGCAGAGTAGCAGCCGGTCAACACACACTGTCTGGTCAAACATGGTGTGGAGTTTATGCTCAAGTGGCAAAAAAGGAGCATCCCTATGTGTTTCAATTTGTTTGTTTGTTTGTGTGTGTGTGCCCGCTTGTGTGCGCTTGTGTGTGTGTGTGTGTGTGTGCTTGTGTGTGTGTGTGTGTGTGTATTTAGATAAAGACCCAAAGAGTGGTGTGACTGAGGTCTCTGAACAGAGTGGTCTTTGTGGGTGCTTATCACACCATACCATCAGCCGTTCCTTCTCTTTTCTGCTAAAGAGGAAACCAGGAAGTGTGTTCACGAGCGCACATAAATGCTAAGCTGTTAGCCTAGCAGTCACACCAAAGGATCAACATGAACACCCTCCTTCCTAACAGAGCAATTTCTTATGTGTGCACACTTAACAGTCTTAACAGCCAAGCTATAATACTTTAAGTGAAAGTTTACTTAAAGTGTGTCTAAAGCACTGCAGTGACAGATTAGGGTGTGTCTCATATCATTGAGCACACAAAATCTGAGTGTCATATGGAGTATGGACACTGTTTGGCCACACAATTTATGATTTCATAGCTGGAACAGTCTTTCTGATTAATAAATGTTTTAAATGAAATGCTATTGCAAATACGACTAACCCATGACAGTCCGCTGTTAATGGCTTCAAAGGGCTGGAGACAGACACATCTCAATTGTAACTGAACCTATCTGAGAGTGACAGATGAAAGTCCTTTAAACTATGTTAGGATTGTCCATGTCCATATCAAGAGAGGTGTCCTGACTGTTGGGACCACCATCTTGAGATGTCTCTTGCTAGCTAAATTAGCAATTTAGCAATCCCACAGACAATCATATTTCCTTTACAGCAGCAGTTTCCACGCTGGCTGTCTGGATATTGAGAGAGGGGAGCAGCTGGAAGCTACTTGGCAGTAACGTTGCAGATAGCCTATGGCCGCTCGGAAGCCACGTGAGCTTGAACATACCCAGGAGTCATCTCTTCAACGCATCAGCTCCATATGTCCCTCCGCCCCCAGTGACCCACAACACACTGTTCAGGAGACACATTCCAATGGCCCAGAATGGATGGCTAAATATAGCCCTCAATCAATTCAGACATGGGCGCATAACTTAGCTGAGCTTAGAAAATTAAGGACTGTAAAAAGATTGAAGGAATATGTGTGTGTGTGTGTGTGTGTGGGGGGGGGGGGGGGGGGCACAAAAACAAGAATCAGTAATTCCAAAGAACGGAAGTAAACTGAGGTGAAACACAGACGACGAGATAACATCGCTTTGGAAGAGAGATGGCAACTTGGAGCACACATGTTCAGTGCTTCAGTATCGACTAGTAATGGGACAGTGAAATGTCGATACACACATCCTCTGTGATACAGCTATTTGGAATGATCTGGAATGAGTTTGCGCCCACTGTCCACTTCTGGTTGGGAGACAGAGCCAAATGAGCATTATGTCAACAGATAACGGAAAGGCTGCCGACAACTAGGCAGAGTTTAAGTTTAAGATTGTGTGTTGTTGACACTGTGCTGCGTGTGTGTGTGTGTGTGTGTGTGTGTGTGTGCATTATGCCAGCTTTTCATAAAAAAGTCATGCTATCATTCCGTGTTTCACAACACCATCTACTATTACCCGATTGTCTTAGAACACAACCACATAAGACACTGCAAAGAAAACAAATATGTACAATGACTAGCAGAAATAGCCATCTTATATAGACAAAGTTCTGATAACAGGGACCAATTCTTTGTAGTAGTACTCAGATAGGATAGAAGCAAGAAACAAGAAAGTTCATCTGGTCAGCACAAAATGAGACAGAACATAGTGCGAACAACCATTATCTACGGTAGATAGATAAAGCCCACATAAACAACAGGCATGTGTGCCATGTACTATATGTTATTAAACAAGATGTACCGCAGAGCGGTACAAAATATGACCGCCGCCCAGTCCAGCACATTTTTTCCACAAAAATAAATCACGCTGAAAGGCCTATATGATTCTGTCTCACTAAATTGCATTATCCACACTCAATTCTCACTGGTATCTGCTAGACAACAAGTACCAAAACATGATTAGCTCATAGATTTCACATGTAAAATTCATTTTATACAACCCCACCCCCATCTTGCCTGTTCATAATTCTGAGAAATTCTTGAATTGTGTGCATGTGTGCGTGCACACGTTTATGTTTATGTGTGTGGGTGTGTGTGTGTGTGTGTGTGTGTGTGTGCGTGCTTGTGTGTTTGTCTGCGTATGTGTGTTTGTGCATGTGCATGCATGCGTACATATGTCTACTGTGTGAGTATGTGTCATACGTATGATTACTGTGAATGTATGTGTGTGCGTGTGTATCTGTTTATGCACATGTGTGCACATGGAATGGGTTAACATGACCCCTGGAGGCAAACATACAGAAAAAATTGGTCTTCCTAGGCCCTACGGTTCTCAAGATATTCACAGAAAACTGTGTCTGCCCTACCCTCCTTTCGGGGGGTCCAGTCCAGCGGGGGGGCTACAGATCAAAACGAAAAACGATGGTTCCATGCTATTTATGTGGGGTTACATGCCCACCAAGTTTCGTGTACCCCGGTCTTTCAGTGTCCCAGGAATCCTTGTTGGTGTACGGTCACTAAATGTACACATAAATAATTTTATTGTAAGGCCCCCCATGAACGAAAGTTCACAAAACTTGGCATGCATTCGGAAGGGGTCATAATAATCCTACACTTTCAATTTCGTGCAGTTTTGACCATGTCAGCCAGAGATATTGTGATGAAAACACCGAATTTTTTGCTTTTTAATTTTTAACTAGGTGGCGCTATACATGAAATAAGTGGTAATGGGATGGGTTGACAAGACCAACATACGAAAAAAAGGTGGACCTCCTAGGCCCTACGGTTCTTGAGATATTCACAGAAAACTGTCTCCGGCCACCTACAGGCCAGTTGGTGTATAGTAACATAAATTAATTTATTGTGTGGCCCCCCATGAACGGAATTCCACGAAACTTGGTGTGCATTCAGAGGGTGTCATAATGATCCTACACTTTCAATTTCGTGCAGTTTTGACTATGTTAGGTCACAGATACCTGCGATTACAACACCTAATTTTTACTTTTTTGTGTTTAACTAGGTGGCGCTATACATGAAATGAGTGGTTATGGAATGGGTTGACATGGCCCCTTGAGATCAACATACGAAAAAAAAGGTCCTCCTAAACCCTACGGTTCTCGAGATATTCACAGAAAACTGTCCTTTCGGGGGGTCCAGTCCAGCGGGGGGGCTACAGATCAAAACGAAAAACGATGGTTCCATGCTATCCATGTGGGGTTACATGCCCACCAAGTTTCGTGTACCCCGGTCTTTCAGTGTAATAATAATAATATATGTATAACTAGCTAGTCTAGAGAAAAGGCTCCTCCTGTTTCAACACCATAGTCACCACACCCACCCCAGTAAACTCTTGGGTTTGGGAATGGGACTGTTTGGAGACGCCGCTACCAGCGTCTACAGTATCAACCGCTACAGTCAGCAGCAGAAGACCATCTCACTACTGGACACAATATATATACACAATGCACACACACACACACACACACACATATATATACACACACAATAAACCCTTGATAAAGGTGAATACTGCTTTAAAGTCGACAGCAAAAGACCTCTAGATGATTCCTACAATTAACCATACTGAGGGTTTAAATAGAGCGACCACAAGTTCTATTTAAGATCTAGCTTTCTATAGATAACTCTAATGTGATGTTTAAAAAGTTACTTGTGTCCTGTCCACTCAAACACACAGTCAAACACACACACACACACACTCACATCATCAGCAGCAGATGGCAGGGCATGAGGCTGGGCTACTGGTGAGTGTGCAATGGCTCTGTAAATGGAAACGAGATAGCCTCACACACATGTACATGGCGGCCTGACGGCACAGTGCGTCATGGCATTAAGCGATATGGCGCGCGACACCACACATCGCTCATACACTCGGGGTGGGGGGGTGGGAGGGGGTTGTAGGGGCAAGGAGAGCCGCCAATGCAAACACACTCACAGAGGAGCGCGTGACAGCGGCCAACGGAGTGCCGAGATTGGACGAGACACACCTCAGCTGTTTCAGCCATAAGCGGTCACTTCCTATGAGGAAATGAGGTAAGGAGAGAGAGAGAGAGAGAGAGAGAGAGAGAGAGAGAGAGAGAGAGAGAGAGAGAGGTAAAAAAGAAAGAAATGGGAAAGAGAGTGAGACAGAAAGAGAAAGAGTGAGAGAGAGAGAGACAGACAGACAGACAGGCAGGGAGCCAGATGGAGAGAATACAGATAGACAAACAGAGAAAAAAAGAGAGATAAAGAGGGGAAAGCAAAAACACTCAAGAGCAAAGTAGAGAAAGAAGCCATAAGAGTGTGGGAAGACAGTGAAAGACAGAAATGACAGAGACACAGAGACAGAGAGGGAGAGGGAGACACGGGAGACAGTCCCAAGATGGATGGCGTCACAGTTTCACGAGGCGCAATAGTGGGAGACAACCCCGCAGTAGTAGATTAGATGAGAACAGTGTGTGCCGGCCTCACGGACACGTGTGGAATGGGACTGTTTGGAGACGCCGCTACCAGCGCCTATCAACCGCTACAGTCAGCAGCAGAGGACCATCTCACTACTGGACACAATATATATACACAATGCACACGCGCGCACACACACACACACACACACACACACACACACACACACACACACACACACACACACACACACACACACACACACACACACACACACACACACACACACACACACAGTCTCTTTAGGGATGACTTCAATGAGGCTCAAGAGAAAACCACCCGTGCACGCGCACGCACACGCACACACACACAAATACACTGTAGCTATACCTACAAACACAGGAAGCAATGATGAGCATTCTTACATCACCCTGGGTAACCACTTACGTCCCCTCGCAGTAATCCCTGTCGACTTGCCTGCGACTGCAAACACAAACACACACCTTCCCAGTGCAGCCAGCCTGGCTTCTCTGGCGAGAGACATGAGGAGAGCAGCAAAGACACAACAGGGACTAAGCCCACGGTTGATATGACAGCACTGTCAGTAGACGGAAACTGCTAGAAACGCACTGGGACCTCCAAAGTCTATGCATGAAAAGTCTCCACAGACACGCACGCACGCACAAACACACACACACACACACACAACGCTTTAATATCTATCAGAATCAACACAATTTGAACTTAAAATGAAAAGCTCTAATGATAATGTCTCAGTGAGTAGTGTGCTTGTGTCTGTGTATACTCATTATGTGTGCATGCATGTGTGCATGAGTGTGTGTAGGTTATTGTTAGATTGTATCCATGCACATATGTATGTATGTATGAAAGTATGTATGTACAATACGTAAATCAAAGCTTTACCTACAATCATGGAAAAACCTGTCAACTAGACTTTGCATGTGAATTAACCAGAGATACTTTAGGTTTTTAAAGGAAGGCAATAAAGCATGTCTGGCTCTGAGACCAAATCCCACGTAACAGTATCTGAAGACAGGACGCAGCTCAGAGAGTAGAGTGGCCCTGCATATGAGCACACTGCAGTGGCCTTTCATTCAAATCCAGCTACCCCCTGAGGGGACCGAGAGGAGCTGGACAGTGACCATGGCAAGGCCAAACATGGCATAACTGTAACACACATACATACATACAGGGAATGTTCTCAGTTCAACAGCAAGCCCAGTAAACCAAAATGGTTTACTACAACGGGTTAAAGACAGGAGTTTGAAGATGAGGTTGGGTGGGGGGTACTTACTACTGTGCACAGTCGATGAGCTGGTACTCGTTGGAGCGTTCGAAGCATGCCTTCACCCCCTCGTCTTCCCACAGATGCTTGGCATGGTCGAAGAACTCCTGTGTGAGGGAAATGGAGAAAAAAGAAAATGCAGCACAGAAACTCCATTAGGGAATATCAGCCATCTGAGAGCAATTAAAAACACATCTAAAACGTGGACTTTTCAGTCAAATCCACCCAAACACATCTACCTTGTTTAGCCTCAGTGCTCACATTACTGTTAGCATACCATTCTCAAAAGAGGTTACTAAGAGGAACCGTCACTCTCACGGTTTCTTTGATGAAAGGTTCTCTGTAGAACATGTCTGACAGGCTTTTGCTTTGCATTTCATTACAAACTCCTAGAACAGGCCTTTCCCAGTTCTTTTACAAAGACAAAGTAAAGAGGCCTATCTGACCGGGCTGTTCCCATATTCGACAGAGGAAACCCATGATTTGCATGTTAGTATACATTCCATATTTAGTGTTACAAAACAGATTGGCTGTCTTATCACATGGGGTATTTGCCTTTGCATTTTCGCACCACTTTGTTCACTGTTTTCACTTTCGTGTGTCTTTTTGGTAGGAGTAGCTCAGTTGTGTTTACCAGATATATTTCATATAAACATCTACAGAATTAATAGCCTCCTGCCTGCTAATCAGAACATAGTTTTTGTTGTCTCTGGGGTATATAGTGCATTAACATGACACAATTAATGATGTCCAACAAGACAGCTGAGAGACATGACATAATGTGTGGAATGATTTTGTGTAAACCATAAAAGTATTTCAATGTACATTTGCATAAACATGATGCATTCAATATACATGGTGTTCACAGTGGAAAGAATGGAGAACTTAGACAATCATATTTGACTTGTTGGAGATGTTTGCATCTTATACGCGCGCGCACACACACACACACACACACACACACACACACACACACACACACACACACACACACACACACACACACACACACACACACACACACACACACACACACACACACACACACACACACACACACACACACACACACACACACACACACACACACACACACACACACACACACACACACACACACACACACACACACACACACACACACACACTCCAGTGGGAAAAGATGAGCAAGAGGGCAGAAAGGAGGACATAGGAGAGAGGAGGATTCAGGGGAAGGGAGAAAGAGAAGAGAGAGAGAGTGAGGAAGGGATGGATAGAAGGTAAGACAGCAACAAGGAGGGAGAGATAAAGAGAGAGAGAGATAGAGAGAGAGAGAAAGAAAGAAAGAAAGAAAGAAAGAAAGAAAGAAAGAAAGAGAGAGAAGGGAGGGGTGGATTCGGAGAAGGAGAGAGTTGTTTTTCCCCCCTGGTCTTCCTTTGAGAGTTGAGTGTGGCGTTGGATAATGAGTCCCCCAGTGGGGTCATCACATAATAACCACAAAATACAGGCAAACAAACCGCCACTGAAACACAAAAACAAACCGCCACGCCGGCAACGCAAACAACACACTGCCACCACTCCCACCACTGTACCGCTGTTCACCACCCACCACCACCACTACAATGAGAAAGTCCTCCAAACGCTCCACAAACCTGAACACGATCACCAAATCACCTCAGCGGCCGCACACAATACACTGGCAGGTGAGGGGAGAAAGGAATGAACCCAGAGACATAGATATTAGAAAGCTAGATACCGTATTGGGCTCTAGAACGTAAGTAAATAGCACCGCCATATTGGTGGGAACAACAATCAAGCGGAGGCCAATGGAGAAACAGGTGTCTCTGATCGGAAATCAGACAGTAAGGTGTTGCTCCAGGCAATATGGTGGCCGTATTGTTGTACGACACTTAATAGAACTCGATGGACAATGTGGTAGCTTTCTAATATCTATGCCCAAAGAGGCCCATTGGCTGAACCCGTGAAGCTGGTGGACTGGTAACTGGGGGTTCAAATCATAACAGTTTCCTGTTATAAGCGTCTGATAGTTAAACAGCATGGCATAACTAGTCAGGAAATAAATATATTGAACAGACCTACAGTGTCTTAAAACAAGTAAAAAATTGCATCTGCACTGTATGAGTTGTGAATGAAATACATATTTAAATATGCATATAATTCTGGAGTTGCATGCAAACGCCACAGTTGTGGAAGGCTTAAGGCAGGGCATATCACAATGGAAACAGTTCGGCATATCGCAGTGGAAATAGCCGAATCTTTAAGAAGCAGAAGAGAGTTTGGAAGGGGTTTAGCAGTGTTTCCCATACATTGACTTATTTGTGGCGGCCCACCACAATATCAACATTGACCACCACCACACAATGATTTTCCAGGTTGTACTAAATTGTGCTTAAATCTGTTTGTATCATAACCACGCTGTGCTAATTTGTTAAAAACTGTTGCATTCAAGTTAATTCTGCAAACCAACCACCACAAATGGAATTCAATTCTCTGGGAAACACTGGGTTTAGGTTTGTAATCTTCCTTCTTTAACTTTCACACAACTGTACACCAGTAGCAGCCTCGCCGTGGCACTGTGTCTACATGACACAAAGCTGTTTATGGAGGCGTTTGATGGGATGCAAAGTGAAGTGATCCAAACAGACTCATCGACTGCTTCCCCAGAGAAGGCAAACCTCAGTCTTATCTACCTCGGCAGAGCCGAACATCAGCTCACTCTGTGCCGAGCCAGGAGCTAAATGAAATCTACCACGACAAGAGGTTTTACTATCGATGTGGCCTATTCGTACGTAAACTATTTCAAGCCTACGGCTGGTCTTCCTGCACACTCTTGCAGGCTTCGGTTGAGGCCCTCAGCTCAGTCCCACTCAGAAGAGTCAAAGCAGCTCTCCACATGCAAAGCACCCTCAGCGCAGTACAGCCACTTCCTGGTCCGGTGTGATGAACTCACTGGTAAAGCAGGAAGTAGCAGGGGAGGAGGAAAAAGAGGCTGAGGAGTGGCAACTATTCCCAAACTATCTTTCACTTTGATACTTTATCACCCTCTCACTCGCTATCTGTCCAAAAAAAAAAAAAAATGCAAGAACGTCAAACCAGTGCGTACAAATGTTTCCACTTGGAGACCTTTTAACCTTGGTCATGTGTTACTTTACTCGTTTAGTTTCAGTGTCATTTATAAGACTGTACAGAACACAAAAGACTCATTGGTTACATTCAAATACAGTAAAGGAACGATGTTCTAGACTGTGAGGCATCAGAAATGTTACAACACAGCTCAGGGAAAGAAACTTTGTGCTGCTGTTGCTCTGCCTCCATTTTCAAAAGTTGGGGAGCAACCTTGAGGACAGTGGCAGTTCTAGTGGAAGATTGGTCAGTTTTCAGCAGATACACTGACCCAAATCAAATAAATCACCACAAAATAGCAACGACAACAAAAAACAAAACAAAGAAACCTCACACTCTGTTGTGTGAAATATGTTGAGAATTAGTAGGCGAATGGTACCCAAACACATTGTGAAACGTATAGACACATGTGTGATGTACACACTCCAGGAAATCTGATCCCATGGGAAGAACTCTGTGGCCAGTGTTGCCCAGTCAAAATGACAAACAAACAAAAACAAAAAACAAAAAAACACCTAAAACATGGAGAGCGAGAGAGAAAACAAATCTACAAATCTCTAACGGCCACAAGTAGCCTCTCACCTGCCAAGCTGCACTCTCTACCTGAGCTTTCATTAGCGACAGGTTGTTGGCAAAAGAGTCATTAGGTGGCAGTTAAACACAGCTCGCCTCGGTGCGCATCCCCCAGGCCCGGCTAATGAAAGCCCGAGCTGCGCTGCGTCGGGACGCGGTTCCTGCGTGCTGTCACCGGCACCAGTGGAACGGCTCCTCTGGGGGAGCATGTGATACATGCAGACACACACACACACACACCAGCCAGGCATAGATGTACACATGCACACTAGGATGAACTAACACACACATATGTTCACGTACAATAACACACAACCTTGATTGGGGGGGAGGGGGGGGGGGGTTGCTGCCTTCCTGTTGTAGCTAAAATGCTAGCATTATGACTGAAGAGTATGGACTCACAATCCTTTGATATACTCATATGAAGTGCTTTCAGAGAGCAGGAATCGGTCAGAAATAACATGCTACATGTAAACAACATGTAACACATTTTCACAGGTACCAAGTATCTCTGTCAAGTGTCTCTCTCTGGAGGGGGAGTTGATGGTTTCTATAGCTGTGCCTGTACAATGCTTAGTTTGACATTCAACTGCGTCAACCACACGGGTCATACTTCCTGCACATATTGACATTTTTCACATCTCTAGCTGTGGTTAACCACTTACAAGAAGGTGAATGTATGGTTACACTGAATGTATGAATACATATTCATACATACACGTATAGACATACTGTAACAGAAGTTCTTTGTTTGTAACATAATGGAGACTTTCCACGTGTACAGATAGTCTGAAGGTAGTCTGAAGGTAGAACATATGCAACCAAACAAACAAACTTTAAATGTCAATGCCTGCCTCTGGATGTGAGCTCTAAATAGGTGAAATATGTCAGACGGAAAAGACATGTCAGACTACCTCAAAAGGGTCTGACAGGCCTCAGAGGGTTACTCCGAGGGACACTAAAGGCCTTAAGCCTGCAAACATTAACAGACAGATTTGCATGATGGTCCATGTATGGCTACCGCCTGAAACCCCTTCCTGGCTCTCCAGTAACTCACACTCTCTCTCTCTCTCTCTCTCTCTCTGCCCCTATCTGTTCTCTCTCTCTTCCCTCTCCTCACTTGTTCTCTGTATCTCTTAAGCTCAGTCTCAGTGCCTGCCATGAAGGACGCTTTGTCTAGACATTTCCACTGCTCATCTGATGATCTAGAAAACACTTCCTGGGCCCCGCTCCTCAACAAGACCATCATCACTCGCAGAGACCACAGATTGAGTGAGAGACTACCCAACCATAGATTCCACAACTTACAACTGTGAGAGTAGAGAGAGAAAGGCCCTTTACTCTTACTACTAGGCTGATAACAAACAAACAGAGCTGTGACTGATCACTAATGTCTATTGGTTTACTGGGAGGTGAAACTGAATGTGAACTTGCCACCGCAACTAGTGGCAGGAAAAGAAAAGCCTAATGTTACAGACCGCTTTGGTTTATCTACAAGTTTGTGTGTCTGTATGGTACTAGTGCACTTTCTCGCTCTCCATCTTTGTGTGTGTGTGTGTGTGTGCCTGAGAGAAAGAGATAGAGAGAGAGAGAGAGAGAGAGAGAGACTGAGTGTGTGTGTGTGGGTGCCACAGAGAGAGAGAGAGAGAGAGAGAGACTTGAGTGAGTGAGTGAGTGTGTGTGTGTGTGTGTGTGTGTGTGTGTGTGTGTGTGTGTGTCTCCTCAGGGCCTGAGCTGAGGGAGGCTTGTGACCCTCTGAGAATAGGCCCCCTGTACAGTTTACAGGCCTGTGGAGACCAGCAAGGAAAGAAGGAGGGACAGTCGGAAAAAGGCAGAAAAAACAGCAAGCGAAAGAAAGAGAGATATCAAAAACAGAGGAAGTGAAAGAATGAAAAACTCAAAAGAATAGTGTAAATCAGTAGAAATAATACTAAAGAAAAAGGGGGATTATGTTAAAAAAGAGACAGAGAGAGCAAGTGCGTGAGTGAGAGAGAAAGAGAGAGAGAGAAAGAGAGACCAATGAGATTTCTCTCTTTAGATTCCCTTCACAAGTTGGTACTGATGGCTTCCCCTACCTCCTACCACTACATCAGAACTTAATCGCTCCCTCTGTGTAAATCTGGAGAAATGAGACACTTTTGTACGTCTTCACTGCTGTGCGTGCCCATGATCGTATTATCTGCAAGAATGACTAAGCTCTTAACAGAACGTATGAGGAAAATATAGAACTGGCTAGTGGCACAATAACGCATAAACAAAGACTACATTCATTCCTTTCAGTCTAGTTAGCCTGGGTTATAATGATAATTAAACAGGAATGTGTCTAAAAAAGTTCATACCAATCAACAAATACACAACTACTGTCACATAGCATCAAAACAGTCACAAGTTAGCATTCACTGACTCACTGCACCCTGGTGCCAAAGTCTACGAAAATGGTGTTAGTCGATTTACTGATTTTAGTGTCAATACCCCACTGATGGTATTCCAGTGAGCCACTCTGCTGTTAATACAACTATAGATTTTATTTTTCTCACGTGCCCTTTCCCCTGAGCCACACACACACACACACACACACACACACACACACACACACACACACACACACACACACACACACACACACACACACATACTATCAATCATGTGAGTGGTCAGACCAGTGGCACGAGAGTGCAGTTAGACGAAACTCAGCACGGTCATTACTCAAAGGCCTCAAAATGTGGATGTAAAGCACAGTGGACACTAGACCACACAGATGAACAGATTCAGACATTTGTCAAAAAAACCTCTCCACCTTAAGTTCTTATTGATGTTTATCTGATGTTTATTGATGCTTTTATTGATGTGGTTGATGTGGGTGACGAGCTGGGCCACAAAGGGGAGTTTGCGAACAGGCTACCCAGAGATAGGCAAGCGATGTGGGCAAGCAGACTTGAAACGCAGGCCTGATCTGGGAGAGGGCCGGGCTAATTCCCTATATCAAAAGCCCTGGCTGTGGAGCCAGCCCCCTTGCTTTGTACGCGGCTAAGCCCTCAGCCAGCATGTTTACTAACAAAAATCGATGCCGCATTACATAATAAGCTTAATTAATGGAGCCCGTGCCACAGCCAAAACAACTGACTGCCACCGTCCGTGTTTTGACAAACAGGGCACAGGATCACCAGTAAGATGAGAACACATGCGAACCACACACACACACACACACACACACACACACACACACACACACACACACACACACACACACACACACACACACACACACACACACACACACACACACACACACACACACACACACACACACACACACACACACACACACACACACACACACACACACACACACACACACACACACACACACACACACACACACACACACACACACACACACACACACACACACACACACACACACACACACACACTCTCTCTGATGTGCCCTTAAGAGGTTAGAAATAGAAAAGACAACAACTAAATCAGAACTTATAAAACTGATCATGGTGTAAATAACCAAATGTATAACCAAACTAGTAAATAGTAAATAAACAACAAACAAGGGATTACATAACTACTAGTGAAGCTACATTCTTTCTGTGCACCACACAAAGGAGAGTTTTGGATTCACAAAATGATTTCCTTCCTTTCTTCTCTATTAGCCGTGTGTAGAACAGAGAACATGGGAAGTACAACGTTTACGACCCCACAATAACTCTTTTGCACTCTCACACTGTGGCTAGCGTTAGTGCTACTCCACCAGCATTTGGAAAACGTTGCTCATGCTGGGGCGGTTCAGTGGGCTCATTTCAAATTGCTTAGAAATTCAAAAACAACCTGACAAACAATGTTTTTTTTTCTGATCTGGTTAACATTTACCATCTCAACATGGTCTATATTTTTTTTTCCAATGAGGATAGACTTCACTCATTTCATGGAGGATAGATTGCATTAGATAACAAGACCAGCACGCATGCACGCGCACGCGCACACACACACACACACACACACACACACAAACATTATGTGCAAACACACATACAAAGAGCGACCCTTGCACTGAACTCATTCATTTCCCTGCAGCACAGGTTACCGGGTACGGGCTATTTTAGCACAAAAAGAAGTGACTGTTAAGCTCTTTCGTAACTCCACGGCAAGAAACAAGCCCGAGCCTTGTCTGCGCATCTCTGACCCACCAAAACACAGACGATGGGTCGCTTGCTCCTCTGGGAGGCACAGAGAAAAGGCTTTGATTCAAAGGAGGTCCACACTCCACAAGACAAGCAAATCAATTACTCGGAGTCCTTCTAGGAACGTCACAGAAGCTACGTCTGACAGATGTGGCAAAATCTCCCTGCAGGATCTCTTAGAGCAGTTCCGGCTTCAAGCATGACAAACAAGACCCCCCCACACACACACACACACACACATACACACACCACCACACATACAGACACACACTAACAAGTCCCCACCTCCTAAAACAAAACACTTCTAGCGGTACACTGACAACACCTCTGTCTCACTGTACCTGGAGTGTAGTCAGGCCAAACAGTGAAAAAGTAAGAAAAAAATATTAACAAATAATATAGAGCGGCATGAAGATCATCAATACATATTTCAGTATGTGCAAACACTACAATAAGATGTAACCAATAAAGTGAGCCAAATGAACAGTGAGGAGAAGGAAATGAAAGCAGCATAGCATGTTTCCTCAGCACTGATGCCTTGCAGGAGGCAACCAACAACAGGAATGAGGTCAAGCCATCTGATGGCCAAGAGACACACACAGTCGAGAGACACACACACACAGGCAGGCAGACGTGTGGACTTCACATCCCCTGCAACTGCAACCGATGGTGCCTTTTTTTTACATGAAGCCCACATTGAAGTTGTGCTACTACTCTGGCCTTTCCTTCCTCCTTTCCTCTCTTTCTTTCATTATTTTCCACCCTCTTTCTTTCTTTCTATCTTTCATTCTTTCTTTCCCGAACTCAGATTAGTGACATAAAGTGCTGGTGTTAAAGTTAGCACACTATATGATATCAGGCACAGTGTGTGAGGCTGTGGGGTCACATGATGTCTCCATGTGTGAGGCCCTGCTATTCTGCACTTAAGAGTACACTGCAGTAGGTAGAACAGTGGGCTGATCTCAGAGCTGCTGGGGAGGGCTGCTACACTTTCTTAAAGCAAGGGAATCAGACATATGATTACTGCTTTCAAGAAGTGGCATCAAGTTTTACAGTAACAAAAGCATGATTTCTGACAACAGACTATACAAATTATTACACCAAATATATAGGGTATTTTTTCCCCCAAAAATGAGAACCATACACACACATATGGTACTGTTATCGGTATGGTGTCAAGAGTATGTTGAGTGACTCGTGGGTCATGAAGACTGTACATGTAAGGTGGTTTGGTTATGGCCAGGTTAGTAGGATAATAGTATAATAAATTAAGTACATTAATATAACACTCAATAATGAAAAATCCATTTCAAGACAGACTTCACACACTCACAATTCCTTTTCCTTAATGGCTACCATGTCAGAACTAAATGTTGCTGCAAGATTGCAAAACAAAGCAGCTATGTAAGATCATTAAAGCAAAATCAAAGTAAATTAGTGCAACTTCTGGTCACTGGCTGAACATCATGTACTGGATCTTCCTAGAAACATTACGGCATTACAAAACTTTACCATCTACTGTACCATCAGTGACAGGCATGCAGGCAGGCAGGCCACATTAAAGCCATTACCAAGATCAAGTTCTTCCATCTGAGACAGGGACACTGCTCACTGGCATGGCCCGGAATAAAACTACATTTTCCACAACAAATGGCCAGCTGGCTTAGGCGTGCCAATCCTTACCTCGGTGTAATCGAAGTCCGAGAGGGGCGCTATGCTTTTGATGTAGTCGATGCGGGGCTGGTTGGCTACATTGCCGAGTGGAACGGGAGGAATCAAAGTGCTCATCGCCGAAACTATCGTCTGGAAAGCGGATCAGATGAAAACACAGACATTAATCTGGATAAATAAGGGATAAATCTGTGTATAAGCCAATCTAATCATTGCAGAGGGATCGCTGGATTCGATCTCATTGGGGGGGAAAAGTAAACAATATCATGTAGCATGCTGAAGGACAATTGTCTCTTAGTTAAACACTCCACACACCAACTTACCACTATGGCATCTTTCACATTTTTTCGAATATCCAGGATTTTTTGTTTCTTTTCCCTGAGAATAAAATGTTAGAAGGTTAGTGAGATACCCATAATTGTTTTTTCGTCTTCCATATGAAACAATGCTAGAACATATTTAGATTTGTTGCATCTCTTTCTCTCTCTCTCTCTATGTATATGTGTACAGTGTGTGTGTGTGTGTGTGTGTGTGTGTGTGTGTGTGTGTGTGTGAGAAAGTGAACATGTTTGAATTAGTGAGTAGAGATAGTTTAAAACTCTAGTTAAAGCTGTTCAGATATGTATCACTATTAAATTACATATAGGAAATAATATGGCAAATACATGACAACATCAATACAGGCCTCTATCATAAATGAAATAGGCTACATTTGTAGATACAGTTTTGAAATCCTATCATATTAGTAGGCTACCACTTAGTTCATACAATAATTAATACTAAAGAACTCTTACATCAAATAAAACAAAATAATCATACCATGAAACATCAAGAAAGTTGTGGGCCATTAGCAGCATTCACTCTAATCTGTTAATACGTTTGTCTTTGTATTAGGCGTGGGAACATGCAATTCTGCGAATAAATAGCATCCCCAAATAGAGAAAAAACTCTATAGCTTAGAGACCCATTTTAGAGTCAGCCTATCCTATATATTAGACAACATTAAATCTAGCAAAATATCTAATGCAGACCAAGAGACATGCACACTTCTCGACCATTGCACAAAAACTTTAAACGACCAAAAGATACATCAGCCATTAATCTGACGCAAAACAATGCAGAAATATCTCTTGAGTCGCAATGATATAGGAGATATTCAAAGGGAATCTCTGTCAAAGCACACGCCGATAATGACGTCTTTATCTCGCTGACAGCTTTTAGAAATCAGCTGGACATAGCAAGCTTGTCGCCATGCTGTTCTTCCAATACGGGCCTTATGTCTCTGCAGTGCTAACATTAGCTTTGGAAAAATAGACCCCGAAATGAAGGCATTGTATAGCAAACGAGAACGTAGACTGGTAAAACGTTATGCATATAGCAAATGTCATAAGCAAAAATAAAACTGCGGTATTATCCGCTACAAGAAATAGCCTACAGAGCTTACAGATAGAGAACATATCTGGCCACTTACTCTGCATTAAAGCCATTGACGTGAAGGATCCGCATCTGCTTGACAATCGTGCTCTTTCCGGACTCTCCAGCTCCTTAGAAAATAAAACGAAACAAAAATATTACACTGGTGGTTTCAACATAAATACATGTCGCTGACACTTCGCAAAGGGCATATAACAGGCGATTGACAAAATGCGTGCGAGTCGGTGGCAATTAAACCCATCCATCTACATAGAGCAGGCGAGACCTGTCAACATATGTGGGCAGGGGACGAAACTGAAAACAGCCGATAACCGACGTCTTTATCAAAAAACATCTTCCTGACCTTACCTAATAAAAGTAGCCGATGCGTGGCTTTATAGGCTTGCCTTTCTTTTTGCAACTGTTTCTCGATTTTTTTATTTGCTTCTCGCTGAGCCTTTTCGTCGATGCGTTGGTCTTCAGTCTTACTGTTGCCCAAACACCCCATCTTCCGTCGGCCTCTGCTCGCACCCGGCGTATAAAACAGTAACAGTAATTCCTACTTTCTATATAAAAAGGCCAACAAATGGGGCGAAAAATCCGTGCGCCACTTTTCCGTCGCTGTGAAAAAGGGTTTCGCTATAATCCTTTAACAAACCGAAGCCAAACGGTTCAGTCGAATCCAATAAATATAAGCATTATAAATAGAGTAAAAAATATACATTTGGCTAACAACATAAATATGAACAAATCGGCTGTTTCTGGAACCCAGCCAACGCTCGCTCCTGCTTCTCTCTCAGTATTTTTCTATCTAAAATGCTGCTCGCAATTCTGTCTGTTAAACTCAACACTGCCTCTCTCTGTGACACCAGGAAGTAACGCCGATTTGAAAGAGGAACACCTCTCGCTTCATGCTGTCAGTACCTGCCCTTCAGATTAATTTCAGCCTAAGAGACGGCTGTTAGGTTTGTTACCTGCTCTCGGTTACCAAAAAAACAGTAGACAGAGCACAAAATAACAAGGTATCTGTGACAAGAAATATTTCAGTGCGACAACAAATGTTACAACCATATGTCACAGCAGACAGTTTTGTTTCACCTCACCAGAACAAGGCGAATTGTATGTAGACAGTAGAGAATCAGGGAGGGTTTTAATATAAAAGGTAGGCTATATCATTAAAAGATTCCAGAATAATGAGTTGCACAACAGGCATGTTAACTTGGGACACTAACTGTGGGCAGTTTTTATTCATGTAGGCCTATTATAGTGGTTAATGGCTATGAGGGCCTCTCCCATAAAACATTTCTAGTACATGGCATGTTGGGTAGGCTATTACTCCATTGCAATATGGATCATAATCTGAAATTTCCAACAAAGATGACTACAGGGGAATAGAGGTGTGTGTGTGTTTGTTGTTGGGTGGGGTGGGGGGAGGGGAGTATCCTAGGCAGTGGCCACCATTCAGTCTTCATAAAACTGGTACATTGCAAATATGATGGACTACATGCAAACGAGTTCCCAAGTTTGCATACCAGTGGCCAAGGCACAGCTAGGCTGAGGAGAGCAGCTAAATCAGTACCATCTGTAATAACAGTACATAGAGCTACAAGCACTTTTGAACGTAGGACTGAAAATATTCTATCATGTGAATGTATAGGAATAGCAAAGTACATATTTCCCCAGACTGATATTACATTATTGGTGTGATAGATAGGAAAGATAGGATGTGTACTGCTGTGTCCCAGAATATTATATGCCAATAATAACAGTCATAAAATCAAATTAATACAAATTAATCAACCTCTTGTCACAGGTCTACTTATCTACAAATACTTAGGATGCCTTATCTAACCTTTCATTTTGATACTAAAAATAACCTTATCACTGCTGTGTCATCCATGTAAAGACCAACAAACAAATAAACAAAAGCCACTGGAACAGTCCAAGTCCTTCCGAGTTCGAACATGATCGCTATCTGTGCCACAGAAGAGCACGTTGGCATCATTTGGGACAATGGAAAGATTTTCCCGCACACGAATATGGAAAGGAGATGCAAAGGCACTCTTAATGGGTCAAACAACAGGTACGGGGCAGCAGAGGATGCAAATGATGCATGAGGTTTCTGTGGCCTCTCCTAACTGTCTACAGCCAGACTGTGGGCTGGGAGGAGGCAGTGTTCAAAGCGAGGCAGAAGGCCTGCTGTGATCAGTCTCTTGTCTCCCTCTTCTGGAGAATACAAGTAAGGCGGTGAAATACAGTTTGTCAGCAGCTATTCACATGCAATTAGATAAACAAATATTAACCATTATTAAGCTATGACTTTGATGAATATTTTGACATGGAGAAATAAAATAGCCATGAATGAATTTCACAAATTAATGTGCGTTACAATAAAGTATAGTTACAATATAGTAAGGCTACTCATGATTTGCTCCAAATTTCCCTGCAATATGTTGTGACACACTGCTTTAGCATTGCTGAAAACAGGTGCAGAAATGGCCCCAAGTCATAATCAGAAGCTCAACAAAAACCCTAACCTGACTGTTTTTATGAAAGCCACAAAAACCACAGGACTCAACCTCACTAGTCCTGGAGATAATTTAGAAGAAAGTATCTGATCAAAATGTTCCTTTTCAGTCTGTGCTCTCTTTACAGAGAAACAAAGGCAGGTGCTCCATTGATACCATTCATCCAGTTCATTTAGGTTATACAGTGCTGTTCAAACATATTCAAATCCTGTGACAAGAGGGCACATCTCACACAGCACACTATGAGGTCTGACACTGCGGTTACTCCTGAGGTTATGTGGGTAAGCTAGTTACCTCTGATTTCACACTGGTCCAAGGAGTTTGCACCCTGTTGAACCACAGACTTTAGTCACTCACAGTTATGTGTGAATTTGATGGCTTGTGTATTTACAACGGCAAGCAGTGGCTGTGAGCACAAGTTTCTTATACTGAGGATAAAATATTCAAATGGGTGCTTAAACAAACTGATGCAAGGTTATCTGGAGAGCTGCTTTCATAATGAAGAGTAAAACAGTTTGGTTTATATTTTTGAATATACAATTTCATGCTGATGTCATCTGACTAATACTTGCTTACAATATGACATAAAATAGCTGATTTTTTTTAGGGAAAAAATATTTTTATCCCTAAAATAATTTTATGGAAGTCTAATATTCAGTAGATTTGTGCATAGATTCAGAGAAAATTCATGAGTTGACCACTACTTAGTAGAAGGGTACAATACTGTACATCACAGGGACAAATGTTTCCCAAATTACAGATACTGTGACCACACATTATAGGGTTTTACCTATTCCCAGGGTGCACAGACAAAAACAACTACATTTAAATCAATTCTAAGGACACTGTGTGCACTAGTGTTTCAGAGAGCCAGACTTGGCAGGGTTGGGGTGGGAGAAGAGTTAATGTACAGCCCGGTTCACATCAGGGGCCAGGGAACAGGTTTCCTGTCTGGCCTCGTTATGCGCATACTTTCTGTTGAGTGAATGCAAAATAGATGGTTACAGATTAAGACGCAAAAACTGGCTTAACTGAGATTGCTTTCAAAACTAAAGAGAAGGTGACAAAGACAACAATAAAATACATCTGTAAAAAAATCATTCATTGCATTGCCACCTACAAAATAAGGCCTACCAAAAGAGATTAAGCATACAATTAGCAAATATAATCCTGCAAAAATTAAGATTAAAAAAGTGAGATAAAACAATATGAAAAATATACACAAACCATTGGTCTCTATGCTGTAACTTGAGTTGCCCGTAAACGTTATGGTGACATGACTTATCTCCCCTCATTGGAGAATAGTTTGTGTCAAATAAATACACAGACGCAGACTTGGCCTGTTGCCCTGCGCTCCTTTAAAGCACATTCTTGGCCTCTAATCCCTTTGTTATTGTTTTGGGTCACATGAACTTCTACCCTGCAGGCGCGATGGGCCAGTTTCCACAGGACGGCCACGACCGATTTAGAAAGCAAGAGTGAGAGTTTGTTTGGACACAGAAAACAGGATGGAGACCTGTGTGTGTGTGTGTGTGTGTGTGTAAGTGTAGCAGTGCTGTTGTGTGTGACAATGTGTTGTATGTGTGATACATGTGTGAGTGTTTGTTGTGTGTCCCGTGTGCATGTAATTGCTCTGTATGACACATACATATATCGTGTGATTATATTTGTGTGAATATATTATAGTGCATATCACATTTGTGTATGTGTGTTTATGCATGTGCATATGTATGTATTTATGTATATGTGTGCATGAGTATATGTATATGTATGTATATGTGTGCTTGACTGTTTGTGTGTGTGGGTGAGTGGGGGTGTATGTGTATGTGCACGTGTGTGTGTGTGTATCAGTAGGGGAGAGGATAGTTAGGAGGATATTCAGTACACACACACATTCCAATACATTCCAATCCACCTACATTCAAATGTAGCTGGCCTGTGATTCGCAGTCAATATTTCACATGGTTACTGAAAACTCAACTCTGTCATATCTACCAGTGCCATGAGTCAGTTTGTCTGCCAAGACGTAGTCTAATACCCTGCACCTGCATGGTCACTTTGTGTGTGTGTGTGTGTGTGTGTGTGTGTGTGTGTTTGTGTGTGGTGTGTGAGTGTGTGTGGTGTGTGAGTGTGTGTGTATGTGTATGTGTATGTGTATGTGTCTACAAGGGGACACACATCTAGCCAACTCCCAAAGTTGTGTGTAAAAAGGGAAATAAAACACTGTGATGGTGCACAAAAGTGCTCTGAATGTTGGCACTGAATTCTATCCTGACTCATGTGTTTCCTACAGGGAAAGAACAGGCAGAATGGGGAATACTATGTTGTTGGAAAATCCAAGCGTGAGTTAGAGGTCATATATTGTGTCACTTCAGGGATTCCGTAATTCAAAATGTGCAATATTGTAAAATTTCACTCGAGTAGTGCATTGTGTGGTGTATTGATGAGACTTGTCTCCTCATATTAATTTGTCCCCCTTGACAAGACCATCTTGACTATCTTGACTAGAATTGGTAACTTTCTGTGCAAACTGAATACATTTGGATCAAATAAACAGATTATGTAATTATTACAAGTGAACAGAGAAAACAAAGATACTGCGGACTGTATTTTGGCTCGCCAAGGAGATGGACTGAGAACAGATCTAATCAAACACATGTGAAGCATAAGTATTTATATGTATTGACATTGTAAATATGAATGTGTCAAAGTGCCCCTTCCCCAGGATATCAGCACTAATGGGACAGTCATTGTTAAAACTGAACTATATAACCCACACATATCTGGATTTTCACCTACTAGTGTTTAAGGACAGCTGTGGGAGGCTTTGTCCCTAAGAGGTTGGAAAAATAGTATTTTGGTGGAGAACACGAGGTGAGTTAGGCTCTTCCCTGTGCCACAGACACTGTTGACAGCATAAAACAAAAGTGAGTCACTCTTCCCAGACATATGTGTGTGTGCAGCCACACACACACACACACACACACACACACACACACACACACACACATGCACACACACACATACACACACACATACATAAACACTCACTAACACCACACATCCTTCCTTCTCTTTTGTGGAACAAGTGACTGATCCACACCTGCCTGTGTCATTTATAGCTATCCAGATGCATCCATGAATTCAAAAAACAGTAAGATCATTTCCTGAGAGAGATAAAAATATGATTTATCTGCCGTTGGATGAATTAGGCAAGCTAATCTAAGCAAGAATAACAAGGATTTCCAAAACAAACAGCAACCTCCACGTGTCATGCTGAACTGGATGTTTCAACAAAACTAACTCTTACCAACAGCAGGCAACATGTAAAGGGTTCCAAGACTTCTATTTTATGTACTTCTTCATGGAAAATAATTCACTTTCTCTTTCTTACATTAATATTATTTGAGTTAGGGCTAGGTGGTATGTCCTAAAATGTATCACTGTATATTTGAAACATGGAATGGAACAGTACGGTTATATTTATATATTTGTCTTTCTTAGAGCTTCAATATAAATGCTTTGAAGAGGAAAAGCACAGGCATTGTAACTACATGACCACTAGTATTGTACTCCTACGTATATCCTACAGTATGACTGCGATATATTTCACATCGCACAGAGGTGTGTTATGTTAGTAACTTGTTTCTGTTATGGCAGGTATTGGCCCAAGTGCTTCTTGCATCATCTCACTGTCCATGTCTATATGATCACACTGATAGCCTGCTACCTAGCAGCATTTGCCAGTATAGTTCAAATCCATACATTACAAATTCATATTGTTTATACGGCATACCTTTTATACCTTCCAGCCCTAATTTGAGTACTTTTTGTCTCAGTGGAAGGCACCTACAGTCTAGTGTTGATCAAGGTTTATGACATTATAGTATGAGATTAAAAATAGAGCACAAAGCCTTGTGTTAATCATGAAAATTGTCCATGGCGCGACCCGCTGTAAATGTCTAATATGATTATCAAACACGACCCATCGTATTCACTCTAATGGGATCATGTGAGTTATATTGCCACTGATCCAGAGCTCGTTCCTCTGTTCAAAATACATGCTCTTCTGATACTGACTACTGCATACGATAAGAGCCTGTGGAATGCAGAAATACTGCATGCAGGTACGGATGTTACACAAGAGACAGCCAGATAGAAAGCATTCCAACGCGAGTTCATCGAGTGCCACTGCCACCCAGGAAAACTCATCCAGAGAGGTTGGAGTCAACATCTGACTCAACTCAGAAACAGGGTGACTATTCAGAATAGCTATCTAGGTATTACAGTGTAATAACAGCAGGTTTGTTACCAGTGCAACACCTAATGATGTTGATGGGATGGCTGGTTTCGCTTTGTTTGTTAAACGGATTTAGCAAAGATAAATAAATCTCAACTGAGTGATTCAGTAGCGACAGCCCAAGACAATGCAACTGGTTGCCAACTCTAATGCTTTTGTCTGGAGACTCTAAACAAACAATTATAGAGTTTCCTGCTTTCATGTCA
Organism: Alosa pseudoharengus; assembly: GCF_046254945.1. Lineage (NCBI taxonomy): Eukaryota > Metazoa > Chordata > Actinopteri > Clupeiformes > Clupeidae > Alosa > Alosa pseudoharengus. Next base: position 34,298,277 of record NW_027468650.1, read on the forward strand.
AAGATGATTTTTTCTATTAGTGCCAATTTAACTTTTCAGAGAGGCAGTTTATATTGCAACGGCATCCTGGAAATCTGTCCTTAAGACAGTTTCTGTGGCATACTGTGGTTCCACTGACACATACTGCCTTAATGTGAGAGTCCCTGCAATGCTGCACAATGCTGGGCAGTGTTGTGGAGTTACCACCATGGTAACTATGGAGAGTGTTCAAAATGACAGTCTCTCCATTATTTAGGCATAGCAGTTGTTCAGCAACGCTTTTGGGAAACAGAAACCTGCTAGCCTCTTTGAGTTGCACTACACAGTGTAGCATCCGTGTGCTCCAGGGCATGAACTAGTCTGGGCATTTGTCCTCTGTCACACTTTCTTGGGAAAGACACATTTGCCCAATTACTTTGGGGCAGCAAGTATCGGCTATAAAGGATGATGACAAATTAGGTGATGGACGTCCCTATATTGAGTTCATTTTTTGTTATTGTCTGTGTACTATGTGTCCATTTAATATTACTGTTGACAAAAAAGTGACCTATTTGCCACAGGTTGAATGTTATTTTAGGACAAAATGTTAGGACGAGCCATCTTTTGCCACTGATGGAAGGCAGCCATGTAAACTGTCCTGTCAAATGTAATCAATGTATCACCTTGATCTACTTCAGTGGGCTTTCAGTGTGGTCGTATAGGTCTAGGTCTACGTATAGGGAAAGCTTGAATTAATTAAGACAGGATTCTGCTCCTAAAACTGAAACTATCCTTGTATTCCAGTATAGTGTATTTGTCAGGCAGGTCTGGAGATATCTGATGGATTATTTAAAAACAAATACAATTCTCTTTAATAAATATAAAGTACTTGGTGAAATCGAATGTAATGATAGTGGAGGTTGCATTTCCAGGATCCACACTGCATTATGTCCCATATCATACACTCCCATACTGAGGCAATGTATCATCATGAGTTATAGAACTGAGGATGCTCTGACTGTCATGTTTTTTGGTTAATGTTACACAGGGCAGCCATTACATAATGCGTTACAATCAGACTTGTTGAACAATGACTACATTTTATCACATCGTAGTTCAGATGACCCCTGCAATAAAACACAGACATTAACCAGAAGGTTGTAAAGTGTGGGCACCTGTTGAAATGGAGGTAAGAAGGTAATAGTCTCTAGATCTACTTCAGTTCCTGTCTTCACTTTTGAGCCAAGACCCATGACTAACTCACTAACTAACTCATATCATAGAGGCATTAAATTGGCACCAGCTATAGACTACCGAAACAAGCATGAGAATAACTGCATTCTGTGTGTAGCCTTAAACATCTCATTTTAGTCATAGTCATTAGGCAAGTTATTTTTGTATTTCTATTTTAAGGATGTTTTCTACCTTTTTGTTATCATTATCACCTTATATAGCATTTGACACTAATGTTATTGGTAACTATCCAGGAGCAAAAATGACTTTGGCCTTGACATCTAAAGGATGACATCACACAGACACTAGGGGAGTCTCAGGTACTGGACAGGGCACTTTGCTGTACATGCCACTGACTAAAGGATAACTAGCATGTGCCCATCAATCCTGAGGCTATTCCTTAGACTATGTAAAAGATCATTGGCAAGCAGCTCTTTTCTGTGTCATCTAATCTACTCACGTCCAAAAGCAAAGGCAGTAGCACTTTTGAAAGTAATTAGGGTCAGAAATTGAAGTAATGTGCTATAAGATTCACTGGAAAAGCTAGCCTATGGCACAAATCACTGTGCTGGAAGGACACATACCAAGTAAAAGAAGTCGGTATGTTTGCCAGTATTCCCTTTTCTGCTCCTTGAGTTCTCGGTCAATGCGTATACTGATTTTCTTTGCCTCTTTCGCGGCTGCCTTTTCCATCGCTAACAGTTTGTCTAAGTTTTTTCGTTTGTGGGGACTGTGCTTCTGCAAGTGAAGCCTCCCGCCATGGTCATCGCCTCCTCCATTGCCATTCTGAACGGGCATGCCGTCGGTCATGTCTCCCTGCAGTTTAGCCCGATTAGGATTCTTGCGGGAATTCCCACGGCAGAACAGACACTCGCGGGGTGCCACCATGTCGTTGGTATCCTCTTCCTTGTCCTCATTATTTGAAGACCCGGAGCGCAGGGGTAAGGACGAATCTGCTGGCTGTTCGGAATCTGACATGTAACCGCCGGGATCTCCCCAGAGAGTAGGACGCAGACTATAACACAGCCCCATAATGTGTTCTGTGCCCGTAACGCGTAATTATAACACCCAATCAAAACGCAGCTCTATATCTTTTGGCAGAAGCGCTTGACCTTCACTCATCGCGGCATCATCAAACTGGTGATCTCCGTGATTCCAAGGCACCTGATGTCTTCATGGTTGACCATTTGCTAAAATGTGTGCCATTTTCTCCATTTTCCTATTCGTGTCTTGCTCCGTATGAATTTTAGAGAGAGGAAACCCCGTTTTGCCGCCCCTACTTCACCTTACTCGAGGGAAATCCAAGAACACAGCGAGAGCCGAGGCGAACGCTCTGAAAACAAATCCCCTGTCTTCGTTTCCAGGTTATATGGAGTGACTGAAACTGTCCTGCGACTGAAGGCGCGCCGCGTCAACTGCAACAGGGGAACAGTTTGCTGATTGAACAAAGATTACAACAGGACGTTATCGTCAGCCAACGCGCGTGCGTGCGTGCGAGGTCCCTTACGCAGGAAATCAATGCGTGTGTCCTCCACTGCACGTTTTACTACACAACCACCTGCTAAGACTTGCGTGCGCTGCCCCTTAACATAACATCCCCAACCATGATTTAAAAACCAATCAAAGACGGGGACCATCATGTCACGTAGCGCCATCTTCAGCAGGTTTGCGCCAGTTCTTTCTGGGTAATTCCAATAGTCTTTTGGTGGTCGAACCTTGGTCACACGTTATTCCAATTTGGCCAACAGGGCTGTCTCAAAGTAAGACATACAGAGTGCTACTCCAAGCAAAGAACATTCTAAAATGTAATGGGATGAAAACATGTGTGTTTCGTGTTTTTGACCTGTATTGACTAACCTGGCCAAATCGCTTTAATAGCCTATGGCAAGATTATTCATTTGTTTAGGTGATTTTTTTCTCAAACATGAAATATAGGCGATGTGTCAGTGGTAATGTTATATCAACTGATGTTATGCAGAGTGCATTTTGAGACACAGTTGCAGTCAAGGGCGTAGGTTTAGTCTGAGCCACACACACACACAAAAAGGAAAATAAATAATGTATGATGCGCACCCTTTCTATGATGCATTACTTACACTGTAAACCCCAAAAGGTTCAATGAACTCAAAATATTTGATGAAACTGATTACCTCAAAATATTTAGCTATGTTAAAAAATATTTTAAGTAATTTCTACTTAAAATGAGACTTTTTTAATGCTCAAAATCTTTAAGGACAAGGATGAAATTAAAAAGAATAATGTGAGAAATAGATGTTTTAAGTTATTGTTACATTAGTCAGACAAGCTCTTAAGACTCCAAATCTTTGAGAAAATTAACAACATTAAAACAAATAATTTCAACAAACAAACATTTTAAGTAATTACTACTCTAAACTAGAAGTTATTCACACTCATTTTTTTAGGAAGTTGATAAACTGAAACATAATAATTTGACAAACAAACATTTTAAGTAAATCACTACTTAAATCGTTGATAAGTTCAATGAACCTGGGCCCAGTTCCCCAAAAGCATCTTAAGCCTAAGAGCGTCGTAAAGTCCCTCTTACGAACATCTTAAGATTTGCCGACTGTTTCCCGAAACCATCGTAGCTTAAGAGCGTCGTGAAAACACTCGTAGATCTACGAGTGCTCCAGAGTACTCGTTACCGGCTAAGAGCGTCTTAACAGTACTTCTCACTGAGGTCACCAACAGGACATACAGAGGAATTACAACTTAGAATACATAATCCAATTTACGTTCCCATTCTTTATTGTGTTTACCTGTGATGAATCAGATTTTAGCGTGCAAAATAGCCTACATTTAATGGTCATAATAATGTGATGAAAAGCGGACAAAGATGCAACCAAGTTATGAAACGAGACGTTGCCAGAATAGTTTGACATTATCTTTGCTAAGTGAATATTTTATTATGCCTATGAGGTAACAAGCAGAGAAAGCAACATGTGGTTTATGTGGCCTACTGCATCAAAATCTAAGCCTACACATTTCCTCTCTTTCTTACGACTTCTTTCTTATCTTCAAACGTGTTCTTAAGTGACACCGCGAAAAATTATTGCATGGTGCAACAATCTAATCTTAAAATAATTACAATTATTTATGTCTCTGTGTGGTATATAACCTACTTGGGATGCTTACATGCAGATGTCAAAGTGTTTCTATTTTCGTATTGATGTGAATTAATGTGTAGATCCGAAGTTTAAATGGTAGGCCTAGCTGTGACGTGCAGTCACCTGACATCACCGTCAAATCAGAGGATATTTCAGAACTATTAACGTGGACAGCTCCCCTTAAGAGCATCTTAAGAGCAGTGGACACGCGTTCACGCTACGAGCATGTTCGGGAAACAGTCGGAAAAACCAAACGAACGATCATAAGATGAATCGTAGAAAACCCTCTTAAGAGCGTGTCTCCGTCGTTATCGGGAAACTGGGCCCTGATCATTTTAAAACCATTGTTAAAACTAACAAAATTGACACTGGAAATGGAGTTGATGTTTTTAAGTTATCACTCCTAATAATATATTCATTTTATCACCATGACTCATTCAGTTTCTCAGACCTAAACATTGTCACTTCAGTCTCTTATATTTTTAAGTTGACTTCACTCTATTGAAACAATTTTTTTGACTATTTAGGTTTACTATATACTGTACCTCAAAATCAAAAATATTTTATTTGTATGATTCAAATAAAAAACTACTCAAAAGACAATTTCAATGCAGATTCCATTTATTTAAGAATTCCATTAGAATTCTAACAGAACAACATCCCAACAATGCGGTTAATACAGAAAATCAAAGAAATAACAACCTTTTACCACTTCAACAAAGGTAATAATACTCAAACTAGAAAAGCATTTCCTGAAGGAAATCCAGTGCATGAAAATGCAAAAATATGATGTAAAATATCATACAGAGTAAAAACAAACTATATTGGTTGCTATAGATGAGGTTTAATATAGTTGGAATGACTGAACAGTTAAATAGGTGGATAGTTTAAATGGTTAAATTATTTAGGTAGATAGTTGACGATAACTGACAGTTGGAATGGCTCTAATGTTTGCTAGCAGTTATGCTAACTATGTTAACAAAGATAATAATGTTAACCAAGTTACTTAGTTAATTTAGCTAATGTTTTCTAGCAGTTTTTAAAAAATGTTTTTAATAATGCTAATGCCGTTAACTATGTTAACAATGTTAATTATGCTAACCATGTGTTAACTTAGCTAATCATTTTTAGTAGTTATGCTAACTAGCATGCTAACATGCTAACTATGTTAACCATGTTACTTAGCTAATCATTTTTAGCAGTTATGTTAACTATGCTAACTAACATGTTAACTATGTTACTTAGCTAATCATTTTTAGCAGTTTTGCTAACTATGCTAACCATGTTACTTAGCTAACTTAGCTAATCATTTTTAGCAGTTTTGCTAAAAATGTTAACAATGTTAGAAATGCTAACATGCCAACTATGCTAGCCATATTACTTAGCTAATCATTTTTAGCAGTTTTGCTAAAAATAATAACTATGCTAACAATGCTAACATGCTAACTATGCTAACCATATTACTTAGCTAACTTATTTAATAATTTTCAGCAGTTTTGCTAAAAATGTTAGCAATGCTAACATGCTAACTATACTAACCATGCTAACTAGCTACAGTGGGTAGGAGTCATAGTTGATGACAAGTAACAGTTACAATGGCTGAACAGTTAAAAAGTTCAGTAGTTTAAAGGGTTAAATTGTTTAACAGTGAAATATTGCATTTTCATGCACTGTAATAAGAAGCCTAGGAAGAACAGTACAGTGCATTTTCATGCACTGTAAAAAAGCCTTGGAACAGTACAGTGCATTTTCATGCACTGTAATAACAAAATAATAGGCCAACATAAATAAAAGCGAAAAGCTCCATTGCTTGCTTAAGTATTAACATGCTGGCAGTACCAACCATGAGATTTGGAAAACAGACTGCTTACTCATCCATCATCAGCAATTTATTTTCAAGGCTAAGCAGCAGTCTAGGAGGTAACCGCTTCAGGTCTTCCAAACCCATTATAATTTTTTGAATGAAATTAAATATGTAGGACAATTGCTTTGGATAATCGAGATGAAGTGCATTAAGCCAAATAGCAAAATTAACGTCTCTGTCAACTCTGCTACATCACACACAACAATATCTCCGTCAAGAACTATAGAATGGATAGCAGGACCAAACTTCACAAGCAGAGTATCTGCACTTTTTCAAGTGCAAATTTAAAGACTTTTAAGACCTTTTCAAGACATTTAAATGGAAAAAATAAGACTATACCACGCCAAAAAAGATAAACATGACAACACTGTTTTATGCAATGTTTTTTTTACTAACTTTAACACCCATCCCATTTTGGATGTCTACAGAAGTTACCAAATATAGATTTTTGGGGAAAGAAAATTAATTGTGTGTGAATCACCTTCACAGCTATAAATGGCCAATTTTAGGGTCTGGACTCATTGCTTTTGAAGCTGGCTGTACATATCTGGTTGTGCTACTGGCTGAGGCTGACTGTTTCTCACCTGTGTCTGTAGTAGCCTAGGCTACTTGCCAAAGACATGTGTACTGGACTGGATTATCTTCAATATTTTTTTTCAAATGTAGACTAAAGCTATTTAAATATTTTAATAGGCCTACTTTATGTAATTTACTATGTGCATTTATTGTGCCATATGCAGCACAGCAGATCAAAGTTAATCCATTAGGCTACTTTACATTTTGCATACATTCTGTTGTATCTAAACCAACCAAAGCTTGACTGAAACATTGTAAAACCATTGACTTGTTTTAAAAAAAATGTATGGGAAAAGTGAAATCCCCTATTAATTAAGAGACAGGTCCTCCTCGCATATTATTTTTATTAGAATATTATTTCTGCTGAAAAAACTGCTATGCGGTTTGCAAAGTACTGGGAAAGGCTGACAAGCAAGCCTATTCACTTCCCTGTTGGGTAGGCTAGGCCAGCAACACACGCTGGAGAGATGTAAACAGATGAACTTTACGTGTATTTCCTCCTGATTGCGAAAACTTTTTTTCTGTCAGTCCGTGGTTCCTTCATAAATTGCGCAGCAAATTATCAGACAGAAGTGAAAGAAGCACCGGGCATAATTTGACCAGCAGTCTCCACTTCCATGGTTTATGAAACGCTATGCTGCTAAGGGATTGACATAATTTTCATTCATTTTAGAGTGCATTACGCCTTTGGTCGGCAAGCTTGGGCTTGAGGATGCTTTGGTGTTGAAGATGTTGACTGGAAGTTGTTTCGTGGGGAAAAAAACAATTGGCTAATTGGTTGATATGGGTGTGTGTGATTGTGACAATAATAAGCAGAGAATGACATTGACCATTTTCTCTATCTCCTGTTGCTATGTCACTTTTCAAGTCCAGGCCTGTCTGGAGAAATGATATTTCGCCCGCTCAATTAGAGGCACTCAGCGGCAGCTCAACCTAAACAGGGGGTGTAGTGGTAAAATAAGAGGTGGGTACACTATCAGTTCTGTGATCACGGTAAGGTGGACTGCGCCATGCAGTAGTGGGTTTTTAAAAAAGGCATTCAGAACATGTTTGATGAAGGTGGAGGGCAGACGCACAATATTGTCCAGGTGCACTGTAGGCTATAAATGCCCTCCGCTGGCTGCAGATAATTGCAGATTAACAATAAACAGTAATGCTAATCTGAGGTACCTGTCTAGTTTTATTCCATAAATATATTGTTTTTATAGACGTTATTGGCATGCGCGATCAAGAGCTTCCATGTACTGTACGCTTGTGGCTGTTGACATAAATCAAACATGTTCTGAATGCCTTTTTAAAAAACCCACTACTGCAGTCCATCTTACCGTGATCACAGAATTACCACTAGGCCTACACTCTGCTTAGGCTGAGCTGCCGCTGAGTGCCTCACATTGAGCGGGTGAAATCTGACTTCTGCTGAAAGGCCTGCACTTGAAAAGTGACATAGCAACAGGAGATTAAAAGAAATAGTCAATGCCACTCTCTGCTTATTACTATCACAATCACACACCCCCATATCAACCAATAAGCCAATTATTTTCGCCCTCTGCAGGGGCAAAAATAATAAACAACTTCCAATCAACATCTTCAACACCAAAGCTTCCTCAAGCCCAATCTTGCCGACCAGGTGTAATGCACTCTAAAATAACGGCTTTAATGAAAATGTCAATCCCTTAGGTTCAGGGATATAGTGGAGGCTAAACGCAAATAAACTCAGTTTGCTTACCTCTGAAATTTGGATAAGAGACAGGCATATTTTTTCTTGCCCTTTTCACACCTTTAGTGATACACACGTTAAAAACATCTTCGCTTTGCAACCACTACACTTCCTCCAGTAGCCTTCTACTTCTTGATCTACAGAATGCAGATGACACCCGCACAGAACAAATGCTTCCCCCAAAATGTAATTGCGGATAAAAAAAATACACGAAACCGGATGGAGACATTTCAGTCGCTCGGCGGTCCCATACGAAAATGTAATACCTCCCTTTTGAAAATTCAAGACATTTCAGACAATTTAAGAGTTTTTTAGGTCTTAAAAACCGAAAGTTGTATTTAAGACTTTAAGACTTTTTAAGGATCCGCGGGGACCCTGACAAGGGAGTCTGTATCACCCGAGACAGTGAGAATAGCTACAGCTGCATCGGAGTCATCGAAGTCTGGCAGGTTAATTTCTTCTGCCTGAAGAACATGACAGTAATTAGTTAATGAGTAGAGTAGTCAATGAAAAACACTACATGTGTATTTAATATAATATGAAATACCAGTGAATGAAAAGTTCAGGTAAAATTCCCAAATATGACATTCTTGGTGAATGACTGTAGTATGATTTAATTGCTATTCTGGTGGCTAGGAAGATGGTTGTGGTTGTCTTTTGGCTGCAAGGTAGTATCAGAGAGGGCTGAATAGAAATAGAGATATATAGAGAAGACAAAGTAAAAAAAGAAGAAAGAGTGAAAGAGGACACACAATTTAATCAAAAACTTACATTCCAGGTCTTAAAAACTCCATCTTCCCACAGGAAGATGGGAAGGGCCTGCAGAGTAATTTTCCTTCTGCTGTTGACATTGATGTCTTGACAGAGGGATTGTGGGGTAATGGGAAGACAAATCAGCAGAATATTAATCCTATGCATATATTAAACAAGACTATAGTATAGGTGACATAAATACAAGATGAACTCCTTCACGCTCCTGATATGCAACCTCCTGCTCTGTCTTTCTATGAAATCGTGAGAGATGAATGTTCAGTGCATTAATAGACTGGAATGAGCAAATGCGTGAGTGGTGTATGCATGGTAATGGGCTGACCCTTGAAAACTGACTGTGATTTAACTAATAATGGCAAAGTAACTGAGCCTGTGTCTCGGAAGAGGTGTCACATGACCTGCATAGCCAACACATTTTGAAAATGCCACATAAAATAAGTCTAAGGTGTCATCCCTTCTTTGATACAAAAACATCACTCAACCCTAGCCTTTGTGTAAATCTCATTGGTAAATAAATGCTTACAAAATATCACTATAACTTATAATAATATAGGCTACACGTTGGCTACATTGTGATACTAGTAAATGGAGGACAAGTAAGTTATCACTTACATGGTGTGATGGTGGTTCCTTGCACAGAACTGAAAACATGTCACACAGCCATCTGGTCCTGAGGGGAAAAATATTATGAACAGTATTATTTCACTTTTTTGAACAAAAGTCAGTCTCTTCATCTCTGTGTATAGGCAGGCCTATCAGAGTCGGATGTTGCCATTGATCATTCTTAGGCTATTGTCAGTAAGTTCAGAGCTACAACTTGGCTTCCTATCCGTGTTAACAAAACTGGAATTGACGTTAATATAAGCGGTGGTGGAATGTAACGAAGTACAAATACTTCGTTACTTAAGTAAATATTCCACGTATTTGTACTTTACTTAAGTAGAATTTATAGTGCATACTTTTGACTTTTACTTCGTTACATTTTACAGCAATTATCTGTACTACTCCGCTACATTTCTACAACAGCATCGTTCCTTTTTATGATACATTTTATGATCAGATTTTTTTTCTCTCTGACAAACACGTTTGTTTTATACGGAAGCGTATTAGGGCCACATGAAGAGAAAATATTTTTGAAAATTCTGAGATAAAAGTCAAAATTTTCGAGATAAAAGTCAAAATTTTCGAGAAACAAAGTCAGAAATATTTTCTGAGATTAAAGTCAGAATTTCTGAGAAAAAAAGTCAAAATTTTCGAGATAAAAGGCAAAATTTTTGAGATAAAAGTCAAAATCTTTGAGAAACAAAGTCAGAAATAATTTCTGAGATAAAAGTCAAAATTTTCGAGAAGAAAAGTCAACATTTTCGAGATAAAAGTCAACATTTTCGAGAAACAAAGTCAGAAATAATTTCTGAGATTAAAGTCAGAAATTTTGACTTTAAAGTCAGAAATTCTGACTTTAATCTCAGAAATTATTTCTGACTTTGTTTCTCAAAGATTTTGACTTTTATCTCAAAATTTGTTACTTTTATCTCGAAAATGTTGACTTTTTTACTCAGAAATTCTGACTTTAATCTCAGAAATTATTTCTGACTTTGTTTCTCGAAAATTTTGACTTTGATTCTCGAAAATTTTGACTTTTATCTCGAAAATTTTGACTTTTATCTCGGAATTTTCAAAAATATTTTCTCTTCATGTGGCCCTAATACGCTTCTGTAGTTTTACCAGGGGGCGGGGTTGCTACCACAGATTCTGGAGCGCTACGTGCCCAGCTTCTAAATCTTTGAAACATAAGTTTCTAGTCTAGACCAGGCAAAGCGTGAGCTTGTAGCCATCTGCATTCGGTAGGCTATATTCACCAGACCCATGGCTACACTGGACATGCAACTGTGTTCTGTGCCTTTATCTGTCTGTTATTTGCAGTGTTAGGGCCTCCTCTCCGATGAGATTGCTATCCGCGGATCAGCGAAGTTACAGGCTATGCCCATGCTTCTGTCACACGTCTGATCATTTGCGGCACAAATGAATGGTATACTATTATAGAACCGCTGGCCGAAAAAAACGTAGCATTTTCCAGATTAGGAAATATTTCTTAATTGTGTGTGATCAAATAAAGAGGCATAGTCTACAATTGGGGGGGGGGGGGGGGGGTAGAAATGTGAGCACTCATTCAATGTCTATGTGTGTCTGCGCAAGTGAAACTGAACCTAATCATAAAGACACCTTTCTCAGCAACTTCTCTGTTCAATCAGCAGAATTGGCATTACGATCCACCCGACGTTTCCCTGGTCTACCCCATTAAACTTCAGGCTGTCGTGTTTTGCTGAATGATATACTCAGCAGATCACCCTAGTAGATAACCAGAATTACAGTCTCTAGAATTGTAGGTCAGAATGTAAACTGGGCCACAGATGGTAAGCACAATTGCATTAGCTTAAAACTATCTAGTCGAATATAGCCTAACCTAAAACAAGCTTAATTAAAATGCCACAGCCCATACTATTTTTGTTTTAGAATATAGATATTAAGAGAATAAATCATTATGCAAATACTTTTACTTTTAATACTTAAAGTAGCCTACATTTAAAAGCAGGTACTTTTTACTTTTACTTAAGTAGGGTTGTCATTGTGGTACTTTTACTTTTACTATAGGCTAAATATTTCTCTGTGTATTTGTACTTTTACTTAAGTACTGAGATTCAGTACTTCCTCCACCACTGAATATAAGACATATGCTATTGCTGCAGGGTTATTCTTCAACTATGGTACTCTTTGACCAGGTAATTTTTAGAAAATTTAACATCTTTCAGTAAAAAAAATGTTGCATGTTAATTATCTACTCTTTCTAGAAAATTGACCTAATACACACTCAGTACACAGTGAACACACAGTGAGGTGAAGCACACACTAATCCCGATGCAGTGAGCTGTCTGCTACAGCCACGCTCGGGGAGCCCTTGCTCAAGGGCAATTCAGCCGTTCCTACTGGTCGGGGTTCGAACCAGCAACCCTCCGGTTACAAGTCCGAAGCCCTAACCAGTAGGCCCCGACTGCCTAATCACACGTTTCCAAATATGGAAAGCCGTTCAAGACAAAACGTCTGTCAAAATAACGCCTCTACGTGTAGATTTTTTACTTCTTCAGGAGTAAAAAATAGACGTCTGAGCGTCAGACGTCAAATTTTTACGTGTGCCACGCGTAAAAACTTTGCGTCTGACGTCAGAGGTAAAAAAATTATGTCTGGGTGATTTGCTGCAATGCCAGAGCCTTTGTGCCAGAGTAGACACAGCATTGGCTGCTGGAAACAGGAAATGCAGCCGCTATAGTGCTAGTTGCAGCAGAAGAAACAAGATGCCAGAGCAATGTGCAGCATATTCCTGCTCAAATCGGCGGACCATCGCAAACAGGGCTCGGGGGATTACTTTTCACAAGTAAGATTTTACATTATCGTACTATTGGTTGTATTTTGTGAATGCAATATTACCAGAGAGTTGAAAAGGAGCAAGGATCTTTGTTATTGTATGTAAATCGTAGCCAGCTAGCTAGGCTACTTGCTAGGTGTTCAGGTGTTCACCCGGCTATGAACTGAGACTTGATGAGTCATATTCCATAACACTGACTTACATTACAACTGACACAAGAATGCTATTGTAGAAATTAATCAAATATTACTAATATAACATTGGCCGGCGAATTTTACACAAGTTGCACAGACTGTAGCCTATTATCGGGCAGTTGCTACTTGTAGCTTAGCTAGTAATAAGTGTGTTGGTGGTAGCTTCACTATTTCCTGAATAAAGTAACTTTTCAATAGCTTAACTTCTTTATATGAAGTAGCTTGGCCAAACAAGCTACACTTTTGTCATGTGAAATTAGCACAATTTAAAGTAGCTTCCTATGTAGTGAACTAGCCTACTGCTGTGTTTGTGTTACTAAGCTTGCTACATTTGACTGGGGAGGTAGTTTTGTGTAGTGTTTTTCATGGCAGAGTAACTGATAGTTTCGCTCACTACAATTCAAAAGTAGCTTGCCCAACACTGTATTATTCACATGTAATTCACCCTAACAAAAATAAGATGCATCTCAAATCCCTTTTTATTCATTTATTTATTTTATATCTCCCCAGAACAACTGCCTTGCTCAAGGACTACCACAAATGAGCTGAACGGTCTCCTCACACCCCTGGAACTGAGGAAGTTGCAGCTCTACATTGCAGTACTGCAGGGCATCTGCTACAATGTGACTGAATATTTGATTTATGAGCTCCACCTTCATCACCTTTTTGGTATGGCAACTGCTCTGCCCATGACCGGAAGGCACTGCAGAGGGTGTGAAAACTGCCCAACACATCACCGGTTCCTCACTCCCCTCCATCGAGGCCATCCAGGGCAAGCGATGCTTGCGTAAGGTGCGCAGCATCATCAAAGACTGTTCTCACCCCAACCACAGACTGTTCACCCCACTCTCCTCAGGGAGGCTTTACAGGTCTCTCCGCACCTGAACCAGCAGGTTCAGAGGAAGCTTCTTTCCTGCGATTGTCACCCTACTAAACTCTAGCTCTGCATCCCGGTGACATCCAACGAACTTAAGCCCCCATCACCCCCCGCCCCCGCCTGATGCCTCCTTGTCTGTGCTTGTTGAGGTGTCCACGACCATGGTGACTCAAGGCTGCCATGGTCGTAGAGTATATACTTATACTATATACTATACGACCATGGCAGCCTTGACAGGGACAACAAGGAGACGGACATCCCCCACCCCACCCCCTCACAACTGGACTACCCTATCCCACCCATGCCTATCCCATTTATTTACAAACTTATCCATAGCCATATTCTACTGCTCTTCATCCTGCACATACACTTATTCTTAATACTATTATAATGTTACTGTTTCTGCACTACAATGGTACTGTTACCACACTGCACATAGCTGAACATACTGTACATATCTGTTTATATGGTTTATACTAAATATCCATATTTATTCAGTTTGTCTGTAATATATTCACTGCATAATACACTGCATATATCTAATATTTTTCTTACTACTACAATAATGGTACTGCCACTACATTGCACATATCTGTACATGTTGTTTATATTACATGGCCATATTTATTCTGCTCTTCTAAGGTTACTGCTAATACACTGCACATAGTTATATTTAATTTATACTACTCTAAACCACCTTCTGAAAACAACTGTACACTGTGATAGCAATAAAATTTATGGATAATAATTTAACTTCAAGACTACTTTTAGTTAGCCATGTAACCCTTCATGGTTTTAAACAAAGACCCCATCCCCTCCCCCAATGGAATGCTAATGTGCTGGTTTAAGGCCTATCACTTACACAAGACAAAGGATGCTACCTTGATATAATGTATCCATGTATCATGAAATGTAAATGTATTCATGTCTGGTATCATTTTGATAGTCTCATTACAAGGATTGTAATGATGTGATTGTGAGAATGTTTGGAACATTCTATAAGTGATATTTCTGATATATAAGATATCTCTCCTCATGCTATTCATATAGGTGTGAAGTGGGTGTGAGTAGGTGTGTCTGATGCCAACTGGAGTACCAATCAAGTGGGCTTGTTCTTGGCGCCATTTTGTTCTTTGTTTAAAACATTTAAAAGTAACTAAACTGCAATGTTTGTCAGATCAGATTTTGGATTGTCAGACTAAGGATGTAGAGCGGAAGAGAGGAGTTGGCTACAGGCCAACCTAGGCCTTTCAGGCCTGGGATAGGCCTACATAGACCATAGACCTTTTTTGTACCCTCTCAGCTTGTAACAGAATAAACCTGATTCCTGAGTTTTCCTGAAGTTCGCCAGTCTAAGATTAATATTAAGTAATTATTCACTACAATTACTTTCAACTGTCTACACTGCACTATATCTTTTGTCTTTCTATGCACCAACTACTTTGTATCACATCGCACTTTTCTGCTTTTTTGCACTTCTAGTTAGACACAAACTGCATTTTGTTGTCTCTGTACTTGGACTCTGCACAATGACAATAAAGTTGAATCTAATCTAATCTAATCACCTGCATTCGCCACTCTGTCTCCCATTTTCCCACTGTCTGGATGACTGAGTTTACCCAGTTTCATTATGTACTGCCACCTGCTGTCTGTAGCACTTTTGTTCTCAGTCTAAGTGTATCTAAGCAATTTTAGCAAGGTAGACTGGGAACATACAAAATTACATGCACCAGTTGTGCATGTACTGTCACCAGCATGACAGTAACCTCTGTCTCACTGAGCCTGTGAAGACACTCCCAGATCCTTTACTGATTGCATTGAACAGGGCTGATCTCAGCCGTTTCTAAAATGTTTCTTAATTCCTCTTTATTTGATCTCTTCATTGGGGCTGGAACCTGTGAACTGTGAATAACACATGCTGGCCTTTTTGTCTTGTATTAATGAACTGTTACACTTACTTATGCCAAAAACCAATGTCTGTTTTTTAACGATCAGAAACAAACCTACAAACTTGCACTTTTCAATGTTTATGGAACTTTTCTAACAGATATTGAACCCAGTTACACCATTTCCTTTACTTATTCCAAACCAATGTCTGTTTATCAAACTTTATTTTTGATGGCACTGAACTTAAATATGAAAACACTTGAAAATGTGTATGGAATTACAACTACATTTAACTCATTACAACTTGTATCAAACCAGTTTTTGTCTATGCTGTCAAACATTATGGATTATGTTCCCAGTTTTGATCTGGGATGTCATCACTTTATATGATATACAGTATCAGAATATTCTATTACTGTTAAGCCACTATGAATATTAAAATACACACAACCATGTTTCCTGTATCTTCTACTCTGAGTCAATTTACTCAGGTTTGTCACTCAACCACATAGCCTACTTGGAATAGCCTACCCCTCAGGTGTCTGAATGGCTGATCTCACACTCGATCAGTAGGAAAAATGTGGGCAGGGGAAGTGGTTGAGCACTGCTCTTCCATGCCCACATCCACAGCTGAAGTGCCCTAGAGCAAGACACCTAACCCCCTCACTGCTCCCCGAGCGCTGCTGTAGCAGGTAGCTCACTGCTCGGGGTTAGTGTGTGTGTTTCACTAATTAGTGTGTTTCACTAATTCACAGATTTGGATAAATGCAGAGACCAAATTTCCCTCACGGGATCAAAAGAGTGTATATATACTTATACAGAAAGGTTCCATAAATATTTAAATGAGATCAGCCATTCAGACACCTGAGGGGTAGGCTATTCCAAGTAGGCTACGTGGTTACGGGTGCAGAGAGACCTGTAACGCCTCCCTGAGGGGAGTGGGGTGAACAGTCTGTGGTTGGGGTGAGAACAGTCTTTGATGATGCTGCGCGCCTTACGCAAGCATCGCTTGCCCTGGATGGCCTCAATGGAGGGGAGTGAGGAACCGGTGATGCGTTGGGCAGTTTTCACACCCTCTGCAGTGCTTTCCGGTCATGGGCAGAGCAGTTGCCATACCAAAAAGGTGATGAAGGTGGAGCTCATAAATCAAATATTCAGTCACATTGTAGCAGATGCCCTGCAGTACTGCAATGTAGAGCTGCAACTTCCTCAGTTCCAGGGGTGTGAGGAGACCGTTCAGCTCATTTGTGGTAGTCCTTGAGCAAGGCAGTTGTTCTGGGGAGATATAAAATAAATAAATGAATAAAAAGGGATTTGAGATGCATCTTATTTTTGTTAGGGTGAATTACATGTGAATAATACAGTGTTGGGCAAGCTACTTTTGAATTGTAGTGAGCGAAACTATCAGTTACTCTGCCATGAAAAACACTACACAAAACTACCTCCCCAGTCAAATGTAGCAAGCTTAGTAACACAAACACAGCAGTAGGCTAGTTCACTACATAGGAAGCTACTTTAAATTGTGCTAATTTCACATGACAAAAGTGTAGCTTGTTTGGCCAAGCTACTTCATATAAAGAAGTTAAGCTATTGAAAAGTTACTTTATTCAGGAAATAGTGAAGCTACCACCAACACACTTATTACTAGCTAAGCTACAAGTAGCAACTGCCCGATAATAGGCTACAGTCTGTGCAACTTGTGTAAAATTCGCCGGCCAATGTTATATTAGTAATATTTGATTAATTTCTACAATAGCATTCTTGTGTCAGTTGTAATGTAAGTCAGTGTTATGGAATATGACTCATCAAGTCTCAGTTCATAGCCGGGTGAACACCTGAACACTTAGCAAGTAGCCTAGCTAGCTGGCTACGATTTACATACAATAACAAAGATCCTTGCTCCTTTTCAACTCTCTGGTAATATTGCATTCACAAAATACAACCAATAGTACGATAATGTAAAATCTTACTTGTGAAAAGTAATCCCCCGAGCCCTGTTTGCGATGGTCCGATTTGAGCAGGAATATGCTGCACATTGCTCTGGCATCTTGTTTCTTCTGCTGCAACTATAGCGGCTGCATTTCCTGTTTCCAGCAGCCAATGCTGTGTCTACTCTGGCACAAAGGCTCTGGCATTGCAGCAAATCACCCAGACGTCATTTTTTTACCTCTGACGTCAGACGCAAAGTTTTTACGCGTGGCACACGTAAAAATTTGACGTCTGACACTCAGACGTCTATTTTTTACTCCTGAAGAAGTAAAAAATCTACACGTGGAGGCGTTATTTTGACAGACGTTTTGTCTTGAACGGCTTTCCATATCCAAAACACAACAAAACGTGTGTTTTCAAGCAAAAATAACATCTACTGTTCCAAATGTATTTTATTAAATATTACACATATCAGCCAAAATATTAAATTTTATAATTTTCCAGAAATGTTGTATGTTGTATTATTTGTACATGTTTAACTCATTGAATGACAAGCTGTTTTCGGGAGCTTTGTCCTAGTGCCAGCAATCTAGACCATTGTTGATGATTTTTGTACAGCCACAGCATATTCTGTGTTATAGCTATGAACACATACAATGGCTCGTTTAAAAGGTGAGACAAGCTCTCGGTGGGTGCAAACCGTGTATTTCTACACGCCTCTGTTCCTGAGAAATCCCAAGCTAAACAGTGGCTAGTTTTCATCAAAATCGCTGTTTTTTTTCTAGAAATGGAGATATAACTTCATGAAATATGAAGTGTTGCCTGTTACTTGTGTAAACTTTCCGGGAAGTGATCAGCGAGACCTGGCGAGACTGCCACCTAGACCCACGAAAATGGGTCACTGTTTCGACCCAAAGCGGCAACCGAGTTATGATAAAATGTCCAGATAAAATGTACAGATTGTGCGTTTTCATGAGTTTTCGATCGTCATATATTTCATTTCCATTAATCACAGAGTTCCCAAAATCACATATAAGGTGTGTTAAGAGTGTCTAGTTTCGTAATTAAAAAAAAAAGCTAAAAACGTAATATTACGTTTTTGGCACTCAACGCATAGGAAGGAAAAGCACTTAATGAGTTAACTTAAAATATGTGTTGTGATGGAAATGACAAAGTGTGGTGGAGATGACAATGACATACATAGACAAATTTAAAAGCATTACTGTAAGATTTAAAACATATGTTATGTAATTATGATGTTTTTTTCTACTAGATTCTTTAGTAGGCCTACTATGATGCAAATAAACTGTGTTTTTAGGGCAATGCCATTTCCACCACGTCACCATGTCATTTCCACCACCAAAAACAAAAAAGTAGTAAATATTTTTTCGTTTTTCTTATTTCTTCCAAGGACAAGAAAAGTATCATAGTTGAAGAATTATCCTGCAGTGTTAGGCTACTTTGCATTACATCTAGCAGCTAATGCGAACCATAGCTTATGGCAGCTTATGGTAGGCTACTAATAAAATGTTTAAAAGTGCGCTGCCTGTTTGTGCGTGTCATGTGTTTGATTTCCAACTTGAAACGTTGCTTTGGTGTCTAACCTGCGCGGCCAAAGTAGGCCACACCAGAAACGGATGATAAAGGATCTTTGGTAATCATAAACCATACTGTTTGTCACTAAAGTAGTGCAACAACAGGCTGGCTGGCTGGCTGGCTGACAGCTCAGACAACAAACTTTAGTTAACTCGCTAAAACATGCAGCTAGCCTGCAAAAGGTCTCTCTTAGATAACCTACACTTTAGCTGAGGTCTGCCTGCTGGAAGACGGTACACAAATAAATAAACAAAGTACACCTACATTAAGGCGCGTTCTTACCTTTGTGTAGAGGCTATAATGGCTCCCACACACAGCTGCGTGCATCGCGTTGCTGGAGACGCATCCCATTCTATTCACTTTAAATGGGCTCACGTGATCCGTTGCCGAACTGAATTGTGGGTCTGTCGCGTCGCGTTTCTCCCGCTGCTCGCGTTGAGGAGTTCAGCTGTTGCTGCACCAACACAAACCTATCTGGACACAGAGATGTGTTAAAAACAACGCCAAGTGTTGTTTTCAACACATTCCTTTTAAGAGTGTAGGTCTGGGGGGGGGGTCTTGTGCGAACTTGCGAGTGCGAGGCCCTTTTCACTTAGGTGCATGAAATCATGCCATAGCCTACTTTACGTAGCCTTGTCAGTGCATGCATGCCAGCGTGTTTTTACAGGGGAAATTGTATGACAACAATAACTGAGTCACATGAATATTTGGCATAGGCTACATCACAAAATCGCATACATGAAAACCAAACTAGTGTAGACAAACACTTTACACTTTAACAGGGACATTAATTGGGCATGAATCATTGCACTGAACCCTATTTGTCAATGAGCAGAAACACACATGACATTCAAACTAAGATGTGCACTAGGCCTATACGGATACTGGTCTGTAACATTGGACAAATAAATAACATTGACTCACCATATCTATCCTGACTCAGATAGCTTTCTTGCTTTCTTTGCCACAAACTCAGCAAATCATAGGCCATCTTGCAGGTAACGTCTTTTTCAATTAATAGAATAGGGCGAGCCCATCTCTCCTATGACATGGAGGTACGCAAATAGTTTTTAATAGCTAAGTTTCAACTTCGAAAAGCTTTGTTCACCCGATAATATGTGTGTTATTATGGATTTATAACAAGTTATACATTTATAAATAATATTTATAAAGATAAATATAAATTTTTGACTGGGAACACAAAACTAGTAAACATAAAATGAACACAATAGGAGGTCCCCACACAAATCTACTGTATGCCCATGGTTGCAGTTGACTGGTGAGGAAAAAAAAAAGTTAGGCCTACTAACAGCATTAAAGAGCTTTGGTTGAGTAAATAATTGCATAGCCTCGAAAATGAGAGCATTTCAGATCGAGCAGAGAGGTCATCTAAGCAAACACCCACCAGATTTAACAATTGTACACACACACACACACACACCACTTTAATGTGCAGAAAAAAATTCGGAAGGTGACAAGGAGTGAATGCTTGTTTCTTTGAACGCTTTCATAATGGGTTTAAAGAGGCAAACTATTTTGAAAATGGACTTGAGGTCCGAGTTCATCCAGTGGAAAAAGAAGGGAGTCCCAATCACCTCTCTTCCTCTCACGACATTTAGTGTCTAAACATACAGGCAGCTATCTTAATCACTCTATGATTCATTGAAGATTACAGATAGATTTAAACACTAAATTGAAGTTTTTCTTTGTGGAACACATTATGCCTACACTCTTCAAATGTAGTAACATAATTTGGTAGTCAGTTAACCAGGTCCTTTATAGAGGATGGGTAATGGGATTTAGTCAAAAATCAGCTTTTCAGGCATGGCAGAGCTGTCTGGCAACAACATGCTCAGTCAGTACATGATGTAACACACCTCCTCCTATCAGTTTGGAGCATGTAGCTGAAGCTCCAAGTTCACTGTAGGGTTTGTTCCCCAGTTATTTTATTATATGTTGGCTCAACGCCATATTGGCTCTGGACAATACAAAGTTATTACAAGTTTGACAGCTCCAGTTCATGATAAGAGAAGATTGCTTGACTTGCGGTTGAACTTTAGTCAGTGGCGATATTGATAACATTCTGTCAACTCACTAGTTTTTTTTTTCACTGTCCATTGTGTAACCAAGGAGTGGTGAGAGGAGGAGCTTTCTCCAAGAGCATACTCATGGACAAGATAACAACAAATTGGTGTCAAGTTGGGTTGTTGAAAGGAAGAGGCAGCGCCTGAGGACAAAAATAGATTTTTAGGGCTACTAAACTCTGTAGAGTTGTTCCCTATTTGCATGCTGAAATTCAGCATTTTTGAACTCTGATCTTACTGTGTGTCTTTTGGTGTATGGGTTGTAACAAGGACATTGCAGTATCATAAAGAAGGTGCTATCTAGGGAGTAACGTTCATCTCCAGTGAGTGTTCCACCTTAGTCTTGTTATCAGCACATCACTTGAACAGTCATACGTGTATCTTAAGGAAATCATAAACCAGGTCTAAAAATAACTGCACGCCACTGATTAATAACCCCAATGTACCTTCCCTAAAAAGGAAATGTGATCACAGTGCAGGTGATGTTCCATAGGGGTCAAGAACCAGAGACACAAGGAAAAAGGTTTTCCAAGGTAATGGCGAGCTCATAGATTAGCTGTAAGCAGGGACGTGCACAGGAATTTTGAGGGGCAGTTGCTCTGACCTGAAAAAAGGGCACCCCCCCCCCCCCAAAAAAAAAAAAAAACTCACGGGCTACATGCAGGACTGAGAATAACAGTGTATTTTTCAAAATATATATACACAAAGAAGTAAAACACTGAAATACAGCACTCAATCACCTTAACTTATCATTATTATTTTAATGCCCAGTATTTATGTTCTGCTCAGGCAAGATCTTTGAAATGACCTCTAAAATAGCCTATGTTTTTTTAGATTACAATGATTTAGCATGCAGCTCTTTAACCCTGTACTTTCTAGCATGATCCTCTCATCTCATATTTGGTGATCATCAGTTAGGCCTACCTTAGGCCTCTGTGCCTCCTCCTTGTCCACATTTTCCTCACATAAGGCCCGTACACACCGAGGACGACATTCGTTGCGATTAAAAACTTGTTCGCAACGGTCTCATTTCATGCGAAATTTCGCATGCGAAAAGGAGCTGTTGACCAATCAAATAATGATTTTACTGGGGTTCCATTGATGTCACAATAGAATGACGAGCAGAAAAAAAAGCTGATAGATTGAGTCTGGAGGCTTGTGACTGCTCCTCATCTTAAATGTAATGTAATTATGAAACATTGCCATTAGTAGGCTAAAATATGAGTCTGATTAATTAATCAATTCGTCTACACAGTGTCATGTCATCTTTATCACAGTGCAAAGTCTCTGTCTCACCTGCTGGTGTGCTTTCTCGCAGCCAACCCTGCAGTGATTGCTGCCTCCCTGAATTGTCTCTCCCTCTCCTAAATCTAACCAAAAAAATAGTAGCCTAGGCCCAGGGATGGATTACTGCACGGGCCTACCGGGCCCAGGCCCAGGGGCCCAAGGGGTCAGGGGGCCCTGAAGCCCAAGCCTTTGCATGGAATCATTGCCTCAATATCAACAAATCAGGATGTAGGCTATGAATCTGATTGAATTTAGTATTGGCCATCCCCAAAATCCACCAGAATACAGGAAATCGCATCAAACAAATAAAAAAATTATTTTAAACCCCCCTCCCACATCTACGACAATAAGTGGGGGGCTATAATACATCTGGGCCCAGGGGCCCGAAAGTTCATAATCCGCCCATGGTTAGGGGCTCCTCTACGAGGATATTTCTAGTCCACGGAGCAGCGAAGTTACAGGCTATGCCCGTGCTTCTGTCACGTCGCACGAAAAAAGGTATCGCCCTTCAATAAGGCCACCTGTTAGAATGCACCAGATTAAAGAACCCCCTGACCCCCGCTACTTTGTCCCACCCAGGTTTGAAATGGCCTCCGACGCCCTTGTACAGTACCTGCCGTTGGTCTAAAAACCCTATTTATGCCTTAAACTCGTCTCCTGTCATTTAGAAACAATGCTGTGGTCTATTCTAGTCATCAACAGAAAATGAACGCATTGAAAAAATAAGAAGAATGGATTTGGCTTGACATTTCTTCTGTGTGCGTGAGAGCGTGAGATTGATGCTGATAGCTTGAGTGTCACGCCAGATGCAGTTGGCAACCCTGTATATTCACCAGGTCACTACAGTGTACATGCATCTGTGTTCTGTTCCCAGAGCATATACTTTCTCTGTCTATTATCTGCAGCGATTGGCATAGTCCGCGAAGCAGCGAAGTTACAGGCAGGGATGGGCACAAATACATCAAAATGTATTTCCAAATAAAATACCAAATACCCAGATTAAAAATGTATCAAAATAAGCTACAAAATACAGCAGCCAAAAAATGTAGCCTATCAAAATAAATGCTTTTTGTATTTTCAAAATACTACTAAATACTTCTTTCTAAAAGTGTTTTTCGTCTATCCCTTCACCTGTACACTACCTGGAAAAACATCTGAAAGCAAGACTCCTTCCATAATCAGTCAACAGATACAGTAGGCTACTGACCCCTCATGTCAGACATTCCAATATAAATCTGAGAAATGTTCGGTAACTCAAGGAACCCTTCCTTAAGTATACTTGTTTGCCCACTATGGATCACTGACAATAACTCAAAGACAAACAATCCAAATGGATGATTTATTTAGAAATGTAAACCTTTTAAGTTATTTAACTGCATGACTTATGGTGAGTTTCATCACAGTTGAATAATTGTGTATACAGCTGAAACTGGTGTGTGCACAACCTCTATCAATGTAAATACAAAAAAAGAAAAAATCAATCCAATCTGCTGCACCGGGCGTTTTGTGTTGTGATGACTAGTGCAATATACATGCCCATAGCAAGTGTGAAAATTCCCTAGTGGCCGAGAGCTGTATCACAGGGGCTTGACCATGCGAGGGTGCCACAGACAGACAGAGACCGAGACGTGCTTTATAGATAGTTAGATAGGTCTACTGTAGATGTCATCACAGTGTTTCACAGAAAGTATTTCACAGTATTTTGAAAATACAAAAATACACAACACTGAAGTATTTTGATACAAAATACGAAGGCATTTTCATCATCTCAATAAAATACAAATGACAAAATAGTATTTTGTATTTGAAATACATATTTTAAATAGGCCTAGAAATAGGCTATACTCATCCTTGGTTACAGGCTATGCCCACGTGCTTCTGTCACGTTGCACGAAAAAAGGTATCGCCCTTAAAGGCCACCTGTTAGAATGCACCAGAATAAAGGAAACCATGTCTAGCCTATTCAGTAAAAAAAAATCCTGGGGGAGAACCCTCCAACCCCCGCTACTTTGTCCCACCCAGGTTTGAAATGGCCTCCGACGCCCTTGTACCTGCCGTTGGTCTAAAAACCCTATTTATGCCTTAAACTCGTCTCCTGTCATTTAGAAACAATGCTGTGGTCTATTCTAGTCATCAACAGAAAATGAACGCATTGAAAAAAGAAGAAGAATGGATTTGGCGTGACATTTCTTCTGTGTGCGTGAGAGCGTGAGATTAATGCTAATAGCATGAGTGTCACGCCAGATGCATATATGCAATATATGGCAACCCTGTATATTCACCAGGTCACTATGTGGACATGCATCTGTGTTCTGTTCCCAGGGCATATGCTTTCTGTCTATTATCTGCAGCGTTAGGGCTAGATTGCTAGTCCACGGAGCAGCGAAGTTACAGGCTATGCCCGTGCTTCTGTCACACGTAGGATGATTTGGCACAATTGAATGGTAGCCTGGAACCACTGGCAGAAAGAAAAAGAAAAGTTACAAGCTATGTCCGTGCTTCTGTCATACGTTGATAACTTGCGGCACAATTTAATGATATTATGGAACCACTGGCCGATCGTAATTTTATTGCGATCAAATAAAGAGGCATAGCCTACAACTGGGGGTAGTGATGTGCGCTCATTTAATGCGTGTGCGCGGTAGGCCTATGCGTGTGAGGACCGTAGGCCTATTCATGGGTTTCATCAGGTCCCTTTACACAGGTGTATTAATCAAGCACCATGCAGTCTGCATTCATAATCAAGGTGCATGATTGTATACACCTGTGGAAAGGGACCTGATGAAACCCATGAATATGCGAGGACTTTGTATGCGCTCCGCTTCCGTTGTTGTTTAAATTATGTAATTGAATGGGACAGGGATTTGGAGCCAGAGTCTAAAATTTAACCCAGCTACAATTTGTAAGGTAGGCTTTCAGCAACGGCAAGTCAATGTTACAGATGTAGGCTATGATCTACAATTATATCTATTAAACATTTCACAATGGAGGATGTTTTAGCATGATCTTCAGGCAACTCGTTGACTACAGTATTTGTGAAAATGACCTCGGCAAAGTATGTAGAGTTTCTGACTGACCACTTTCCCTACAAAAAGAAGAACCGTGCCTTCCGTAGCAAAATCATTTTTATGCATGACAATGCACCCTCTCATGCTGCAAAGAATACCTCTGCTATGGGCATAAATATGGGCCCCCATCTTCCCCTGACCTCAACCCTATTGAGAACCTTTGGAGCATCATCAAGCAAAAGATCTATGAGGGTGGGAGGCAGTTCACATCCAAGCAGCAGCTCTGGGAGGCTATTCTGACATTCTGGCAGCTCTGGGAGGCTATTCTGCAAAGACATTAAAGCAGAAACTCTCCAAGAACTCACAAGTTAAATGGATGTAAGAATTGTGAAGGTGATATCAATGAAGGGGTCCTATGTTAACATGTAACTTGGCCTGTTAAGATGTTTTTGATTGAAATAACTTTTGAGCCTATCAGCTCCTAATGCTGCAAATTCAACAAATGACCATTTTTAGTTCTTTACAACCTATAAAATGTCTTGAAACTCTGTTTAGAACAGTGCATTTTGATTTTTTTATTTTTGAAAAAAATACTGTTATCATTGGTTGGTTTGTTCAATAAAATTTGAATTATACTCTAACGGTTGATGACTTGAAAATTATACTGACTGTCATTTGCATCAACTATTTAGGAAAATCTGAGAAAAATGTAATTTGCATAATAATTTGGAACGCAGTGTAACTTGTTTTCCAAAGATTGGACATTAGCTAGCAGGACACCTGCGGTGGCCCTTTGCTCTGAGCCTGTTCGGACTCTAGCTCGCTTTCCTTATTCACCCTTTGCATGTGACGTCATGTTTTGTTTGCGCCACAGCAAAATAGCGTAGTGGACGGCAAGAAGACAAATCGAATCAATGGGTTGTAATAGGACATATCGCACAGCTAGGAGATAGTGAGATTTTACCTTATGCCCTTTCATGACTGTTGGCTTATTGTTTGGAATAAAACATACATTTTTGAATATATTTTGTTTAGTTTTCTTTGTGTTCCGGGAGTATTTCAACTATTGCATGGTTAGCCTATGCGTGTGTGTGCTTGCCTGCATGTGTGTGTTTTATGTGTCTGTGCATGTGCGTAGATAGATAGATAGATACTTTATTGTGAGTTTGTGTGTGTGGCAGGGTTTCCGTTGTCCGGTAATTACCGGACATTGGCCGGAAAATGAAATGAAATGTCCGACAAAATTAAATCTCTCCGGTCAAATTGTCCGATTGAAATTGGCTAATAATAGCCCAAGCCTTTGCATGGAATCATTGCCTCAATAATAACAAATCAGGATGTAGGCTATGAATCTGATTGAATTTAGTATTGGCCATCCCCAAAATGCACCAGATTACAGGAAATCACATCAAACAAATTTAAAAAAATTCTAGGCCTATACATGGATTTCTATGGAACGTCACGAAAACATACATGCGCAACCAAGAGGCAGAAAGCACCACAGAACAGCATAGAACAATGCAAAAGAGCAAAAGAATAAAATTAGTTTTTGTGCTGAAAACTGCACCAATTCGAAATCACGATGGTTAGAGAATGTTAAATATGTTCAATATCCCTAACGGAATGCATGTCTTCGCCAAAAATGACAAAATACGTTGTTATATTAATAATCCAAATGAACGTCAAACTTTGAAATATAGTCTGAAATGAGATGTTAATATCATTGAGACAACAGGGGTATACAAAAAAATCCGATTGTAGCTTACAGCAGCCGACTATTTAGGTTAAGTTTATAACGTTGTGGACAGCCAACAAGCGTCTTCTGCCTCACGGCTGCGCGCGCATCTAGTTTTGTTGGTAAACGGGAAACCCGTGTATAGGCTGTGATAACGGGCTGCTTGTCTGCAGGCTATCTGTCTGATTATTTAGGCTAAACGTGGCAAACTCAGCCTGGATTTATGAATATTTTAATTAATTTCATAAAACTTGATGATGATGATCGTTCGTTTGTTATACATCACAAACTCACCTTTTCCGACAACGTTGAGTTGTCTCACCCGACAACCGCGACAATCTCCTTCTAGGGCCGCTAATGCAGTTCAGGTGCCGGGTGTTACATGGCAACTGGCTTCCGTGTTAACTGGCTGCGTTGAAGTTTCATGATTGATGACGAGTCTTTGACAGATGTGGCCGCTTGCAGATGTGTCACTTTCTGATATACTAGAGACGCACACAAATATGCATGACATGTTTAAAAGTCAAACATGTATGTAGTACTACATGCACTGGAGCATGAATATGCCACCCAAAAAACAAACACCTAAATAGCATACATTTTTCACGTGGGTATCGAACCACGAATAAATTGACCTGTTTGCTTGTTAATCAGACGTCTATCAACTTGCGCCACGAGCCAGCTGACAGCACTCACAGAAATTGACTTTAGTTGTATGATTAAAAGAAGTCAGCTAACGTTATGTTAATTGTAGCAAGTTAACATAGCTGTTCATGTTATCTGGCTACCATGTTATCATGCTACCGTTGCCCAAGCCATTTAGGCCTTCATGGTTATCATGGTTAAGTTTTACAAACGTTTCACTGAGGTTAGGCTGTAGCCGCCCCTACCTGAAGTGTCTGTAGAGCAAATAAATCAGCAAATAAATCAAATAAAAATGTGTTGCCTAATTGTGTATCCTTTTGTCTAGCCTATTCTTTTAAGAATCCAGTTCATGAAACACAGGCATTGAAACCCACACTGCAATGGGCAGGAGAAGTCTATAACGTGTCCATATTTTACACAGAATTTGCGCACAGGGAGAATCTAAATTCTTAGGCTTATAGGCTATTAACGTTAATGTTGCTGACATGTAAATAGGTTTGATATTTTATTGATATTTTATTTAGCCTACCAATTCACACATTTGTGTTTCTCATGTGGCGCAACAGGTTAATGCCTACACTGTAAACCCCAACAGGTTCAATGAACTCAAAATATTTGATGAAACTGATTACCTCAAAATATTTAGCTATGTTAAAAAATATTTTAAGTAATTTCTACTTAAAATTAGACTTTTGAGGATAAAATTAAAAAGAATAATGTGAGAAATATATGTTTTAAGTTATTGTTACATTAGTCAGACAAGCTTTTAAGACTCCAAATCTTTGAGAAAATGAACAACATTAAAACAAATAATTTCAACAAACAAACATTTTAAGTAATTACTACTCTAAACTAGAAGTTATTCACACTCATTTTTTTAGGAAGTTGATGAACTGAAACATAATAATTTGTGTCACTACTTAAATCGTTGATAAGTTCAATGAACCTGATCATTTTAAAACCATTGTTAAAACTAACAAAATTGACACTGGAAATGGAGTTGATGTTTTTAAGTTATCACTCCTAATAATATATTCATGTTATCACCATGACTCATTCAGTTTCTCAGACCTAAACATTGTCACTTCAGTCTCTTATATTTTTAAGTTGACTTCACTCTATTGAAACACATTTTTGACTGTTTAGGTTTACTATATACTGTACCTCAAAATCAAAAATATTTTATTTGTATGATGCAAATAAAAAACTACTCAAAAGACAATTTCAATGCAGATTCCATTTATTTAAGAATTCCATTAGAATTCTAACAGAACAACATCCCCAACAATGCGGCATCATCAGCAATTTATTTTCAAGGCTAAGCAGCAGTCTAGGAGGTAACCGCTTCAGGTCTTCCAAACCCATTATATTTTTTTGAATGAAATGAAATGTGTAGGACAATTGCTTTGGATAATCGAGATGAAGTGCATAAATTAAGCCAAATAGCAAAATTAACGTCTCTGTAAACTCTGCTATAACACACACAACAATATCTCCGTCAAGAACTATAGAATGGATAGCAGGACCAAACTTCACAAGCAGAGTATCTGCACATTTTTCAAGTGCAAATTTAAAGACTCTTAAGACCTTTTCAAGACATCTAAATGGAAAAAATAAGACTATACCACGCCAAAAAAGATAAACATGACAACACTGTTTTATGCAATGTTTTTTTTACTAACTTTAACACCCATCCCATTTTGGATGTCTACAGAAGTTACCAAATATAGATTTTTGGGGAAAGAAAATTAATTGTGTGTGAATCACCTTCACAGCTATAAATGGGCAATTTTAGGGTCTGGACTCGTTGCTTTTGAAGCTGGCTGTGCATATCTGGTTGTGCTACTGGCTGAGGCTGACTGTTCCTCACCTGTGTCTGTAGTAGCCTAGGCTACTTGCCAAAGATCTAAACCAACCAAAGCTTGACTGAAACATTGTAAAACCATTGCCTTGTTTTAAAAAAAAATTATGGGAAAAGTGAAATCCCCTATTAATTAAGAGACAGGTCCTCCTCGCATATTATTTTTATTAGAATATTATTTCTGCTGAAAAAACTGCTATGCGGTTTGCAAAGTACTGGGAAAGGCTGACAAGCAAGCCTATTCACTTCCCTGTTGGGTAGGCTAGGCCAGCAACACACGCTGGAGAGATGTAAACAGATGAACTTCTACGTGTATTTCCTCCTGATTGCGAAAACTTTCTTTTTCTGTCAGTCCGTGGTTCCTTCATAAATTGCACAGCAGATTATCAGACAAGTGAAAGAAGCACCGGGCATAATTTGACCAGCAGTCTCCACTTCCATGGTTTATGAAACGCTATGCTGCTAAGGGATTGACATCATTTTCATTAAAGCAGTTATTTTAGAGTGCATTACGCCTAAAGGTCGGCAAGCTTGGGCTTGAGGATGCTTTGGTGTTGAAGATGCTTTGGTGTTGAAGATGTTGACTGGAAGTTGTTTCGTGGGGAAAAAAACAATTGGCTAATTGATTGATATGGGTGTGTGTGATTGTGACGATAATAAGCAGAGAATGGCATTGACCATTTTCTCTATCTCCTGTTGCTATGTCACTTTTCAAGTCCAGGCCTGTCTGGAGAAATGATATTTCGCCCGCTCAATTAGAGGCACTCAGCGGCAGCTCAACCTAAACAGGGGGTGTAGTGGTAAAATAAGAGGTGGGTACACTATCAGTTCTGTGATCACGGTAAGGTGGACTGCGCCATGCAGTAGTGGGTTTTTAAAAAAGGCATTCAGAACATGTTTGATGAAGGTGGAGGGCAGACGCACAATATTGTCCAGGTGCATTGTAGGCTATAAATGCCCTCAGCTGGCTGCAGATAATTGCAGATTAACAATAAACAGTAATGCTAATCTGAGGTACCTGTCTAGTTTTATTCCATAAATATATTGTTTTTATAGACGTTATTGGAATAAGAGCTTCCATGTACGCTTGTGGCTGTTGACATGAATCAAACATGTTCTGAATGCCTTTTTAAAAAACCCACTACCGCAGTCCACCTTACCGTGATCACAGAATTACCACTAGGCCTACACTCTGCTTAGGTTGAGCTGCCGCTGAGTGCCTCACATTGAGTGGGTGAAATCTGATTTCTGCTGAAAGGCCTGCACTTGAAAAGTGACATAGCAACAGGAGATTAAAAGAAATAGTCAATGCCACTCTCTGCTTATTACTATCACAATCACACACCCCCATATCAACCAATAAGCCAATTATTTTCCCCCTCTGCAGGGGCAAAAATAATAAACAACTTCCAATCAACATCTTCAACACCAAAGCTTCCTCAAGCCCAATCTTGCCGACCAGGTGTAATGCACTCTAAAATAACGGCTTTAATGAAAATGTCAATGCCTTAGGTTCAGGGATATAGTGGAGGCTAAACGCAAATAAACTCAGTTTGTCCACCTCTGAAATTTGGATAAGAGACAGGCATATTTTTTCTTGCCCTTTTCACACCTTTAGTGATACACACGTTAAAAACATCTTCGCTTTGCAACCACTACACTTCCTCCAGTAGCCTTCTACTTCTTGATCTACAGAATGCAGATGACACCCGCACAGAACAAATGCTTCCCCCAAAATGTAATTGCGGATAAAAAAATACACGAAACCGGATGGAGATTTCACTCGCTCGGCGGTCCCATACGAAAATGTAATACCTCCCTTTTGAAAATTCAAGACATTTCAGACAATTTAAGACTTTTTTAGGTCTTAAAAACCGAAAGTTGTATTTAAGACTTTTTAAGGATCCGCAGGGACCCTGTCAAGGGAGTGTGTATCACCCGAGACAGTGAGAATAGCTACAGCTGCATCGGAGAAGTCTGGCAGGTCTATTTCTTCTGCCTGAAGAACATGACAGTAATTAGTTAATGAGTAGAGTACTCAATGAAAAACACTACATGTGTATTTAATATAATATGAAATACCAGTGAGTGTAAAATTCCCAAATATGACATTCTTGGTGAATTACTGTAGTATGATTTAATTGCTATTCTGGTGGCTAGGAAGATGGTTGTGGTTGTTGTCTTTTGGCTGCAAGGTATTATCAGAGAGGGCTGAATAGAAATAGAGATATATAGAGAAGACAAAGTAAAAAAAGAAGAAAGAGTGAAAGAGGACAAACAACTTACATTCCAGGTCTTAAAAAATCCATCTTCCCACAGGAAGATGGGAAGGGCCTGCAGAGTAATTTTCCTTCTGCTGTTGACATTGACATCTTCCTAGAAAGACAGAGGGATTGTGGGGTAATGGGAAGACAAATCAGCAGAATATTAATCCTACGCATACAAGACTATAGTACAGGTGACATAAATTCAAGATTAACTCCTTCACGCTCCTGATATGCAACCTCCTGCTCTGTCTTCCTATGAAATCGTAAGAGATGAATGTTCAGTGCATTAAAAGACTGGAATGAGCAAATGCGTGAGTGGTGTATGCATGGTAATGGGCTGACCCTTGAAAACTGACTGTGGTTTAACTAATAATGGCAAAGTAACTGAGCCTGTGTCTCGGAAGAGGCGTCACATGACCTGCATAGCCAACACATTTTGAAAATGCCACATAAAATAAGTCTAAGGTGTCATCCCTTCTTTGATACAAAAACATCACTCAACCCTAGCCTTTGTGTATCCCTGTGGAGAGATGCAAAGGGATAACATTAGGCTAGGCTATTCTCATTGGTAAATAAATGCTTACAAAATATCACTATAACTTATAATAATATAGGCTACACGTTGGCTACATTGTGACACTAGTAAATGGATGACAAGTAAGTTATCACTTACCATGGTGTGATGACGGTTCCTTGCACAGAACTGAAAACATATCACACAGCCATCTGGTCCTGAGGGGAAAAATATTATGAACAGTATTATTTAACTTTTTTGAACAAAGACAGTCAGACTGTCTCTTCATCTCTGTGTATAGGCAGGCCTATCAGAGTCGGATGTTGCCATTGATCATTCTTAGGCTATTGTCAGTAAGTTCAGAGCTACAACTTGGCTTCCTATCCGTGTTAACAAAACTGGAATTGACGTTAATATAAGACATATGCTATTGCTGCAGGGTTATTCTTCAACTATGGTACTCTTTGACCTGGTGATTTTTGCATGTTAATTATCTACTCTTTCTAGAAACTTGCCCTAATACACACTCAGTACACAGTGAACACACAGTGAGGTGAAGCACACACTAATCCCGATGCAGTGAGCTGCCTGCTACAGCCACGCTCGGGGAGCAGTGAGGGGTTAGGTGCCTTGCTCAAGGGCACTTCAGCCGTTCCTACTGGTTTTTTTACAAAAAAATACCTTTATTTCTTCTTTTTGGCTTGGGCCCGCTTGCGCTGTTTGGCAACATGCTTCAGCCTGGCCCTCCTCCTCAGTAATCTACATGAGTTTTCTTTCTTTCTCTGTGCCTGAAGTTATCAGACATTTTTTGAAGATTTCATAGGCCTAATGAACACTTTATAGTAGACTATTAGAATAAGTCTGAATAAGATAAGTCTGAATATTTGTTGGACCAAAGCAATAAATAAACTTGCTTGAGACACACTATTTCAGACTAACATTATTATATAAAAGGGTAGACTAGGCTTTAATTTGTAAAATTGATTTGACATGTTTTAACCTGCAGCCTAGGCTACTTACAGATTGTGGCATTGTGCTAGTGTGTTTAACCAACCAATAAAATTGTTATATGTTAATGTAGGCTACCCTGTAGACACATACTACTGATCAGGCCACTGAACGTTTCATAAAAGACAACATACCAAACACTGCTTTTGTCTCTGAACTCAACAAAACGCACCAGCCCAGTTTAGAAGCATTTAATTCAACTATTTAGTTATTCACATTAGCCTTTGCTATACTGTTAAAAGTATGCCTATTTGCTTCACTTTTTGTCGATCTAGATGGCTCAAACTGCACGTATTCTTCATGAAATGAACACGTTATGTCTATATTTCTGTCCAATATCGCTAACTTTAACAACATTAGAAGAAAACAGCCTATGCTACGTTGCTACACTAATCTCAACGTCTTTTTCTGACAGAAGTTGAAAGTTTCAACTAGCCCACCTGTGACAACATCAATAAGCATCTCTCCTCGCCGGGCTCACATTCCAGCTGACATTTCAGACGCATCTATCTGCAGTCGCACAGACAGGGAGGCTATTCTGGCGCAAGCGTTCTGTTTGCGTTGTCTGCAGCAACAATTAGCTTCCACTGTTTAATAAATGCATAGGGGCTGCATTCACATATTCGTTGCTGGATCAGACAAGTTTTTAATGGGGGTCTGACAACACATCAAGATGCGTTCGCGTCTGCGTGTTATTTAAACTCAGTTATAACCGCATACCCCCCCCCCCCCAAATATTTTCTCATCAGATCTGCGCGAACCACACAGGTCTCCCATTTTGGATTCAAATCGGCGAATTTCGCCGAAAGGTGAGGAGTTTTCATGCCTGCTAACCAGTAGGCCACGACTGCCCAATCACACGTTTCCAAAACACAACAAAACGTGCGTTTTCAAGCAAAAATAACATTTACTGTTCCAAATGTATTTTATTAAATATTACACATATCAGCCAGAATATTACATTTATTAATTTTCCAGAAATGTATTATTTTTACATGTTTAACTTAAAATATGTGTTGTGATGGAAATGACAAAGTGTGGTGGAGATGACAATGACATACATAGACAAATTTAAAAGCATTACTGTAAGATTTAAAACAAAAAAATGTGTCCCTGCCATATGTTATGTAATTATGATGTTTTTTCTACTAGATTCTTTAGTAGGCCTACTATGAAGCAAATAAACTGTGTTTTTAGGGCAATGTCATTTCCACCACCAAAACAAAAAAGTAGTAAATATTTTTTAGTTTTTCTTATTTCTTCCAAGGACAAGAAAAGTATCATAGTTGAAGAATTACCCTGCAGTGTTACTTTGCATTACATCTAGCAGCTAATGCGAATCATAGCTTATGGCAGCTTATGGTAGGCTACTAATAAAATGTTTAAAAGTGCGCTGCCTGTTTGTTCGTGTCATGTGTTTGATTTCCAACTTATGAAACGTTGCTTTGGTGTCTAACCTGCACGGCCAAAGTAGGCCACACCTGTTATATCCGTGATATTATAATAATGAAGAAACGGAGGCCGTGTGCAGGTTAGGTTGTTTACTGAATCAAACCTCTTGCAGAACTACACACAGTACCCTACTTTTCCATGTATATTCCATTCGCCAGTAGGGGGCGATCAATTACCAACAGGTATATAACACTCCTCCCCTTTTAGCAACTAAATCCTTTTTCAAAATGCTATCAGAACATAACAATGGATTTTCACCTTATTAACATATTATTTTGTTTATCTTTTAGTTTCATACTACTGTCAAAATGAAACCCATTTTAACATGTACACTTACTCAAGTTCTTCACTTAAAGGCTATGAACACTATTAAAACAATTTATACTAAAGCCTTTAACTAAAAACAGATCCATCACCAGTCCAGTCTCTTAGGGGCAGTGTGGTATCTCTGGGGATATCTTCGTGGTTCCGGGTCGGATGTGGGTGTATTGACTGGGTGTGCATGTGGTGTTTGTGATGTTGTAGGTGGCGTAGCAAGTGCATGTGCTGGAGTACGTGTGTATGTTTGTGGGTGATTTGGTGTCATGCTTCCTATGCCGATGCCTTCATTTGCCCCTGGAGTCTCAGGTGAATTCATTACTGAAGTTGGGAGCTCTGCCCAGTGGGTCGGGTCATGGTCATTACCACTGGCAACATCTGCAGGTTCTTTGGATGATAACAGGTGGTCAATATGAGCAGTGCGCTCTCGCACTCCATCATGAATGAGGTAGGTCACCGGCCCCAGACGCTTCACCACTGTGGCCCTACTCCATTTCTCCTTCCCCTCACGGAAATTTCTCACTCGGACCAGGTCGCCGTCATGTAGGGTCCGCAGGATAGAGGAAGGCCTGTCATGATGTGCTTTCTGTTTGGCCTGCTGGGCCTCCATGAACTTGGCACGGTCTGGTCTGAGAAGACTGAATCGGGTCCGCAGTCTGCGTTTCAAGAACAATTCAGCTGGTGTACAGCCTGTGACAGAATGTGGTGTGCTGCGGTACATCAGGAGGAAGTTTGCCAGACGATGCTGTAGGGAAGGTTTGTGGCCTGCAGGATCGATCATCACTCAGCACCTGCCTCATCAAAGATGCCTTCAGTGTCTGCACTGACCTTTCAGCTGCCCCATTCGAGGCAGGATGGTAAGCTGGAACTAAGGTCTGCTTGACTCCATTATTTCTCAGGAACTGTCGGAACTCTGTTGAGGTGAATTGAGGTCCATTGTCACTCACACATTCCTCTGGTAGGCCATAAGATGCAAACAGACTACGGAGGACCTCAATCGTTTTGGATGCTGTTGTTACACTCATGTGGACCACTTCAAGCCATTTTGAGTGGCTATCCACAACTACCAGGAAATGATTCTTGTCTTTTTCAGCAAAGTCAATATGGATCCTTTGCCACACTCGTGCGGGCCACTTCCAGCAGTGCAGTGGTGCTACACCCGGCATTTTTCTGACAGCCTGACAAGCTCTGCAGCTCTGTACCCTGTTTTCAATGTCATTATCTATTTGAGGCCACCACATGCAGCTTCTGGCTAAAGCTTTCATACGACAGATGCCCTGGTGTCCGTCATGTAAGTCATTCAGCAGTCGTTGTCTGTGCATAGGTGGAATGACTACTCTTAGCCCCCACAGGATACAGCCATGGTCGGCTGACAACTCCGTCCTCTTGTTGAAGAAAGGTCTCAGTGAAGTGTCTAGAATGTCATCAGGCCATCCTTCCAAAATATAATGCTGAACTTTGCTGAGAACTGGATCGTTCTTGGTACCTTCAGCTATTTCTGAGGCTTGCACAGGGAGCTCGTTCACATAAGAGAAATAGAAGATCCCCTGCTCTGCTGCAGTGTCATCCTTCTGTATTCGTGGCAGTCTTGATAATGCGTCAGCATTTCCATGGTCCTCTGATCTGCGATACTCTATTTCATAGGTGTAAGCCATAAGGATCAGTGCCCAGCGCTGCATTCTTAGTGCAGCCAGTGTTGGAATGGCTGACTTCGGTCCCAGAATGGCCAACAAGGGCTTATGGTCTGTAGTCAAAATGAATCTTCTCCCATAAAGGTACTTGTGAAACTTCTTGACCCCAAAGATAATCCCTAGTGCTTCCTTCTCTATTTGAGCATATTTCTTTTCTGCCTCTGTCAGGGTGCGGGAGGCGAAAGCAATTGGCCGTTCTTCCCCATTCTCCATCACATGTGAAATCACAGCCCCCACTCCATACGGGGATGCATCGCAAGCCAGCCTCACCTGTTTTCTTGTGTCATAATGCTCTAATGCTGTACTTCCTAATAGCTGCTCCTTGCCCTGTCTGAAAGCAGCCTCACAGGCAGGGGTCCACTCCCACGGAACATCTTTCTTTAATAAAGCATGAAGTGGCTGGAGCAGTGTGGCTAAGTCTTTTAGGAAGCGTCCATAGTAATTTAAGAGACCTAAGTAGGATCGCAGCTCAGTCACATTGCTAGGCCTAGGAGAATTCACTATGGCTGCCACTTTTTCTTCTGTGGGGTGCAGCCCCTCTGCATCAATGAGATGGCCTAGGTACTTAACCTTGCTTGTCATGAACTGGCACTTTGTTCGCTTTGCTCTCACTCTAAATTTCTCCAGCCTGCGCAATACTTCTTCCAGCCTCTTCAAATGAGTTTGTTTTGAGTTTGCCGTTATCAGGATGTCATCCAAAAAACAGGTGACTCCATCCAGTCCCTGTAGCACCTGATCCATTACCCCCTGGAAGATTGAAGGCGCACTGGAGACTCCATATGATAGGCGGTGGTACCGATACAATCCCCGGTGAGTATTGACTGTCAAATACTTCTCTGACTCTGGGCTCAGCTCTAATTGCTGGTATGCATGCGAAAGATCCAGCTTTGAAAACCATCTACCACCTGCCAGTGTTGCGAACAGGTCTTCTGTATTAGGTAGTGGGTAGGACTCCTCTTCCACACTCTGGTTGATGGTGACTTTATAATCCCCGCAAATTCGAATGCTTTTGTCTGCTTTTGGGACTACGACTAAAGGCGAGGCCCACTCACTGCGGTCCACCTTAGATATTATGCCCATTCCTTCCAATCTGTCCAGTTCTCTTTCCACCGTCTCTTTTAAAGCATAAGGCAGGGGTCTGGCTTTCTTGAATATTGGCTGTGCATCTGGCTTGATTCTGATATGTGCTTTAAATCCACGGATTGTACTGGGTCCCTCATCAAACACAGACCGATAGCGCTGCAGCAACGCTGACACTTCAGGCTCACGGCCAGCTCTGTTGTCTACTGCAAAAATGTTTGCCCAGTTTAATTTAATCCTCTTCAGCCAATTTCTCCCCAGCAGTGCCGGACGGTCACCCTTTACTACCACCAGTGGCAATGTCTGCCTCTGTGCCTCATATTGTACAGCTACATTCACATGGCCCATCAAAGGAATGACATCTCCAGTGAAAGTGGTCAATGTCAAATTGCATTGTCGCAGTGGCAGATGTGTTAAGGACTCTTTGTATGTTTTTTCTGAAACTAGTGTCACCGCAGCTCCAATATCTAGCTGCATTCGAATTGAGCTGCCTTCAATGTCCAACACTATTCCAATGCCATCACTCCCATCTGTAGCAGTGTACACTGAATAGACGCCAAACAGTTCATTTTCGCAATCACTAGCCTCATCTTCCTGTCTGTGTTCTTGCTCAACATATTGGGTTCTCATTGTTTTATTTCTGTTCCTGCACACCTGTGCAATGTGTCCCAATTTGAAACAATGGTGGCATTTTTCCGTCTTAAATTTACAGACACTAGCGGCATGTTGGCCTCCGCATCGATAACATGGCTGTCTACTCACGTCAGCCAGTGATCCATCCAGCTGGCTACCACTTGGATTGGTACGTCTGGTTTGTTCACGCCTTGTTTTCTGGCTGTAGACTTCATGCACCTCTAACGCCTCGTTTGGCTTTTCCGAAAATTCCACTGTGTTCTTAGATGCCATTTCCATCGAGCTCGCAATGGCACAAGCAGTCTTAAAAGTTAAATCACGCTCTGTCAAAAGTCTTCTCTGAATGGCTTCGGTTCTCAGCCCACAGACAAATCTGTCCCTAAGAGCTTCATCTAAGTATCCAGAAAACTCACAGTATGTTGAAAGTTGTTTGAGTGCAACGATGTAATCGGCCACGCTTTCTCCGTCTTGCTGTTGTCTCCGTTGGAATCGGAATCGCTCCGCGATCACCATTGGCTTTGGTTTGTAGTGGTCAGTCAGTGCTTTACTGAGCAGTTTGTATGACATGGTGCTAGGTTTGGTCGGGGACGTTAAGTTCTTCAATAAACGATATGCTTCTGCCCCAATCATGGATAAAAATGTACTGACCTTTTTGTCAGAAGACACAGCATTCGCAATTATCCACTGGTCAAAGCGTTCGAGATATGATTCAAAATCTTCATCTGATTCCTTATATTCCCCAATGCTTCCAATTTGGAAAGACGCCATGATGCTAGCAATAAAGCACAGCTAACTTCACTTCACCTGGTTATTTTCGTTCGTGGCTTGTTCTTTTCTTCTGAAAGTGTATCCCCTATCACTAGACGTGAGCCGTTTTCTCTCCCTTGACAATCAATCCCATCCTCGTCGCCACTGTTATATCCGTGATATTATAATAATGAAGAAACGGAGGCCGTGTGCAGGTTAGGTTGCTTACTGAATCAAACCGCTTGCAGAACTACACACAGTACCCTACTTTTCCATGTATATTCCATTCGCCAGTAGGGGGCGATCAATTACCAACAGGTATATAACAACACCAGAAACGGATGATAAAGGATCTTTGGTAATGCTAAACCATACTGTTTGTCACTAAAGTAGTGCAACAACAGGCTGGCTGGCTGACAGCTCAGACAACAAACTTTAGTTAACTCGCTAAAACATGCAGCTAGCCCGCAAAAGGTCTCTCTTACATAACCTACACTTTAGCTGAGGTCTGCCCGCTGGAAGACGGTACACAAATAAATAAACAAAGTACACCTACATTAAGGCGCGTTCTTACCTTTGTGTACAGGCTATAAGGCTTGCAGCCTGATGATGATTGATGGATCATCTCACTGATTGCTTGCAGCTTGCCTGCCTACATCCGGGTGCGCAGCAGTCCTTGCAAACAATTAGTCTTAGGCCTACGATGTCAAAGTGTATCAACTTACAACTGCCACAATCGATTTTAGACTAGTTCATTCACCATTCATTGGGATTTACGATTTTATTGGTTTATGTTGGTCTGTGTAGGTTATGAACCTAACCAATGAAGTTGCACGTCTTTATTACGTCAGACGTAATTTCAATCCACTCTTGAAAGAAATGAGTTTGGGGGTCAGTTCTACTTATATACTAAGAGCTAATCTTGTCAAAATAATCAATAACTGGGAAACTAGTTGAGTGAACTTAAAACGTTTGTGGTGCCTGAACAATATGGCAGCTTTGAGTACAGCTCTGCAAT
Organism: Alosa pseudoharengus; assembly: GCF_046254945.1. Taxonomy (NCBI): domain Eukaryota; kingdom Metazoa; phylum Chordata; class Actinopteri; order Clupeiformes; family Clupeidae; genus Alosa; species Alosa pseudoharengus. The sequence goes on from NW_027468650.1 coordinate 34,338,776, forward strand.
TTTATTGAGTTTAGAACACTGTTGGGGAATACAGTGTAAAAGTTGCTTTTTCACGCAGTCGACATGGGTTCAATCCTCCCCATTACACGTTTTTTTATTATTATTTATTTATTTTTAGACCAGCAACGCTTCCTCAATTTAGGTTACATATACTTGGTGGCCACAGAGAGCCTGACCAGCAGTCAGTGAAAACTTAACCATGATACTTTGAAGATCTACTGGCTTGGGCAACTGCTGTAGCAAGACAACATGTACCATCAGCCGTGTTAACTTGCTACAATCGCCAGCTGACTTCTTCAAATTGTATAGACTAAGTCAATTAACTTTCACAATGATATATCAGCTGGTTCGTGGCGCAAGTACATAGATGAATGGTTATCATGTAAGTGGTTTCATTTAGGAAGCAGGTTCGATACCCACGAATTGTTGTTAGGCTATTTGTATTTATTTTTTTGGTGGCATATTCATGGTCCAGTGCATGTAGCGTACTACAGACAATTTTGACATGTAAATATGTCATGCATATTTGTATTTGTTCGTCTCCAGTTTCGATCAGAAAATCTGCAAGCGGCCACATCTGTCAAAGAAACGTCATCACTCGTTGAACGTCACCAACGCAGCCAGTTAACATGGGTGCCAGTTGCCATGTAACACCGGTCACATGCAGCGCTGCAGCCACGTAAACAGAGTTTGCCCTTCCCCTACTGACTTTCATTTTTGGTGCCCGAATGGAAGTGAATGAGGCTTTGCGATTTTTTTTTATCTAGGCCTACGTAAAATTCTGCATCCATTGTACGATTTATTTATTTATTTCCCCCCTTGGAAGGGCAACATGAGTCAAGAACGGCAGCCGTGGCCTACTGGTTAGCACTTCGGACTTGTAACCGGAGGGTTGCCAGTTCGAACCCCGACCAGTAGGCACGGCTGAAGTGCCCTTGAGCAAGGCACCTAACCCCTCACTGCTCCCCGAGCGCCGCTGTTGATGCAGGCAGCTCACTGCGCCGGGATTAGTGTGTGCTTCACCTCACTGTGTGTGTGCTGTGTGTGTTTCACTAATTCACGGATTGGGATAAATGCAGAGACCAAATTTTCCTCACGGGATCAAAAGAGTAGGCTATATATACTTATACTTATGGGCACACAGTAAAAATTGAGCAGTTCCTTGAAGAACCACTAGGCTACTCCAAGAACCGGAGGGTTCCTCCAAGAACTAATTTGTGCTTCCACGCTCCTAAAGGTGCCTGCAAGAACCATAGCAAATCCCAAAACTGAAAACAGGTTCCTCAAAGAACCCATCTCAATTAAGGTTCCTAAAGGAACCAAACACAGCACTGCAACTGATGCTTACTCTCATAAGCCTCACATCTCTAACTTTATATCTGCACTTTGTCCAATGTGGCTTATTTGTGATCTTGAGACATGCAAATATCCCTTTTATGCACACCAAAACAAACCAACAAAAAACTGGAAATACAAAGAAACAAACCAGGTCACATCAAAAAAATTACAGGAAAAAAAACACTTGGGAGATCATAAGCTATAGGCTACAACGTTTTATTTTTATTAAATGCACTGATCGCTATAAGTTAGGCCTATGGATTTGCTCTCATGAATAAAGAGCATGCCTACCTAAAGAATAATGTAGCCTTGTGTCTCCTGAAATTGGCTAGGTTATTCCACTGAGCTCTAGCTGCTGTCATGAGCCACATATCATACAAGCATATCTACATCCATGGTCTAGAAGTTATGGGAAGTAAAAGCTTTACCCCAGATCGATGCACAAGGAGGACCTGTTAGCCTACTCTGTGACAAACTCACATTCTGTACACAGATGTAGGCTACACGACTACATTTCACTCACTCATCCAGTTAATTTATTCAACCCACAACAGTGCATTACCGCCAGTGATCATGGTGAAATAGCCTATTTCACAACAAACAAACAGCCTATTTCTCCATATCAGAGAAAGAAGAGTTTGAATCTTCCACTCTCAAGCCTCGTGAGTGGAATGTTTGGATATGTACAGCTATGTTACGTTCTGATGACATTCTTAGACAAACGGAAAAAGCAAGGTAAGTGTAACCGTTAACTGTAACTTTTATATCTGCAACAATATTACAAGTTAAAACTTTGCTACATCAGTTTGATACATTTGTTACATCAGATAGTAAGGTCTATTGCTGTCCTTGTGAAATTAGAAATTGATGTTAAACTATTACTTACATAATACATAATGGCTACCAAAATAACGGTTATCAAAACTTTTTTATTATTAGTTAGAAGCTAACGTTATCTATATGACAGCTAGCTAGCTAACAGTTATGCTAATGTTACTAAAGCAATAGAAACTCCTCATTCAGACATGATTGTATGAGCTTTCTGGCTTGTGACTGCAGCAATATGTTTCGATGAAGACAAACTGGAATGTTAAAATTTGTTCGTAAAAAAGATGTCATGTAAAACATCCGATCCAGCAGTACAAAAAGTCATAATGACTAGTAGTAGCTATGATAGAAGCTACCAGATAACACTGCTCCTCATAAGTTAGCTATAGATATGCTAGTAGCTATCTATATTGTAATAGTTTGAGTTTACCTGCTCCCATGAAGACTCAAACAGGATAAATGCTTGATCCAATTTATAATCCAAATTCACGTTTGTTGATCTCTACGTATATCCTTTAGCTATTTCGAATGCAGTGACAAAAATACCATTCATCAACGTTTAACACTTGCTACATTTACGGAGACAGCAATGAGTACAGCTAACTGTTCATGTTGTAATCCATTAGTGTTTTCATTATCGCTCTGGGTTAGTGTCATGTGACGTTAGGGCTGCCTCCTTAAAACCTGCGTCCAAGATACAGAAACTGTACAGGAAATAGCTTTTATTAGTCTTTTATAAGAGCTTAGTCTAATTATTGGCCAAGTTAGAATAAGGTTAAAAAAAAAGTATTAAAGCAAATATCACTAAGTGTTAGGTGTACTTGATTAATTATGTCACATAATATTATGTTAAATATCCTAATATTCATTTGGCTGATGAGAATGTTGTATTGACACCTGAATAATAATAATAATATGTCAGTGTGTGCTTTTCTGGGCCTATCATTTATTAAATCGGATCTTTCTGACCATCTCCACAGACAAAATGGAATTTCACTCTGGCAGATTGTCCTATAGGTAAGCAATGAACCATTGTTTTACCAACTTGTTTATCTGTGTTGATGATGCCGCTCATGTGGGCTACACAGGGAACAGCCTTGCTAATCCCCCCCCCTCCATTTCCCCCCACCTAGCTCGACTGATGTATCAAAATGGACCTTGGAGGACGTTACTAACTGGCTACAGAGTAATGGATTGGAAGATCACAAAACAGCATTCCAAGGTTTTTAGTTCGTGATCTTGTGCTCTTTATGTGTTTTCACTGATCACTGATAAAACACAAACAAGACTGTAGACGACATGGCCACTTCGTTTAACTGCCCCATGTGTAACAAAAGCTTCTTTTCAGTCATCAAACAGATTATGCACATTGGACTGTATCACCAAAATGAGCCACATTTTTCATTAACGTGTGGTCTGGATGGATGCATGAAATCCTTTCTTTGCTTTGCCTCATACCGATCTCATGTATATAGAAAGCACAGAGATTTAGTTGGTAGGCCTACCGATTATTCAGATCCTGACTGCTGTATGGATTTTGACGATGATGTAATGGAGATCTGCACTGGCAATACTGCTCATGAGCCGCCACAAAATGTAGTGCAATCTGTAAACCACAAAACTGAGTACTTGCTCAATGGCCTCAGAAGAAATCTTAGTCTTTTTTCTCTTAAAGTGAGAGAAAAGCACTGTGTTCCAGCTGTGGTGCATGCTAGCATAATAGAGGATTTCGCTACAATATTTGATTCATTTTTGTCAGATTACACTGAAGCAATTCGCTTTCACCTCCAGAGAATCAACGTCAATGTTGATGATGATGATGATTTAAGTGAACTTTTAAGTCAAATAGACTTGCTTGAAGAGTGTGTTAGAGGCATACATTCAGAATGGAAACTGGAACAGTACTGCTACAGTGAATTAGGAATGGTCAGGTCAGTGGAGATTGTTTTGAGAGGTGATGGTGACGCAAGCCCTACGGCAACATTTCAGTATATCCCACTCCTTGGGATAAAAGTGGCACTCCAAAGTGGCTGAAAATGAGGATGTCTGGGCAATGCTAAACAGAGACATTGACCCTACTGAAGAAGATTAACTTAGGGACTTCTCTGATGGTGATATTTGCAAGAGCAACCCATTGCTTAGTGAAAAGAACACTATTCAGCTAAGATTTTACGTGGATGAATTTGAGGTTGCAAATCCGCTTGGTTCTAAGAAAGGAAAGCACAAATTGACAGCAGTGTACTACGGACTTGGAAACCTGGATTGTAGATTTTTATCAGAACTTCAAAACACATACCTCTCCATTCTTGTACGGCACAAATACATCCAATCTGGTTTTACAGACTACGAGGAGATATTTAAACCTTTGCTAAATGATATTGAGATTCTGGAAACACAGGGAGTTTTTTTGCGGTGTGGTGGGGAGGAGAGGGTCTTTCGGGGAACCATAGCTACCTTCTCAGCTGACAACCTGTCAGCTCATGCACTAGCTGGACTGACAAGAAGTTTTAGCTCAGGGAGAATCTGCAGGTTCTGTAATGCCACAAACCAAGACATTAAAAGTAAATTCACTGAGGATGACTTCAATATGCGAAACCCAACAAATTATCACTACCAGTTACAAGCAGTGAAAACAAATCCAAAACATACTGGAATTTATGGCATCAGGAATCCATGCTGTCTCTCAAGATTAAAATTTGTGCCTACTCCTATAGTTTACTTGTTCCCGCCAGATATAATGCATGATTTTATGGAGGGCATTATCCCAGCCATTCTACGTTTAGTGTTAGGAAAGCTTGTGAGCGAGAAGCAAATCAAATTAGCCCAGCTAAACTATGAGATACAACATTTCCCTTATGGAGTGCATGATAGAAAATCAAAACCCCCTCCCATATCTGACCAAGCATTAAAATCCGGTGGCCATTTTCCAGGTACTGCCATGGAAAAGTGGACACTCTTAAGGTTGCTATCACAAATGATAGGGAACGAGATCAAAGAATGTCCTGCATGGGATATCTATGTATGCCTGAGGGAGATTGGTGACATTATCATGGCACCCACTATTAAGAAAAGCTGGCTTCCATACCTAGAGGATAGGATTACAGTTTTCCTTGCCCTTATTGACAAAGAATTTCCAGGAACACATACTCCAAAAATGCACTTTTTGATCCATTATCCCAGACTTACGATGGCCTTTGGGCCATTAATCCATGTCTCATGTTTACGTTTTGAAGCAAAGCATCAATATTTCAAAACAATTGCTCGAACAAGTTGTAACTTTAAAAACATTGCTAAAACACTTGCAAAACGACACCAGATGCGGCAGTGCTGGGAACAAAGTAATACCAAGTGCTTGGGGAAAAAAATGATTACAGCTGACACCAGAGATGTACCCCTGCATGCCCTGCCAAATCCACTCACTGGAGCTTTGCTGTTGAAATGTGGGAGAAATGTCACACCTGACTGTGCGATTAAAACTAGGTCCATTACAGTGGATAATGTTTCATACAACACAGGAAGCTGTGTTGTTATTGGAACTGTACATGCTGAGGACATCCCAGTGTTTTTAAAGATCTACCACATTTTTGGAATCCTGGGCAACTGGTTTCTGTGCGGCAAAATTTTAAGGCCTACAGGTTTTAACAGTCACCTCCATTTGTACACTGTGCATGAAGAGCCTCAATGGAAAGTGGTGTCACCCGGTGAAGAGATAGCTTTTCATGGCTTGGATAGCTACATCAATTCAGATGGAATTCATACAGTGTCTTTGCGACATTGGATATAAAGGTTATTCATATTAATGAAAATGGAAAAGAAAATTGATAATAATGAATTGATGACAGAATGGTATAACACTCTAGCTTTTTGTCATTTGCAGAGCACCTCATCGATGGTGAGACCCTCCTGTCCTTGACAGAGAGAATGATAGATAAATTATTCCCCATAATTAAAACCCAAATCAAATTCAATAAATTACTGGCAAAATTTAAAAGAAGACATCCCAACATGCACCATGAGGTATTGTGTTTAGTTAGAATCATAACACATTTTACCTATCAATAAACCTTATGAAGATTTAACAGACAAAACTAATCACGCACGTTTCAGTTCTTTCAGTTCGCAGACAATTAACCCCCCAACATGGCTCCATTCCATCAACCTCCCGGAATTTCCACCATTACTTAAACGCAAACTGTCAGAGGAAAGTCCTGATTTCCACACACCTGCATACAGATCAAAGTGGAGGTCCCAAATAATCCAAGTGCTTTTTGATAGTATGTGTGTGCACACCTGGTAAGTACAGCCAAAAGTATTGTTTTTCTAATGACACTCTCTGTGATGGTCTTTTATATACATAACACAATCCCTTTTCAGCGGTTAATATGTACAGCTTGTATCTTCCAGTTATTAAAATAATTTTCCCTGCTTAATTTCAAAGGTACCCAACCAGTAGACAGTATCATCACATTTGTAATGCACTCGTGTCCAAACATCCCTTTCTACGAGACCGCACTGGACAAGGATATGTAAGTAGATCATGAAACAATACATGTAAAAACAATTGAAATACAAGACAGAGCTATGCATAGTTCATGGAGGAAGCCACATATAGCCACACACACACACCATTTGCTGACAATTAGTCGCATAATGTCTGTGTACTATCTTTCTAGGACAGTTGGTTGGAAATGCTCAAAAACAAATTCAAGAAAGAACGAATTCCACTTAGCACTCCTGAAACTGAGTTTTATAGATCAAGGTATGGGAAAACAGGACTTGTCCCATCACAGGTAAATCTGAAACTCTTTTTCAAGGAGGTTTTATTGTCACATACATTAATACTAAATGTTAAGACACTTTTGGTGGGTGTGTGTGCGTGCATGGGGGATGGGTGGGGGGGTATGTGTGGGAGACAGATGGTTTCTGATTTTCTTTTATTGTCCTATGTAACAGTCTGCTTCCAAGGATGCAACTCAAGGCCCATCAACTGTAGCCACAGCTCTGCAAAGTGTCAGCTCCATAACCTGTCAACCTATCGACAACCTGTCAGGTGTAAGTTTGCACTCACTGTTCCTACATAGACCACATCTTGCCTCATGGCATTTCAATTCATTAATTAACCCGCAGTGTTCAAAGCGTGTGACAAAAGTAGCATTTTATAATCCGGAAATTACGGTAAATTCTATTCCTATTAAATACTGACACATTACTAAATGTTGAGGATGACAAAAGATAATGTTTACAGGAAAATGAAGATCGCTATAGTCTGGGGATGCACATTGCAAAAATGAAGGAGTGCAGGAAAACCAAGCCCAATATTGGTAACCTCAGCGATAGAATGAAGAGAACTGTCTCCGAAAGAGTGCATTTCATTCAAAGCCATTCCACCCAGGAGATTCTGACGGAATTCCCAGCTTTACATCATATTGAAATTGTGAGTTCAGTTATACTTGGGCTTAATTATTAATTATTTAATTGAGTTTGTCATCTGTTTAAATACTGTACTTTTATTTGATTTTGTGTGTGTGTGTGTGTGTGTGTCTTTAGATTTTCTCTGAAATTGAGCATGCTTACAATGTTGACATGGACCAGATGTTGCTGCAGGGTTTTGGGAGGGCATCAGATAAAATCCTTGCACAGGCCAAAAAAAGGAAGTTAGGGAGTGAGTTAATATCCCAGTATGAGATGGCACTGAGTGAGACAAGTGAGGAGGCACACAAAGGTAATTGAAGCTTTATTTTACATTCATATTTATTTTGCCTTTCTTATGCAAAGCTTATCCAGGATATTAATTATTTTAGGACTCAGAGTTTATGCTGCTGCCCTCCTGCTTCCCCTGCTGTTTGACGAGAACCCAGACAAAGTCTACGTCATTGACAAGGTGAGAGTACCACTAGTTATTCATAGTGTTTACATAGCACAATCATAGCAGATTTCATAAATTCTTCACAATGCATTAATGACTGTTTTATAATATATTCATACCCAACCATACATACATTTTCAATGTGGACTGTGATAACTTATCAACATACTGTACAAGTCCCAATGTCTGTGATGTCTTCACAAGTTCATGAGTTGTATAGTAAAGTGACATTTGAAATAAACTTCAGAAGATATTCATGAATTAACAAAGGCTGGATTATTTAAATTATGAGAATTACCTGTAAAAGCCTCAGGGCATTTGTTACATATCATTTACAGTGAGGGAAATAAGTATTTGTACCCATACTAATGTTGACTAAAGACACAACAACCTTTAAGGACACCAATCTTTGTGGTGAAAGAATGATGTATTGTAAATAAACAAATGTTCTTCCTTAAAATATAGGGTCAATAAGTATTTGAGCCCCTGTGTTAAACACCCATAGAGGCAGGCAGATTTTTATTTTTAAAGTCCAGCTCTTTCATGGATCCAGGATACTATGCATCCTGATTGAGTTCCCGTGGCCTTTGGAATTAAAATAGCCCCACGTCTTCACATACCCTTCACCATATCTTGGGAATAGCATGGGATAATAATAAGATCATCCAATAAAATCATCCCTCAATGCAAATCAAACCACTTTTTATGACCCTAACACACACATTATGTTGGCTGATGTGCGTGGTTGGTGGCAGCTAATACGTCGATTACACCATGCCAATCTTCTAGGTATGGTGAAGGCTATGTGATGAAGTGGGGCTACTTTAATTCCAAAGGCCAAGAGAACTTTATTAGGATGTGTAGTATCCGGGTTCCATGAAATAGCTGGACTTTAAAAATAAACATCTGCCTCTATGGGAGTTTAACACAGGGGCTCAAATACTTATTGACCCTATAATTTAAGGAAGAACATTTAGGTATTTACAATACATCATTCTTTCATGACAAACATTGGTGCCCTTAAAGGTTGTTCATTCCCTCATTTTCTAAATTAAGAGATTAAGATACATTTTCATAAGATTATTTTTATTCCTCTTTTTAGTCAACATTAGTATGGGTTCAAATACTATAATACTATAATATTTCCCTCACTATAAATTACATGCTTGCTCATGTTTTGATTCATCCATAACACTGGACTGCCCATACAGATTCACTCTGATGTGATCAGGTAACAGGTTAAAAACCAAAATGGTAACGTTGCTTTGAGACTTATGTTTTGATTCTCATTCCACCTTCCACATTCATGTGAGGTTGGGTATGAATGTTGAAACAGTTATAAATGCTTTGTGGGGAATTTAAGGGAGCTGCTAATGTCTTATACTCACCCATCAAAGTGTTACTGCCAGTTTCAAGTTCAAGTTGCGTTGCAAACTATGTGTAATGTAGCCCTACTGAACGAAAGGCGAAACTATCATGCAGAAATTGAGTCTGCTGTCGACACTTTGTTACATTTATCTCATTTTGTGACCGTTGTTAAATGAATGAATAGTGTATACTGTACATTTACATTACATTTATGCATTTAGCAGACACTTTTGTCCAAAGCGACTTACAAAAAGAGGACTAACATTTAAGCTACAACACAATTTTAAAAACAAGAGTGTGTTTTGCTACTGTAGTATTGATGCTATTGCCTTTGTGTTTTTCAGGTTTCCAGGACTGCTACCCCACTGCTGGTTATACATGGAAATCCATTTGGGGAGTGTGAGGTTGCAATAAAAATGGATGGTGTAAATATTTTACAGCCAGACGACATTAGCCTAGGGATTGGGGCCCTGTTGGGGGTTTATTTTTTATTTAATGTGAAATATGCAGACGGTGCAAAAAAGACACTGTCATTTCTGCAGTGCATGGCAGGGATCAAAGCAAATCAAAAGCTTTCATCAGCTGTAATTAGAATGTCCAACATTCTCCTGTAAAATATGTAATGTAAACATGTGTAAATATTGATCAGTGTCATTGTGAAGGGTTCTTTGAAGAACCTTTTCTTGGAGGTTCCTAGGAGTACCTGTAGAGGTTCCCCCACAGTGGCAAACTGAAGAACCTCCAAAGGTTCTTCGAGGATCTTATAATTTTTACTGTGCAGTTGCCCGGGCAACCTGGCTGTAAGGACTTCTGTCCCCATCTTGTGGAGATGGGATGAAACTGAATTATCCCCACATTGTAGCGTCCACATTTGCATTTGCAGCTGATGATGTAATGTTCATGGATAATAAATAAAATGTCCCTGGTCAAGTTCTTGCCTTTTGTCAATCACCTACTACATACAGTAAGAAATGGTACCACAAGAACCAGACTTTCATTTTTAGAGAACGGACTAATGTAGCTGAATCTTTACACTAGATTCTCTGGACATTGTCCAGAGGTCATATATGAAAGCAGCTTTGGGCACTAATCAAGCAATAAGCACATAAAACAACACCCCTTCACATCGATTATCTGGCCCTTCACTTCCCCATCATGATTGTGTGTGTGTAGAACAAACTAGATATTTTGTGTTATTATGTGCTTTTGTGTTGTAGCTGGGCAGTTCCAGCGTTATGGATGTGACAATTGGACTCATATTGGTAAACAAAATGCCTTAGAGTGGGGGCAAAATTAGTATCAGTGAATTAATTTGCATAACTTTTAATGTAACCTCTGTCCTCTGAATACTGAGAAATCCTCAAATTTCATATAATCAATTTCATCCTAAGAATACAAGGCATTTTATCAGCGTTATGGATGTGACATGAAATGGACACACTTTTGTGATAGATTACAGGTTTTCTACAAACTCTGTGAATTTTGAAGGAAACTGCCGAAACTATGATATATGTAGCATGAAGGAGACTTGAATGAACACAAAAAGTGTGTTTTTGAAACTATGCGTCATTTTCGTAATGCATTATGTAGGAAAAACTGGCGTTATGGATGTGACGGTTTCACGTTTTGGATGTGACATGTCTGAACCAGTCCTCGACAAACTACATAAAACACATGATAAAGGAGTGAATTTTGATATGAAACAATTGAAATAGTAATCATGAAAAACTAGCGATGAAATTATTGCTTCCTCAGTGCCCACTAAGATCCACAGGAAGAATCAGGACAACAAGTCATTTAAAATATAAAAAATATATATATTTTTTTTTTTTACCGTCAATTTTGGTCAGTGATTCCCGGGTTACTGAAACACCAGGGAACATGAAACTTGGTGGCCACTCCCCTAAATAACTAGCCCTACCTGAACCTTTGCACCCAAGATGACAAAATATTTATGGTATGTTAGTCTCAAGAGTCCACATCAACCTAACCCATACCCACTCATTTGTGATTTGCACACATAAAGTACATGCATGCGCACGTGCACACATGCACATGCACACACACACACACACACACACACACACGCACGCATGCACGCACAGTCGCACACATACAGACAGGCAAGCACACACACACATAAACACATACAGACAGGCAAGCACACACACACACACACACACACACACACATGCACAAACACCCACCCACATGAATGCAGACACATAAACACACACACACAGGCACGCATACGCATGTGTGCATGGAAACACACACACGCACACACACACATAAACACACAAACACAGCCACGCATACGCACATGCACACACACAGACAGACACACACACACACACACACTCTTATAAACAAAAGCAAACTCACATATTCACACACTCATTTACATGCACATGAGTTGCAGGAGTAGGAGATGGAGACAAATTGACAAGCGTGATTTATTTTTGCAAAGAGAATATGCAGGACTGAGAGGCGGTCCTATTTTGTACCGCTATGCGGTACATCTAGTTTATTGCTGCCGTTACTAATGTTACTCTGTGGGTATTAGCTACAGAGGACCTGACACTTCAAATGCTGGCATATCGCTTAACATTTAAAATTAAACTGTGTTAAGCAGACGTGAGCGGCAGGCTGAACACATCTGCAACAGAAGGAGGTTGCTATTTTAACTCCAGCTGCAAAGTCAGCCATCTTCACCAGCTAACACGATAATCCAGTTACTGTACAACAACAGCATGACAGTTACAGGAAGATAATCGCTCAGATTTTCGTTATTAGGCCACTTGAAAATAGGCTATGGCTAGGCTAATCACTGGAGGTATTTTAATATTATGTTTGTTTTGCTAATAGTTAGGCAAGGCCTCCTTGTGGTTTTGATCAACCTAATAATCTTTAAAATGTCAATTGTAGGCCTAAACACTAAGGTGAAATGCGTTGAAACTGAAATGCCACTAGAACAGACGTTTTATCGGCTTTGAGGTATAACAAAGTCTCCAGTCTTGTAAATTCACATTATGTAACATCTATAACGTCACATCCATAACGCACCATTAAAGGTTTTAAAAGTAAGAAAGGGGCACAATTTGGTCATCACACTTTACATTTATATGAATCAGCTTTGCACAGACACTATGGACATTGTCGCATCAACGCTGTATGTGTAGCATAAACTTTTCCTATAAAACATTATGGATGTGACATGGCCATGGAACTTGCTGACTTAAAAACAAAAGCCTTACAAATGTAAGGAGTTGTGCTCTTAAATGCAAGCTGAGCATAGACATTACTCTACCATTCCCTTGTCAATCTGGAATTTGTCAAATGACACAATTTGTTTGAACCTTGGGTCCATTTATCCACTTTTTAAATATGTATAATATTACCATGTGAAAAATGTTGTTTTTGTATGGTTGCACACCATATTTATGATGTAAAAACAGTGTAATTCTCCATCAAATTCAATCAGATCAGTTACAAACAATAAAATATAGACCTAAAGGAAGATTTTAACAACAGTTCTATTTGCGTATGCACAACTTTTTTTTTCCATGTTAAGGATGACCTTTGCATGGAATTGCCCAGCTATCTACCTACTACTACCTACTGCCTATCTACATTATCATATTCAATACTCCTATGGAATAAGCATCACCACACAGGAGTATGAATGAACACCTTTAGCCATTAGGTTGCCAGTACAGACAGGTCTAGATTTTGCCACTAGATGACGCTACTGTCTAAATGACTGTAAGCGACCACTTGAAGTTTCAGTGATTTAAAACACTACAGTGTTCTCTGCAGCCTACTTAAGTGCATTATTGATTGCCAATACTTTTGAGTTAAACATTTGATTATGAACGTTTAAATATAGGGTATACTTAATGCAGCCAAAGGACTGTTTACAACAGTCACTCTAGTTTTAGCATTCTGTTGCAACAATTTAATAGATGTTGCAACCAAGACATTTGTGGACCACACAGAATGGGTGTGGTGAGTTTGCATTTGTGGCTTAAGGTGATGAACTTTATGAAAATGTAGAAGTTAACAGTCAAATTAGACTCCTGTATGCAATTGCCAACCCTTTCTCAGATGTTGGGCTGCCAGTAGTTTGTGGTCTCATAAAGCTTTTACTCATTACAAGTCATTAGCATTCTCCTGTAATTTTGGTTTTGTGAGTCATTTCTGTTTTAGTGTAAGGAAGTGTATAATTATGTGTATGTGTGTGTGTGTGTGTATTGCAGTAGCCGCGTAGTGTCCAGGGGTGGGATCATTTAAAGGAACGGTGTTCGCATATCGCCTGCGCGCGACTTTGAAATTAGCGTGGTTTCACCAGACTACCTCTTTTAACTTTGTTGGCTAAAGAGTGTCCGGAAGTGTCCTAAAGAGTGTCCGCGGGCCGGGTCGGGCCGATATTTCCAGCCATTATCCTCGGGCCGGGCCTGGTCCTTGATCAAGCTTGCTTTTTTTCTTCTTCTAATCATTAGCCTACTTGGGTGGGGAGCTAAAGCTATGCCATAGTCAGACTCAGAAATATTTTATATTTATCAAAGTAGGCCTAAGTAACAAGTGTATACAAAGTTCAAGGCCGTAGTCATGATGTCAACATTGGGGGGGACCAAATCTGTGGTGAGGGACCCCCAAACAGAATTTCAATACATTTCCTACCATGCAAAAATATTATTAAAAATCACAAACAAGTCGTTAGTTAGGTCAGTCAATTAGGTTATTCCAAACTTTTGACGGACCCCCCCCCCCCCGCCCTCCTGTGAAAAGAAAAGGGTGGAGAGAAGAAACTTCACTGGTCCGTCCCTGGACCTGTGACTCCATTTGTGTTCAAAATGTATACTTTAAAAGAAATTACAAACTAGAGTATCTTATGATAACCTCTATATTACACAGAATGTGGTTCTTTGACTTATTACTTACACCTGAAGATTTTTTTTAAACTAAGGCTTAGACTTATAGGTTTGAGATTTTGTCTTTTAATTTAGATTTTATTATGCTGGCGGCTAATCACACAATTTTAACGTAGTTTGAAAGGGACAGGATTCAGGAATAGACTACTAAGACAGACCCCTCTTCTGTCTGACTCACCTCATGTTACCCCTGTATGCATTATAGTCTGGCTTCTGACAGAAATGACGTTTTGTGCCAACATGTAGAAACACTAGGCCTACTACAGCCTTTAATTGGTGAATGGAGGTGCAAATTCCTTTCTTTGGTTATTGTCCGCGATTCACATTAACTGTAGGCTGTCACGTATTGTAAACGTCGCCACATTTGATCACGTTTTGCCTGCATGGATGCGCGAATGAGTGCGCATCTAAATAATATGCAAGATTCAACAATCATTTCTAAGAGGCCTATACACGGTAATTTCTGGCATTACTACTAGCATATGAATGCACTATTTATGTTGAAAGACGTGAAAGAAATGACACAGGCTTGCACAAACTCATCATTTAAAATAAAACGTTTCACTTTCGCTATTATTGCGAGAATAGGCTACACTATGGAAAATGTTCCCTTTCAGTCTGATTGGCTCCAAACATGTATGGGATTTCCTTAGCCTGTGCTACACCTTTCCAAGAAGTTTTGTGAAAAGTGTACCGGTAGCTTTTGCGATATTGTTGACAGCCCTACCTCACTCACCGCAGTAGGGTGCAGTAAATGGAAGCTTTTGATAGCGCACGCCACTAACGAAAAACGGAAAATCACCAGGACAAACCACTCAGGGGTGTAGGCTACTCTGGAACCATAGGTCACTAATTTGTGCGTTACTTACGTTTGATTACATTTCAGATACGTGTTGGTTTCCTGTAGGCCTAGTATAGCGCTTTATTCTTTCTTTATTTTTCTATGTCCGAATATTGGGGGGGACATTTTGGTCATATTTAAATATTGGGGGGGACACGTCCCCCTCAATGTCTATGGTGACTACGGCCCTGACAAAGTTATACAAGTTAGGCTCAGAGTTACAAAATGTCAATTGTAATGTCATCTGCGCAACACGTGTCATGCGCAGCTTCTCCACTCGCACACATCACGCCGGGCCTGCTGTGCTGTATTGTGTATATTAAGTGCAACGCGAAGCTTCAAGATGTAAAGAAAAAAATGAAAACAGGAGAAATAACTTAGAGGAAGTTTGGAGAAAAGTCGGAGGTATGCATTTGTCAGGTATGCTTTGTTGCGTGCATTAAGTGCGCACGATGTTCACCTATGACAGCAAAAATACTTTAAGATGAACATGAAGCAGGCTTGCCATGGCAGAAATAATGATAGCCAGCCTTCAATGTCCTCTTTTGTCCTCTCAATGTCCTCTAAACGGATTTCTGTAGCCCAAACAGCTCGGAATTGTAGTTGAGAACGTCAGTTATAATGGCCCACGTATTTAAAAAAATGTCGGGTTTAAATCGGGCTCGGGCTCATAATTACAGTTAATGTGTCGGGCCGGGTCGCGCTCGGGCACAATGTGCACGGGCTCGGGTAGGGTCGGGCTTGATTTTTTGGGCCCGATCTAAGCTCTAATATAGACATAATCAACTTATCAATAATGAAATGGCTGTTAAAAAAAATGGAACCGGTGAGCAGACAGATTCTTTTTCAAGTCTAACTTCAGCTGCAGTATCAAATTATGGATTAAGTTAAGTTATGGAACACCCATTTTATTCTTCTCACATCCAATATCCAACTAAAGATATAAAAACAATTTATTTTCATGATACATTTGAACATGCTACCATGTAACATATTTTCATATGCATTGATGAATTTATGGGAGGGCAAGGGAAAAGTGGTAGTAGCCTAGGGCTAGGCTATCACGCAAACACAGGGGAGAAGTGCTAATAGCGATTAGGTGCTCCACCATGAAAACATTGCACGTCTGTTTTGCGGTGAAAAAATTTAATTCAAATTCCGGTTAAATGCATCAATTAGGCTATAGAAACTTTCAGAGACGGCTGATTCAGTATTCAGAGCATCAGTTTTCGTTGTAGGCTACTATGTCAAAAGCAACTTTAACGTTTTGCCTTTCTAATAGGCTATCGTTTGTTCACTTTCACGACATCCACTTCTCAATCTGCTAAACTAGGGTATTTTAAGGCATAGCCCTAGTCTACGTGCAGTAAATAGTTTGAGTATTTTTTTAAGTGGAGTAGAACTACTAGGGCGACTGTATGTCGCTGCTTGTTGACATCTTATTATGACCGCCGCGCAGGTTTAGTATAGGTTTAGTCAGATTTTTTTCTTTTTTTTCTTTTTCTTTTTCGCATGCCCAAATTTCCGTCAATGATTCCCGGGACACTGAAAGACCGGGGTACACGAAACTTGGTGGGCATGTAACCCCACATGGATAGCATGGAACCATCGTTTTTCGTTTTGATCTGTAGCCCCCCGCTGGACTGGACCCCCGAAAGGAGGGTAGGGCAGACACAGTTTTCTGTGAATATCTCGAGAACCGTAGGGTTTAGGAGGACCATTTTTTTTGTATGTTGATCTCAAGGGGCCATGTCAACCCATTCCATAACCACTCATTTCATGTATAGCGCCACCTAGTTAAACACAAAAAAGTAAAAATGAGGTGTTGTAATCGCAGGTATCTGTGACCTAACATAGTCAAAACTGCACGAAATTGGAAGTGTAGGATCATTATGACACCCTCTGAATGCACGCCAAGTTTCGTGGAATTCCGTTCATGGGGGGCCACACAATAAATTAATTTATGTTACTATACACCAACTGGCCTGTAGGTGGCCGGAGACAGTTTTCTGTGAATATCTTGAGAACCGTAGGGCCTAGGAGGTCCACCTTTTTTATGTATGTTGGTCTTAAGGGGGCATGTCAACCCATCCCATTACCACTTATTTCATGTATAGCGCCACCTAGTTAAAAATTAAAAAGCAAAAAATCAGGTGTTTTCATCACAATATCTCTGGCTGACAAGGTCAAAACTGCACGAAAATAAAAGTGTAGGATCATTATGACACCCTCCGAATGCATGCCAAGTTTTGTGTACTTTCGTTCATGGGGGGCCTTACAAAAAAATCATTTATGTGTACATTTAGTGACGTACACCAACAGGGATTCCCGGGACACTGAAAGACCGGGGTACACAAAACTTGGTGGGCATGTAACCCCACAGGGATAGCATGGAACCGTCGTTTTTCATTTTGATCTGTAGCCCCCCCGCTGGACTGGACCCCCCGAAAGGAAGGTAGGGCAGACACAGTTCTCTGTGAATATCTTGAGAACTGTAGGGCCTAGGATGACCATTTTTTTCCGTATGTTTGCCTCCAGGGGTCATGTTAACCCATTTCATGTGCACACATGTGCACAAACAGATACACACACACACACACACACATACATTCACAGTAATCATACGTATGACCAGTGGCGTAACAAAACAAGTGCGAGAGCGCTACGCGGGCCCCATACCGACGAGCTTTGGCCCAGGATGAATTAGCTCTGATACATACAATACATATTAATGGTGACTTCAATTGTTTATGCAAAGGGCCTGAGGCACCGAAGTAGTTTAGTAGTTACAGATTACAATTTCAAATAAAAAACACACGACTACATATCCATTACATGTGAAAACATTAAAAAATAATTTTATTAACAGCCTGCAGGCCAGGGTAATCTAATATTACTGCATTAACATCAACTCGCATGGAATTATGGGAACACTCAATGCGTCTCTTCAACCCTCTGCTGAAACTGCAAGCGTAGATTGCTTGCTTATAAACTCGCACTGCGCAGAAACAAAACTTAATGTAGCCTAACTTATTTAACCGTCCAGAAACCAAATAAAATCATTCATATGCATACAATCCCCAATATGCGTGAATTAGGCCATTAGAAGAAGGCCATTTTACGAGCCTTTCGTTGTGCAAAATCGTCAACGATGTTCCCAATATTTAATGCTCTGGCTCTCGTATTTTCAATGGACAGGATAGCTAACCCACGGAGCCTCTCCTGCCCCATGCTGCTCCTTAGGTATAGGTCTCAATAAGTTTGAGTTTGGAAAAAGATCGCTTAGCTGTTGCCACAGTCACAGATGTCAGAACCAACATGAAATACACACTTCCCCGAATGTGGATGTTACACTGTCATAATCTACCACCAGCATTTTGGCAAGTTGAAAAATAGATGACTTCTGTGAAATCTCTGCTTTAAAGCAAGACCTGAAATGAGAGGAGTTGTGTTGGGAATGTCGGTGCAATGTCCCTGCTATAATGGTCTGACAAACGTCTTGCCTTTTCAAGCAGTTCATCATCACCTGCGAGTTGAAGGGTCATAGGACGTAAAGACTCAAACACATGACAAGTGTCGCATACTTGCAAATCTTTGGGAGAGCTGACTGATTATGATGTCCAGAGTTGCATTAAATACCTGCACTTTGAAGTATCTCTCTGCATCGGTTAAGCGCTCATCTTCCGATAGATCGTCAAAGTGACCCTTCACTCTCCGTGCTCTAACATTCTAAAGTGCTGAAAAAAAAAAAAGGAGGCAGGGCGGGGGTAGCGACGGGCCCCGGGAGGTCACGGGCCCTGGTGCGACTGCACTTGCTGCACCTACTATAGTTACGCCACTGCGTATGACACATACTCACACAGTAGACATATGTACGCTTGCATGCACAGGCACATACGCAGGCACACACACAAGCACGCACACACACACACACACATACACACACACCCACAAACATAACATAAACATGTACATGCACACATGCACACAATTCAAGAATTTCTCAGAATTATGAACAGGCAAGATGGAGGTGGGGTTGTATAAAATGAATTTTACATGTGAAATCTATGCACTAATCATGTTTTGGTACTTGTTGTCTAGCACAGCGGTTGTCAAACTGGGGTACGCGTACCCCCAGGGGTACGTGGACTGATTTCAGGGGGTACGCGAAAAAGATTAAGTCATAGCCTACAGTATGCCTTTTCAAACATTTTCTCTATCCCACGTTGATAACTTAACTTCCGCATTTGCACTGCACATTAAAAACGTATTTTCTACGCATTAACAAAATATTTGAGAGTGGAGACAGAGAGGGTAAAACAGCGTTTCTCAAACTGTGGGTCGCAACCCACTACTGGGTCGCGGAGACATGCCAGGTGGGGCGCGAACTGACGTGAAAAACAGGAGTTTTATTTATTTATTTTTTTTATCTGTAGCCTAGGCCCAGGTAGCACCCGATGCGCAATGGACGCACTGTGTTATTCATAGGGAAGCGCTCGTGTCAAGGCAGCTTAGTTAGTCCCGACCTGAATTAGATTTTGAACGAGTTTGTGAGAATGGTGAATTTCATCAAGACCCGGCCCTTAAAAGCGTGTCTATTCTCCGCACTTTGAGACGAGAGGGGAGCTGACCAAAAGGCTGTACTGTTTCACAGCGAGGCAAGGTGGCTTTCCCGAGGTAAAGTGCTGTCGCGTGTTTGAGCTCCGAGTCGCCTCTTCTTGGAGGAAGAGCGCATGTTTGAATCTGCAAGCACGTTCACTGATGAACATTTCTTGACGAAGCTGGCCTATCTTAGCGATATATTTGGAAAGCTCAATGAGTTAAATCTCCAGTTACAAGGCAAAGACAAGCACCAGATAAGATCACTGCATTCAACAAGACGATTGTGTGTGAGATTAGGTGCAGATCTATTTAAAATCATTATATTCAGCACATTTGTAGGCCTATCATAGCCAGTGTTGGGAGGGTTACTTTCAAAACGTATTCCGTTACTGAATACAGAATACATGCCCAAAAATTTAATCTGTAACGTATTCCGTTACGTTACTCAATCTGAGTAACGTATTCTGAATACTTAGATTACTTCCGCATTGAATTGCATTTTATAAGTGTAGGAATGCGGCCATCAAATCCTGCTTAGGCCTACTAAACAGGCCTATTCTGGTGTGTTCTTCTGTTCCAAATGGCTGAAGTGTTAGGCCCACATAGGAGAATGTAAAGTCAACTAAGCTACCTGATACAACTTTAAAATAGCAAGGTGACCACTAAAACTACTGTACAGCAGGCGACTAGGCTAATTAAAACAAACTAAATAAATAGGCTACTTTAAGGGCGTAGCCAGAAAATATATTAGTGCCTGTGAGATTTTTCGGTGCCATCAACCCAGTACAAGTGAGGGGCGCATATGACAGGTGGAACGCAAATGACATTTACAGGTCATTTGCGTTCCACCTGTCATATGTCATATATCTAGGCTACTGTAGGCTATATCAGTGCTCTCAAAATGAACGTGATTGCGTAATGACAATCAAAAACCGCACGTTAAAATATGCTAGCCTACTCGCAAGAATAATTCTTCAGAGGCTGCACCATATAATTAATTTTAAAACGTAAATGTAGATCTAATTAGAAAAAAAAAAATCCATAAAGCTATTTTAAGTTAGAATAAAAAACTTAGAATGCAGTGCCTATTTTAGAGATTGGTTTAATTGTAGGTCTAAATCAACACGTGAACTAGGCTCTGTTTATTGATTAGCAGACTGTGTAACCGATTGGCCGAAGTAGCCTGAGCTATTAATACTTGGGAAAATATCCTTTGAACAGACATCAGGAACCGCGATCAGTGAGGAACAGGAGTTAGCCTACCTCCACTTACTTTACTCCTCCGATGATGCGTCCATAATGCGCGCTGGCTGCGTTTTGAGGCTAGTGCAAGACGGCGGGGCTTGGATTTAAACATGGAAATCATAGATTGCTTTCAGGAGCTTCTGGGAAATGGAGTTGCCTTAATTTATTTAGAGAGTGAATAAACTTATGAAACAGAGAAGTATCGTCATGTAATCCATTGATTTCAACAATGTAACTGTATTCTAAATACCAACTATTTAACTTGTAACTGTATCGGAATACAGTTACTCATAATTTGTATTCTGAATACGTAACGCCGGTACATGTATTCCGTTACTCCCCAACACTGATCATAGCCTATGTTGACTATTGATGAGATTTGTATCATATGTTTATGATCCTATTCACTATTCTCGACAAAATTGATAAAAATAAATATTAATAAAACAACTTAAAAAAAACCTTGTTAACAATTGGTGGTGTTGGGGGTACTCCGGAAGATCATAATGTCTCAGGGGGTACATGCCTGTTAAAAGTTTGGGAACCACTGGTCTAGCAGATACCAGTGAGAATTGAGTGTGGATAATGCAATTTAGTGACAGTTAGAATCATATAGGCCTTTCAGCGTGATTTATTTTTGTGGAAAAAATGTGCTGGACTGGGCGGTGGTCATATTTTGTACCGCTCTGCGGTACATCTAGTTATGTAGCCTATGATCGCTAAACTTTATTTTTAATGTCGCAATCGGTCATCTCCGTTCAGCAGCGCATTGTGGTTCAGCTGTGGGCACGCAATTAGCGGCAGTGACGGGCGGTGATGAGCGATGTTTACGTAGCCTAATGAAGTGACAGCTTACTAAATTCCACGCAGTAGGCCAATGGCAAAGCACAGCGTTTGCTGCATAGAAAAACTCAGTAGCCTATTAGCGCTTTCTTTGTAGCCCTACATCCAGCCCTGAGTGTTGGCCTGGTTGCTAGCTTCTTCAAACTTTGCAAACTCAGCTGGGTGTTGTTACAATTGCCGCGCACAAGTAAATTTGACCGGCATAAAATCGGCATGTCTCAGACTGACCGGCCGGTCGCCGGTCATGGCCGATCACGTGAAAATCGGCCGATTCCGGTCACCAGCCGGTCTATCTATCTAACTGATCCACAATTAATAAATGATCAATTCAAAAACTTCTACAGTCATTTGTACACCTCTGAGAATCAAAGTGGGCTGTCAGAGTTCGACTCTTTTTTCAGAGACCTTTCCATAGCAGGCTTAGATACAGCCTCAGCATCAGACTTGGAACAACCAATCACATTAGAGGAGATTTTTAGAGCAATCTGTGCTATGCAAAGTGGCAAGTGTCCTGGCCCAGATGGCTACCCCATTGAATTCTATAAGAAGTTTTCAGGTCAACTGGCTCCCCTCTTGCTTGAAATGCTTAATGAGTCTTTTATTACCAATAGCTTACCCCCTACTCTGCGGCAAACATCTATCTCCTTAATATTAAAAAAGAACAAATACCCGCTTCTCTGCAGCTCATATAGGCCAATTTCAGTGATTAATGTGGACGCTAAATTATTAGCTAAGGTGTTGGCTATGCGTTTAGACTCGATCCTGCCTTCTTTAATATCTACTGACCAAACTGGATTTATCAAAAATAGACACTCCTTTTTCAATGTCAGATGTTTATTTAATATTATGTATGCCCCCCCCTTCACCCACTTGTTCGGAGGCTGTTGTGTCCCTGGATGCAGAGAAGGCCTTCGACCGAGTGGAGTGGGAATACCTTTTCTATAGGCTTTTATATACCCTCCCCTCTGCCTCTGTCAGAACTAATAGTATAAACTCTGAATACTTTAGTCTCCAGCGTGGTACCAGACAGGGCTGCCCCCTATCTCCTTTACTTTTTGCAATCACCATTGAGCCCCTTTCTATAGCTTTACATTCCCATCCACAAATCTCTGGAATCTTAAGGGGTGAGGTTGAGCAAAAAGTAACACTGTATGCAGATGATATGCTTCTTTTTCTCTCTTTAACCTCAGTTTATCACTGCCAAATGTACTTTCCACTCTGGAGGCCTTTGGGAAAATTTCAGGCTACAAGGTCAACTATGACAAAAGTGAGCTATTCCCGTTGAATGCAGCTGGGCACAACTTCCCATCACAAAATGTGCCATTTAAAGTTGTTTCTAATAAGTTCACATACCTAGGTATCCAAATTACAGATTCCTTTGAAAACCTCTTTAGAGCCAACAAGATTCCAAAAATAATTCTGTGGAAATGCATGGATTCCAGTTGCTGCTACTTGAAGAAACTGGAATCAATGCATTTCCACTGAATTATTTTTGGAATCTGAGCCCTTATCATACCTGTTCATTCTTACCCGTCGCTCGACTTATCGTGACTAAATTCAAGATGGCTGCAAACGCTAAACTTTGTGAAGATACTGTCTGTATAAATCGCCTTGTAAGTAAACTACCAGTGCTTTTTCAAAGTTCTCAATGTCTCGTTTTAAATGTCAGGGCCCTCGGAAGTCTACCAATGAAGTGTGGAGATACATTGAGCCTCGTAAATGGTGTAAAACAGTGATTTATTTGCATGGCTAGCCCAATGCCGAAGCACCACCATTGAAAAAGCTGTTGGTAGCATCAGCTAACTAGCGCCAGATTTTGGAGTGCAGGGGACAAGCCGAGATGGGCTATGAGACATACGTTCACACTCGGTATCATGTTTCAACACACTTTAGGTCAATATCACACCGGAATTCTCTTTTAACAAAAGCATTCTTCCGTAAACTACACAGGTTGATATCAGAATTCCTATGGCAGGGACGGCGTCCAAGACTTTGCAAAGCATACTTAGAAAGACCAAAGTGTCTTGGTGGTCTTGCTCTACCCAACTTCCAATATTACTATTGGGCTACTCATCTGCGTGTGATGCACTATTGGCTGCAAGCCACCGATCCAGAACGCACTGCTGCCTGGCTTAGTATTGAAGCGGCTTCCTGTAAACCATCCTCTCTTACGGCACTCTTATACTCTCCAGGAAACTCTCCTACTATGCGATACACAAAGAATATAGTGGTTAGGACTACTCTCAAAATCTGGAGGCAATTCAAACTTAATTTTGGCATTCTTCCTTCCTTGCTACATGCCCCTATTAACCAAAACCATTCATTCCCCCCATCATTGATGGACAAGGCCTTCTCTGCATGGGTGCAGGTGGGTATCACTTCGTTCAGTGATTTGTACATAGGAGGAACCTTTGCCTCATTTCAGCAGCATTTCAAAGTAATTTTTTTCAATATTTACAGATCCGTAGCTTTGTTCAAGCTGAAATTCCTAGTTTCCCCTCAAAACCACAAGATACAACACAAGACATATTTCTAGAACGAGTTTTTAGAGAGAAGGGTTTCATCTTGTATATGTATGGTAGAATCTTTTCTGAATACAATCATTACTTGTCTTCTGTTAAGACACTCTGGGAACAAGATCTGGGAGTGTTAGATGAGAATATTTGGGAGAAAATATTGTACCATGTCCATTCCTCCGCTTTTTGTGCCAAACATGGTCTAATACAATTTAAAGTTCTCCATCGCATTCACTGGAGTAAGGAGAAGCTCTCTTAGATTTTCCCTCAAATAAGCCCCCTCTGTGATCGATGCCAGCAGGCTCCAGACACCTTAATTCATATGTTTTTAACTTGCCCAACTCTCCATAATTTTTGGACCGAAATTTTCAATACTTTATCTATTATATTAAATGTGCCCTCTGATCCTATCCCAATAACTGTTCTGTTTGGAGTGCTGCCCTCTACCCTAGTGGTGCCTAAATTCAAGGCTGACTTTATAGCATTTGCTACCCTTTTGGCTAGAAGATTGATCCTACTCAGGTGGAAATCCTCTACCCCTCCCACAATTTATCACTGGCTGAGAGATCTTTTGTCCTACTCCAAGCTGGAGAAGATGAGGGCTACATTGCAAGGCTCTACCACTAAATTCTACAAAATTTGGAATCCTTTTCTTGAACATCTAAAATCAATTCAGTTCCCCTCTGCTAATCTGTAATTTGTATTGTACACTTCTCTAGATGTGTGCAGTTTTTGTGTGCTATAAGAAAGTGGAAATAACATTTAATATACACTTCCTATAGGATTGTGTCATTCACAAAGGCCTCTTTTTGTCTTTGTTTTGGTTAGTATCGTTTTTTGTTTTGTTTTTTATTCCCATGTTGTGTCTTGTATTGTGTCCTTGTGTGTGTACGTGTGTAAGTGTATTCAAGTCCAGAATTTGACCCAGAACTTAAACAACTGATTGTTAATGAGTTGTGCTTTTTTGGTCCCCTGATTCTAAATGTTGTCATTTGTAAGACATTCTATCAATATTGTCATTGTATATAATTGAGTCTGAAAGGAAAACCAATAAAAATAATTTACAAAAAAAAAGATGAATGGGTAGGGAGACGTGCGCAAAAAATATGATTAAATTAAAGTTACTTTTCTCGCGAACCGTTTACCACAACAACTAACCACTAACATCGTTTAAAGGCTGAGAAAAAGCTCTTTCGTGTGACACATGTGATGTCTGTGATAATTAGGCTACTTCGCAAGTAGTTCAGCAAATTTGGGTGGGACAGAAATAGAGCTGCACAGTCCCGCCCACAGCCAAAACGCGGTTAGGTGCCGGTGTTACATGGCAACTGGCACCCATGTTAACTGGCTGCGTTGGTGACGTTTAACGAGTGATGACGTTTCTTTGACAGATGTTGCCGCTTGCAGATTTGTCACTTTCTGATGGAAACTGGAGACGAACAAATACAAATATGCATGACATATTTAAATGTCAAAATTGTCTGTAGTACGCTACATGCACAGGACCATGAATATGCCACCAAAAAAATAAATACAAATAGCCTAATAACAATTTGTGGGTATCGAACCTGCTTCCTAAATTAAACCACTTACATGATAACCATTCATCTATGTACTTGCGCCACGAACCAGCTGATAAGTCATTGTGAAATTTAATTGACTTAGTCTATACAATTTGAAGAAGTCAGCTGGCGCTTGTAGCAAGTTAACACGGCTGATGGTACATGTTGTCTTGCTACAGCAGTTGCCCAAGCCAGTAGGTCTTCAAAGTATCATGTTTAAGTTTTCACTGACTGCTGGTCAGGCTCTCTGTGGCCTAAATTGAGGAAGCGTTGCTTATCTAAAAATAAATAAATAATAATTTAAAATGGGGAGGATTAAACCCATGTCGACTGCGTGAAAAAGCAACATATACAGTAGGCATTAACCTGTTGCGCAGCACAAATGTATGAATTGGTAGGCTAAATAAAATATCAATAAAATATCAAACCCATGTATACATGTCAGCAACATTAACGTTAATAGCCTATATGCCTAAGAATTTTAATTCTCCCTGTGCGCAAATTCTGTGTGAAATATGGACACGTTATAGACTTCTCCTGCCCATTGCAGTGTGGGTTTCAATGCCTATGTTTCATGAACTAAATTCTTAAAAGAATAGGCTGGACAAAAGGATACACAATTAGGCAACACATTTTTATTTGATTTATTTGCTGATTTATTTGCTCTACAGACACTTCAGGTAGGGGCGGCCACAGCCTAACCTCAGTGAAACGTTTGTAAAACGTAACCATGATACTTAACCATGAAGGCCTACTAAATGGCTTGGACAACGGTAGCATGATAACATGGTAGCCAGATAACATGAACAGCTATGTTAACTTGTTACAATTATCATAACGTTAGCTGACTTCTTTTAATCATACAACTGAAGTCAATTTCTGTGAGTGCTGTCAGCTGGCTCGTGGCGCAACTTGATAGACGTCTGATTAACAAGCAAACAGGTCAATTTATTCGTGGTTCGATACCCACGTGAAGTTAATTTATGCTATTTAGGTGTTTGTTTTTTGGGTGGCATATTCATGGTCCAGTGCATGTAGTACTACAAACATTTTTGACTTTTAAACATGTCATGCATATTTGTGTGCGTCTCTAGTATATCAGAAAGTGACAAATCTGCAAGGGGCCACATCTGTCAAAGACTCGTCATCAATCATGAAACGTCATCAACGCAGCCAGTTAACACGGAAGCCAGTTGCCATGTAACACCGGATGTAAGGTTCCCATTCATTTGTCCCATTAACGTTTGGAAAAATCCGTATCTAAAGAGTTTTACAGCATGTCTTAGGCTAACCAGCTACGGCATAACTCATAAGCATACAACATATCATTTCGAGTGAAAAAACTAAGAGAAAATCCAAAAAAAGTCAAAGGTACAAGACTGTGTACTAGGGGTGTGAATCTCTCATGTAAAAGACGATACAATTCGCATCTAGATACATGGGCACGATTCGATACAAGAAAAGATACATGTTTATAAAAAACGATTCAGTACGATTCGATGCGATGCGATTCGATGCAATTCGATGCAGTTCAAGAATGGAAAGCATTCTGAAAGATTTTGTATAATTTGCTCAAGGTGCACATTCATTTTATATGATCAATTATCATGGTCATGTTTGTCAATTAGGCAACAAAATGTGTGAATATGATTATCTAAACTGAGGTTTGTTTCATATACTGTATTGAAATGAAAAAAGAATAGTCTACATTTCAGTCAAACACAGCAGCCAAATACAACATAAAAATACATTTTTATAGACTTTACAGATTTTATAGAGTTATATCTGATTGTTTTCATGGAGCTGTAGCCTTGTTGAGGTAAGACAATACCGAAATAAAATAAAACAGTGCTTAAGATACTCTTGGCCTTTTCTCATATAGGCCTAGCCTACCCTACAAGAATAAAATAGGCCTACAAATCAATGAACTCTCAGGGCTTATTTTGTTCCAACAGTAGACCTAATGCAGAAACCTAAAATGCCACAAGTCTGAGTGAATATGAACAAAATCATTGGCTAATAATTTATGCATCGTTTTAGCAGCAAGGGCCAAATTATTATTTAACATTAAGGAAATCCCTTCATCAAAGGTAAGGCTACTCTACAGACTATCGTTGCTGTTTAGGAATGCTATAAGTGCTTAATTTCGCGCTGGATTTCGAAAAACAAAAGCAGACCGAGTGCAAGTTGTCACATGCTTAAGTTGCAATAGATGTATGGGTAATGAGGTCATTTGACAACTTTGGGCAATGAATGTAACCAAAAACGAACTGCATTACCCACAATTCCGTGCCACGTATAGTTTCAAAACCGGAAGTGGGGTGAACGCGGTGCTTGGAACGTAAATGAGCGTCTGAGCGAGCAGAAAAAGGTTGTGCACCGATTCATAACAAGTAAATCGATATAACGACCGGTTCATTTCAGTTTTTTCCCGATACGGGGCTTCACATATCGATGTAGCCGTATCTTACACGTTAAAAACGGATACCGATACGTATCGGTTAATCTTTACACCCCTACTGTGTACATATTTTCATTTCCGAGCGAAGGAACTACTCATCCCATAAACCACCGCTCCTCACTGAATAATATAAGCAATGCACGAACCGCGCGAAATCATTTCAAAACCGGCGACAGCAGGCGAACCCTTTCCTCCAAACAGTGATTTTTATATAGTGAATGTGCAGTTAATAGCAGTTATTTCAGGAGTAATCGTGTAAATAATAGTGTTTTGATATTGAATTTTATATTTATTATCGTGTATTTTATATCGTGTGTGAAAGTGGTTAACGTTAACGGCAGTGCTTCGTAACGTTATCTGACTCATCCTATGCTGTCATCACTGCTCAGTCGGGCTGATGCATGGACTGGTGCATGGTCTGCTCTTGGACCACCATATTCAGTTTATTAATTTGCCGTGAATTATTACACAAAATGTTTATTTAATGCACGAAGTATTCCTAGGTTAATGATTGATATGAATCATACAGTATGAAGGCTACAGTAGCCTAGCTAATTTTAACTAGCACTGCTAGCAGCATTAAAGTTACCAACCTCCCTGCTTAACTCACCACAACTTTGTAGGTCTTGTCCCTCATGCTGCTGACCCTTACAAAACCCACAAACTGACTCTCGGACACACAACAGTCAATAATGTGACCCGATTTAAAGTGGCTTTCACCCCTTTGGACACTCACTAAAACATAATATATTTCATACCTGTGTTGCAGCATGTAGGCTAATGTTAGCTGCATTATGTAATGACATACAATGTCGGAAATGCTAAAGGTTATCCTGTCGGCTAGTGCTAGCCTACCTGAAAAGTTTGAGTGTTTAAACTAACATTTACAGTGGTCTATTTGATAGTGTATTGGCCCTGACTAAGTTCGTGTGATGTATAAACCCCAATCCTTGTTGATACAAGTACCAATATTCGTCAAGAAAGTTTTTAATCACATTAAGATTTTCGCCATAGGCAGTAAAAAACTCCGCCATGTTTGTCAATATTTTTCCGCTGAGAAAGTTTCAAACTATGACCATAACGGCCTTTCCACCAATCAGAGGCATCACTGTGGGATTGTGGGATTGTTCAGGATTGAGGGTAATGAAGTACTTATCCAAGAGATCGCGAATAAAAGGCATTTATCTCAAAACAAGGTTAGTGCCCCACGAACTCTTGGTGTCTATAGGAGCATATACAATCGCTTAGTACAACCGTAGCTGGTTTTAAGTCTACCACGTGCAGTTAAGTTTTTATGGCTTACACCGCAATTGTCAATGGAGAAATTGCATTGAATTTTTACATCCGGCATCGGCTGTGGGCGGGACTGTGCAGCTCTATACCTTTACAGAGCAGCAGTTCTGGCCATATCGGCTCTGGCTCACATGATGTACTGCTTTAAATGCATTATCGCTTCACTACCCAACACGCGAACAAGAAAGAAAAGAAAAAAGAAACCAATGTGCTTATGTCGCGATTTCCGATAGGCCCAGGCCTAGAGAAAAGACAGCTATGGTAACCTAACAATTAGGATTTGTTTTGCCTACACTGCTGTTTGGTTGTCCCAAACTTTGAGACGATCCATACTCGCATTAACTGAATCTTATCAATCCGAACTGCGATGTTGAGTGACAGGATGCAATGCCTAATAATCACACTGCCTTCGGCATAACTGCTAACAGTGCGCCTAGGCCTACTGTTAAACACCTGAAAAATATTAAGCTGCTGTTTTCTTTTCATGACGAGCACTAGGCCTACGCTTGAATGATTTATGACTGAATGGAACGTTGAGTTTTTAAAGAACTGCTTATCACGTCGTGTGACAAAGTTTACACTAATCATCATCTTTTAATGTATCCTTATGTTGAGATGTCCATTCTCTTTGCCCTAGGCTATCATAGTTAAGACAGTACACAAGCTATTTTTATTGTTGTAATATTGAATGATTTCATGAATAAATTGTATGCACAATACATTGTACGGCCAACGCAAGGGGCAACTCTTCTCTTCAATTTCCCTTCCAAATTACGTTTTATTGTCTGAAGACATCTATCGCAAGAATTTAACATTCTAACAGCAACAGCAAAGCAAATGCAAGCTGACCAAAGTGCAGTCGGTTCTTCCGCCATGGTTTTGGAAATCACACACCTGCTGCATCTGAAGGCCCACGCTAAGGCCTACGACTATCACTCTACACGCCCCCTGTTGCACGTCACAATTTAATTTACTATTAAGGTTTTGCTTGTGACGTTTTGATCACGTGATTCTTTGTTTACATCGCCTCCTGGTAGGCAAGGAACGCATTGAACCTTCGTTGCCTACCGTTGTCCCTCGGTCACTCATCAGTATTTTTTACGTGCCAACATGTCAGACATCGATGTTAATGATGACGGAACGTTAACCCGTTTAACATTTGATAGCCTGTCACGGGAACGTTATTTTGCTAAAATTGCCTTAATTGGGGGTGTTGATCCGTACACCACACCAATTGATGGTATGGTGGCTTTAACAGCGGCAGTCAGATACCCAAATGTGGAGTACCACGATGTGTATCATTATTTAGTGAACACGCCCTCCCCATACACAGGAGCAGACCTGAAAGCATACAAATCCCTTGACGCGTTTAATTTCGTGATCAATGGATGGGTGAGAAATATACTCGTCCAAGAAACAGCTGATGACATATTCGCCACAACATCATCGGTAAGTAGCCAACCTACCATTATGCTAGTTATTGTTTCACTTAACCGTCACTTGCTCAGTGGGTTTGCTGTTTTGTTCTTTTAGTAAGGACTGTGTAGGCTAACTTGTCTAGGCCTGGTCAACACACATAGATCTGTAGGCTAATCGGTTGTCTATCTCGGTAGAGAGAACCGGTATCATACAATTGTAACAACCTTAGGCTACAAATGTAACAGTAACGTTAGGCCTATTTTATTCTCAAGATATGGTGTAGCTATGGAAACATAATTAGTCTAGACACATCGATACAATCTTACAGCCATCCAAATATGAATGGTCTAGAATAAATACGACCACAGATATTAAGCAAAAAAGTGCAAAATCTAGCGTATAGCCTAATTCTTTTTTTCGCGAAATTTGTGTTTGTGGACTTCAATCACATATATATATCATTCATATCTTAAGTCCCTCTGTTTCAAACATGAGTGCCATTTGATATATTTAATCACAGCAAATGCGTAAATGAAAATAAAAACATTGTGCGGGTTAGTTGTAACACCCGTCTCTATGGCAAAAGTAAACATGTAGCTAGGCTACTCCTTTCTGGGCGAATTTCACAGCTCTCAAGTCTATCGTCTTTGTAAATCGAGTTTGAACCGAGAAAATAAAAGTGTTACGATTGTAGCCTACTGGTTCTCCCCTAGTGCAACCTAAGTGTTAGGCTACTGAGGCCTAGCCTACATGTTAAATTGTCAAGCTCATAATAAGATCTTGTAGGCATAGGCCTATGTGTGTGTGATGTGATAAGGAATTTGGACAAATATTCTTTTATTTTGATATCAGATGACTGATAAGTTGCACATAGCCTAATTGATATATATATCTCAACAGGTATTCCATTCACAGTCTTTGAATAAGGAGCCTTTGAAAGCGTGGCTGGCAGCGAAAACGGATGGCACTATTATTACAGCCCACTGCACGTGTAAAGCTGGACTAAGCGAAGCATGCTCACATACTGCAGCTGTCGCTTTTGCCCTGTATGTTTATGCGAAGTCCAAGCAGGATGTCGGTGTCACTCAGTTGCCTTGTTCATGGTTGGGGAACTCATCTACAAAGGAAAGTCCGGCCCAGTATGCTACCCTGGCCGATATTGATTTTACTCGCCCTGCAAAGAGGTTGACATCTGTCCTTCATGTGCAGCAAGGTCCAACCAGACAGGCACCATTTCAGAGAAACCCAATTTTAGCACCAAGTCAGATTGAGAAAGCAGAATTCTACAGAAGTCTACATTCATCCAACCCAACCAGTGACGGACTGGGATTAAAAAACGGCCCTGGCATTTTAACCAACCAGCGGCCCACACGGGGACGTGCATGCACGCGCGTGCATGTGCTCGCAACACACAGATATAACTTCACATGCACGGACATAACACGTTTGTAGCCCCATTGGTGATGAACTCTAACTTTAATATGCATAAAGACTGAACCAAGAACATGGATATATCAATGCACAACTCCAAAAAAATGAATGCAATATGAAATATGAAAATGAAAAAAGAATAGCCTAGAATACATGGATTTCTATGTAACGTCATCAGCATATAGCAGTGCTCTCCATGAAAAGAACAAAATTAGTTTTTGTGCTGAAAACTGCACCAATTCGAAATCACGATGGTTAGAGAATGTTCAATATGTTCAATATCCCTAAAGGAATGCATGTCTTCGCCAAAAATGACAAAATACGATGTTAAAGGAGAATTCCGGTGTGATATTGACCTAAAGTGTGTTGAAACATGATACCGAGTGTGAACGTATGTCTCATAGCCCATCTCGGCTTGTCCCCTGCACTCCAAAATCTGGCGCTAGTTAGCCGATGCTAACAATGGTGGTGCTCCGGCATCGGCCTAGCCATGCAAATAAATCACTGTTTTACACCATTTACGAGGCTCAATGTATCTCCACACTTCACAGACTTCCGAGGGCCCTGACATTTAAAACGAGACATTGAGAACTTTGAAAAAGCACTGGTAGTTTACTTACAAGACGATTTATACAGACAGGTCCTTCACGAAGTATAGCGTTGGCAGACATCTTGAATTTAGTCACGATAAGTCGAGCGACGAGTAACAATGAACAGGTATGATAAGGGATCAGATTCCAAAAATAATTCTGTGGAAATGCATGGATTCCAGTTTCTTCCAGTAGCAGCAACTGGAATCCATGCATTTCCACGGAATTATTTTTGGAATCTGATCCCTTATCATACCTGTTCATTGTTACTCATCGCTCGACTTATCGTGACTAAATTCAAGATGTCTGCAAACGCTATACTTCGTGAAGGACCTGTCTGTATAAATCGTCTTGTAAGTAAACTACCAGTGCTTTTTCAAAGTTCTCAATGTCTCGTTTTAAATGTCAGGGCCCTCGGAAGTCTACCAATGAAGTGTGGAGATACATTGAGCCTCGTAAATGGTGTAAAACAGTGATTTATTTGCATGGTTAGGCCGATGCCGGAGCACCACCATTGTTAGCATCGGCTAACTAGCGCCAGATTTTGGAGTGCAGGGGACAAGCCGAGATGGGCTATGAGACATACGTTCACACTCGGTATCATGTTTCAACACACTTTAGGTCAATATCACACCGGAATTCTCCTTTAATGCAAATGAACGGCAAACTCTGAAATATAGCCTGAAATGAGATGTTATTATCATTGAGACAACAGGGGACCAGGGGTATATAAAAAATTACGATTGTAGCTTACAGCAGCCGACTATTTAAGTCAAGTTTATAACGTGGCACCAATCGTCTTCTGCCCCATGGCTGCGCGCGAATGTAGTTTTGTTGATAAACAGAAAACCCAAACGTGTCTTAATTAACGTCATGCAGAACAAGGTGCAAAGGAGCTTGCTCTTCTCCGCAACACTGTCTATCACGTCATCAGCATCCAAGTTCATTATAGGACCTCTTTCTCTGTAGCCATCAGCATAAAGGCCTCCAAATTATCCTGTGACAATCGTGTCCGTGATTCTTGATGAATTTAAAAGTGGAAAAACTCTGTTTGCATGCCACTTGAGTACATGACAGTGTTAGTAGGAATTCATTTGCTAACCATAGTTGTAGGCACAGGTAAAGAGGTTTAACTGCTGGAGAAGGAAATAGCAACAGATTGCACAATTCTTGCAGGTAGCACATTTCTTGCTCACCAGGTTTATTTCTGTATCGTCCTATGTCTCCGCGGCATCATCAAAGTCTGACGCTTTGACTGTATACTCGTTTAGAGGAGACTTTTTCAGGCTGTCCCAGTGCGTGGTGAGATGTGTCAATTCCGACTGTAGATTTTCAACCGTAGCACCTTCACTGAATTTAAGCAGACATTCTCTATGTTTCGAAGTGCATTTGGGGGCAGTTTATTAGCTTTTATAAGGGGAAAATTCTGAGGATCAAGGCATGCTAGATCGGCAATTCCCCGTGCTGAAGGAAGTAGACGCATTCGGTTTTGAAATTCCCAGAAGTCATTGCTTCATGTAGCCTAACTTTTGTAAACCAATAATAAAATAAAAGATACAGACAGCATATTTATTGTATTCCAATTTCAAACAATGCACTTTTAAATCATTTGATTGAATAAGGTTACAAAAGAATGTAGACTGATGTAGCCTAAATATTGAGGGTCACCATGACTGTAGTGTAGAGACTCATGTCTGGTATAAATACTGATCAGCCTCCTACCATTAAGGAAGAAAAGGGAGTTAGAGATAAATGGCTTATTCGAAGCCATGTAACACTATTGATGCTTGATAGTGGGCTGAGAGATATTGTAATGGGCCGCGCAAACCCGACAAGCATGCCGCTCCGTGATTGGCCGGCCCAAACGGCCCACGAGGGGCCGCGGCCCTTCTGGCATCTGCCCAAATGCCAGACCGTCCAGTCCGTCACTGAACCCAACTGCTGCACTTCTCTCCATTCTTCCTACATACTGTGAGGCATTCATACCAAAATCACACTCCATCCCAAAGCCACTCTCGTCCCTATACAATGCAGAGAATCTGCAGAAAGACTACAATCAACTCCTGGAAGAGAGTAACAAGATTCTTTGTGGAGATCTGCTGAATATCACTGAAGAACAGGTAGCCTATTTTAATATTTTAATATTTAGCATTTTCCAGTTGTAACCGTTATTGTATGTACTTTAATAAAGACATACAGTGGGTCCCATTTAGCAGTGGCCACTTCATTCATGCTTTCTGTGATTCACGCAGCTGCGTGAAATGTATTACAACCTATAACGTACAACATATTGCAACTTATAATGTATTACAACTTATAACGTCCAACTTACAACATATTACTTGAGGTTGTTTGGGTCATTGCAGCTTCACTGGGGAAATATAAATAAGAGACGTGTGATTCACGCGTGAAACCGGACAATTCCAAGTGGTACCCACTGTATGAAAATGAAATCATGTATGTTTCAGGTACATCATCATAGACAGCACCAGGGATCAGTACAAGTCAAAGGTGTGGTTTGGTCAGAGATGTGGGAGAGTCACAGCATCTGTCTGTAAAGCGGTTGTCAAGTCTGATGTGTATAACCCACCAAAATCACTGACTTTCAGCGTGCAAATAGGGAACAACTCTACAAAGTTTAGTAGCCCTAAAAATCTATTTTTGTCCTCAGGCCCAACTTTCAAGAACCCAACTTGACACCAATTTGTTGTTATCTTGTCCTTGAGTACGCTCTTGGAGAAAGCTCCTCCTCTCACCACTCCTTGGTTACACAATGGACAGTGAAAAAAAAAACTAGTGAGTTAATAGAATGTTATCAATATCGCCACTGACTAAAGTTCAACCGCAAGTCAAGCAACCTCTCTTATCACGAACTGGAGCTGTCAAACTTGTAATAACTTTGTATTGTACAGGTTGTCACAATCGCACGCCAATGCTACCAGAGCCAATATGGCGTTGAGCCAACATATAATAAAATAACTGGGGAACAAACCCTACAGTGAACTTGGAGCTTCAGCTACATGCTCCAAACTGATAGGAGGAGGTGTGTTACATCATGTACTGACTGAGCATGTTGTTGCCAGACAGCTCTGCCATGCCTGAAAAGCTGATTTTTGACTAAATCCCATTACCCATCCTCTATAAAGGACCTGGTTAACTGACTACCAAATTATGTTACTACATTTGAAGAGTGTAGGCATAATGTGTTCCACAAAGAAAAACTTCAATTTAGTATTTAAATCTATCTGTAATCTTCAATGAATCATAGAGTCATTAAGATAGCTGCCTGTATGTTTAGACACTAAATGTCGTGAGAAGAAGAGGTGATTGGGACTCCCTTCTTTTTCCACTGGATGAACTCGGACCTCAAGTCCATTTTCAAAATAGTTTGCCTCTTTAAACCCATTATGAAAGCGTTCAAAGAAACAAGCATTCACTCCTTGTCACCTTCCGAATTTTTTTCTGCACATTAAAGTGGTGTGTGTGTGTGTGTGTGTACAAATGTTAAATCTGGTGGGTGTTTGCTTAGATGACCTCTCTGCTCGATCTGAAATGCTCTCATTTTCGAGGCTATGCAATTATTTACTCAACCAAAGCTCTTTAATGCTGTTAGTAGGCCTAACTTTTTTTTTTCCTCACCAGTCAACTGCAACCATGGGCATACAGTAGATTTGTGTGGGGACTTAACCCTCCTATTGTGTTCATTTTATGTTTACTAGTTTTGTGTTCCCAGTCAAAAATTTATATTTATCTTTATAAATATTATTTATAAATGTATAACTTGTTATAAATCCATAATAACACACATATTATCGGGTGAACAAAGCTTTTCGAAGTTGAAACTTAGCTATTAAAAACTATTTGCGTACCTCCATGTCATAGGAGAGATGGGCTCGCCCTATTCTATTAATTGAAAAAGACGTTACCTGCAAGATGGCCTATGATTTGCTGAGTTTGTGGCAAAGAAAGCTATCTGAGTCAGGATAGATGGTGAGTCAATGTTATTTATTTGTCCAATGTTACAGACCAGTATCCTAGGCATAGTGCACATCTTAGTTTGAATGTCGTGTGTGTTTCTGCTCATTGACAAATAGGGTTCAGTGCAATGATTCATGCCCAATTAATGTCCCTGTTAAAGTGTAAAGTGTTGGTCTACACTAGTTTGGTTTTCATGTATGCAATTTTGTGATGTAGCCTATGCCAAATATTCATGAGACTCAGTTATTGTTGTCATACAATTTGTACCTGTAAAAACACGCTGGCATGCATGCACTGACAAGGCTACGTAAGGTAGGCTATTGCATGATTTCATGCACGTAAGTGAAAAAGGGCCTAGCACTCGTCAAGTTCGCACAAGACCCACCCCCCCCAGACCTAGTGATTACTAGCCTACTGGTCTTTTTCGAGATTTGAGTCGTGCTGTGTCACTGCTCATGACATCAATATTTTATTTATCAGGTGACAGAGGAACCCCGGCCAGGTTGTTGCTCAAAGAAGATTCAGGGCTACGGGTAAATTTGACATGGTGTTTTAAATGTTTTACTGTTTGACTGCTCACAGCAAGTAATGCATCATAGAAAGGGTGTGCATCATACAGTACATTATTTATTTTCTCTTTTGTGTGTGTGTGTGGCTCAGACTAAACCTACGCCCTTGACTGCAACTGTGTCTCAAAAGGCACTCTGCATAACATCAGTTGTTATAACATTACCCCTGACACATCACCTATATTTCATGTTTGAGAAAAAAATCACCTAAACAAATGAATAATCTTGCCATAGGCTATTAAAGCTATTTGGCCAGGTTAGTCAATACAGGTCAAAAACACGAAACACACATGTTTTCATCCCATTACATTTTAGAATGTTATTTGCTTGGAGTAGCACTCTTTATGTCTTACTTTGAGGCATGCCCTGTTGGCCAAATTGGAATAACGTGCGACCAAGGTTCGACCACCAAAAGACTATTGGAATTACCCAGAAAAAACTGGCGCAAACCCGCTGAAGATGGCGCTATGCAGGGCCGTGGGAAGTGAGTTTTGGTTGGGGGTGCTGTAGTCGGGGGTGGGGGGGTTAAAAAAAGTTATTTTATTTTATTTAAACGCCTTTCTCTGTTAATGGACAACAGCATACTAGCATTGCATGACACACAGCACAGGCATACATCACTGTCAAGAACATTATGGCTACACTACAGAAAAAATGCGACAAAATGTCGCAAACCACAGATTGATACTAACGCAAACGAAGTAACCGTCTGCTATCTGACGCTACACTAGTAAGGTAACAAAGTTGCTGTAGCCTTGCACCGAAATCGACGGTGAACACGTGAAATATAAAACTGTTGAACACCAACATTAATAAAACGTAATAATTATTGACGCTTCTGACATGGGTGTCAAAACAGGCTAAAGACCCTATCGCACAGGATATTAGACAGAACACATTGACTTAAAACTTATGCATAACATAGGCCTACACAACGCAATATTCATAGGCTAGCCTACATTAAATTGATCCACATATCACAAATATAGCCTACAACAAATGCTGACATCATAAACGCACAGTGTAGCCTTTAACCTACACTTTCAAAAAGAAGAGAAAGAACGCTCTGAGGAGGCCACTGAAACAGGCACGCAAAGACACAGATGAATAAGTTCATCTACCTCGCTGAAGAGAGCTCTTGTTTGTGGATAGAGCTTAGTCAATATCCATACCACCTTTCACCGTGGTGCACCGAGACTCCCCGATAACACTATGCATCATTTTAAGCTGAAGATTGAGGCGGCCCGTGTTCAGCTCCTTGGGAAACTCACGATAATATTCAGCTACTTAATATGGCATATTGTCGTACCATAAAGCTAGCGTCATAGGATATCTCCCTCAGGTTTGTTTTGTTAATTTGTTTAGTTTTTGTTTAGATCTCCCAGGTCTAATGTAACATTTTTTAGTGCATAATAGAATAATAGACGGGGACGGAGAGCTTCTTTTTTTCTGATCGTGAGTGGTATGACATAAATACGCGTGCTTTCCTGCAGGGTGCTGCCGCACCCCCACTTCCCACGGCTATGGCGCTATGTGACATGATGGTCCCCGTCTTTGATTGGTTTTTAAATATTTAGTGTGCACGATATACAGTCCCCATGGTTGGGGATGTTATGTTAAGGGGCAGCGCACGCAAGTCTTAGCAGGTGGTTGTGTAGTAAAACGTGCAGTGTAGGACACACGCATTGATTTCCTGCGTAAGGGACCTCGCACGCACGCGCGCGAGTTGGCTGACGATAACGTCCTATTGTAATCTTTGTTCAATCAGCAAACTGTTCCCCTGTTGCAGTTGACGCGACGCGCCTTCAGTTGCAGGACAGTTTCAGTCACTCCGCATAACCTGGAAACGAAGACAGGGGATTTGTTTTTAAAGCGTTCGCCTCGGCTCTCGCTGTGTTCTTGGATTTCCCTCGAGTAAGGTGAAGTAGGGGCGGCAAGACGGGGTTTCCTCTCTCTAAAATTCATACGGAGCAAGACACGAATAGAAAAATGGGGAAAATGGCACATATTTTAGCAAATGGTCAACCATGAAGACATCAACGAAGAACTACAACGTGACGACAAAAGTGATTACTAGCCCCTAACTGGGCAACTCTGTTAGCAAAATCTAGCCCCAGTTTTCGACCTCTGAAGCGTTCATGGGCTTCGGAAAAACCTTTCTCCGAAGCCCATAAGGAAGCACCAGACTCCGGTCAAAATCGTCATGAAGACATTCCTCCCAAATGGCCCTATCACGTCTTTGAACTGACGTCATGAGGGCGTGTTTTAGCTCGTGCAGCTCGTGGAAGGCAACTGCAAGATCTGTCTGCAGGCTAAGACTCATATATTTAAGGTCATGTGACATGGTGGTAAGTCCCTCCCCGGCTGACAGAAGTCGGACAGAATTTCTAACCAGCAAGCATTGCGTCCATCCTAGTATGCATTGTGTTCAACCCAGCATGCATCACATCAAGTCAGATCTGCCTCAAGTCGAACACGCCTATTGTGTGAGTCAGAGGTCGGAAACTGGGGCTAGATTTTGCTAACAGAGTTGCCCAGTTAGGGGCTCGTCATCGCTTTTGTCGTCACGTTGTAGTTCGTTTGTAGTATGCAGTACGTAGTACCCAAGTAGCCATGGAGGCAGTCCTTGTCATTCCGAGGTGCTCTGATGGTGCATTCAGAGCACCTCGGAATGACAAGGACCGCCCCCATGGCTACTTTGTTTTTCCGACAGCGAGTGTTCATGTGCTTTGCCATCGGAATATGTGACAAACACGGATGCCACAACAAAGGTTAAAACATACACTCACTAATCCTAAACAAACAACTGTATTTGCTTAAAATATAGTGTAAGATTCCCGTGAAAGAAAGATATGCAGCTTTCAAGTGACAAAAACGGCAAATTTCCAAGTTCACATTAAAACTGTTGGACATGAAAGGCCACATGGACTACAAACGAACTACAACGTGACGAAAAAAGTGATGATGAGCCCCTAACTGGGCAACTCTGTTAGCAAAATCTAGCCCCAGTTTCCGACCTCTGACTCACACATTAGGCGTGTTCGACTTGAGGCTAGCCGAGAGGAGCTACAACAGAGGGCAGCTCATCCAGGACAGACAGGCTACAGTCTGCCTGACGTGACTCGCGGGAGACATGGCGGGAGATCTCGCGGAATTTTGTTTGCAATAAACACAGCAGAACTTTCATTCTTACTCATTAAAATGAGCATGATGACTGACGAAATAAATTCTTATGATATAGTTTAAAGCTACCTTGTGTAAGAACTTCTCCCATCTAGCGGTGAAATTCTATATGACAACCAACTGAATATTACTTTCTAGCCCCTCCCATTCCGAGCGCATTTTAACTCCTACGGTGGCCGTTTCATGCCAAGGTTAACATGGCTTCCAGTACTACGACTTCGTCCAGTGTTCCTTCCAGTGAAGAGGTTACTTTAGAAAACAATTACACATTGCATTTAGTTATATAGCCAGTAAACATGTTGGGTATGACCTCTATGTAAAGTGAATAGCCTAATAGTTTTACGTTTTCGTTATTTTGGTAGGCTACTATTTCATTGCTAGCATCAGCTATCAGGTTCCCAAACGAATGCATGCTAATGTTAGTACAGTATCAGTGCTATCGTTATTCTGTATGTGCGAGATTAATAGTGTAAAGGCAATGTTTACAGCGTAGCCTACTATTTTTCTCAGTGAGCAGAGTCAGAGATCAGTCGATGCAACGTAGGTGCAAGGGCAGGCCCGGGGTGGGTAATCGGGAGAATTCCCGGTGGGCCGCTTCACTTTTGGGCCGGTCGAGGAAAAAATATTGACATTTTGTCACGTTAGTCTAACTTCTCTTAAAGTAGGCTACACGTTCGGCATTCTGTGCATGGCACCGTTGCCTCTGCATGGGTTGTAGCCTACCGTGTGAGGGAGTTCTCCCCTCCCAAAAAGAGTTGGTTGGGTCCATATAGCCCGTCTTTTCCAAAAAAATTTTTTTAGATACGGATAGCCATAAGCGTCAGGAAGGATGGATGGTAGAAAGAGGCCAGGAGGGACTGAAACGGCCAGGTAGATGCTGCTAAATGTGCCAAGCTTCTATTAGGCCTACAGACAAAAGAGGCAACTGGTAAAGAGAGATAGCCTATAGGCAATGATTATTAGCAGTTATTGGGCTAATATTGGACGTTTGTAGCGTTGTCAAGCTATTTGCAAGCAACATATTACATTTCTTAAAATATTAGCCTTTTGAATCCGATTCATAGACTTTGCAGTATGCAAATATTAATAACAAAACTGAAGTTTGATCTGTGTAGGCCTATGCGGTAAAAATTGTAGCCTCTGAGCAGCAGATCAACCAGTCAACCACTGAAAATGATGAGCCCGAAATTAGTGAAAGAGCAAAATATTAATGCTACATGATGAACATATGCCTTTTTTTGCTTAGAAGAGGGTGTAGTAAAGGAGTAGGCTAAATCACCAAACAACAATATAGCCTACCCATGCAAAAAACATGTAGCCTAAACATTAGTTCAATATGCCTCTTTGTGGAAGCGTGGGATAGGCTACATTTCAAAGGCTTTCTTTGTTTCTGTCTTTCTTTCTGTTTTTGTTAAAGGAACCATATGTAAGAAATGTATTTCAATTAATCATAAAATGGCCCTGATATGTCACTAGACATTAAGAAATCATGTTAATTTCAAATACTTATATCACTGACAACTGTAGTCCGGCCAGGATATTGCCATTTAAAAAGTGAAGTTGCAGCCCTCAACTGATGTTTATGTTGTGTTTTGTCATGTCATGTTGTGTTTTGGCCTGATGCACCACCCTCTACCTATCTACTAATCACAAAGTCAGTAGTGTTTTGGCATCCGGGTTGGAGTCGGGGGAGGAGGAGGGGATACACCGCTCTACAGTAATTTGAAAGTGATTGCAGTACCAGTTTTGGCCAAAATCTTACATATGATTCCTTTAACTTGTGGAATAGTGGAATATTTTTTGTTAACTTCTCAGTTAACTTCTCATAATAAGTGAATTATTATATAATCTTTACACATTTGTTGAACCATGGTACTAATAAAAAGTACAGGATAGTAAGAGCTGAAATGTTGCTTCATTTATCCAATTTCCACCACTATGGAAAACGTGGGCCGGTCTTGGGCCTGAAACTCCCGGGCTGAAAAGTGGCCCCACTCCGGCCCTGTGCAAGGGAAAGGTAAAGGAAGAGGGAAAGGTAAAGAAAAGCCAAGAGCCGGTGGCAGAGGATCGGTGAGACCTCCTAGGCAAAGAAAAAGTAAGACTCCAAAGATGACGAGGACAGAGTGGAAGAACTTCAAAGACAAAGGAGAGAAGCAACGGAGGTTTGTGTTTTTAATATATTTCTCGGAACAGTATCAATGTCAATGACACCGAAATTAGCTCGGAAGCTGCACCAGTCACGTTCGTTTGCGTTGCGTCTGCTGCCACTACACCAGAAAAAAAATAGACCATTCTTCTAAAATTGATTTTACGCGTTGTGAACGGAACGCTTCAGTTACGCGCTTGGTGTAGCTTTCCTGCCTGTTTGTATCTCCATTGTTTATATGTAGCAATTTCTAGCTGTTGCTAGTCAACTGCATGATGCGAGTTGTCTGCCAGTGAAATCACGACACATAATTACGTTATGGTCTATAGAAAATGTTACACAACATTTTCACCTTTTCATTGTCCATACACATAGTATTCATCATTTTGTGTGAACACTTGAAAAATGACAGAGTACTATTACTACTACTCTGCTAACAATCTAACTTTGCTACCTAAACAAGCCTATCTGATCTTATTTCTTGTGTCTTATTTCTTCAGAGACTTGTGGATGGAATGAGCCTGCAAGAGCACAGGAACCTCACCACACAGTTGCTACTGAGGCAGCCAGGTCTGGTGTTTGATGCATCAGTGCAGACATGTCGTCCCCCCACCTGTGCCAGGGATGCCTTGGTGTACTTGTACACACTGCAGAGACATGCCAACCGATCAGGAGAGAAAATGCTGTGGACAAAACCCTGCCACCTGTGTGAGCCTTCTGCCTCACTACACACAGCACTGCCTAGATGAAGGTTTTCTCCAGATTCACAGGCAGTACATCAGACATCACAGCATTAGGCCATGTAAGAGAGCCAGGTGATGACAATAGAG
Organism: Alosa pseudoharengus; assembly: GCF_046254945.1. NCBI lineage: Eukaryota > Metazoa > Chordata > Actinopteri > Clupeiformes > Clupeidae > Alosa > Alosa pseudoharengus. Next base: position 34,382,619 of record NW_027468650.1, read on the forward strand.
TTCAGATATGCTACCTACAGACATTTCATTTTCTGACAGCATGGGTCTCTAGGACAGGGTAATAGAAGAGGGATCCCAAGCTTTGTGTGTAGGATAAGGGATAAATTCCCTGACCCTCAGGGACATCTCTGGAATTTATATCACCTTCCTATAATATTGTAATGTTGTGTTATTGTAAATAGTTTTGTATTAGTGTTCTTGTACTGCCTGTTCCTTTTAAAACTGTATTTAATTTATTTTACACCAGTACATTGCTATATTTTGCTTTCATGAAAATAAAAACTTTTAGAATTGATAAGAGACTGTTCATGCTGTACCTCTTATACATTACATCCACAAACTTATAATTAAAAAAGGAGTTGTGGTAATTTGCCATTTTGAAACACCAAATGACAGTAACATGGTCAACAATGTTATTTGCAATATATTTATTTACAGAAATTAACAAACTATGGTATTTACACATGAACCCTTCCTTTTTGTATGGTGCCTTTGAAGCAACATGGGCCATCATTCTAAATTTGCAGTCTCCTGGAAAGCTGATCCTGTGGAAGACATGCAGTGTCGTCAGACATACACGCCATTTTATATAGTTCAACATATTGTTACTAATCTGTATAGTGCTATTTTGCCTAGACTGAGTTACAGGCAAGGTTACAATGAAGGCATGCACATGCATCACATAACAAGACCATTGAATTTCTTCCACATCCTCCTCCACGATGCTCATGTCATGTAGGCTTTGTAAAAAATATATATAAATGCTTATATCATGAAAATATACAATAGAGAATGTCATGTAGGGTTAGGGTATAGACATTATGAGCATTGATGGGTTACCTCTGTTCAAGGTTCTCAATTTCAGGGGCTTCTGCAATTGCGCCAAGATGCTCATCTGAAATGAATAAGCAGAGCGTTTCACAACATATAACAGTACATAAAATGGTAAACACCAAGATATTACAAATATACTTTCAGTTATTATCAAACAATCACATAGAATCAACAATTGTTTTCATGCAGTGACTGACCTGTCTGTCCCACTAGAAATGCTGGACACTTCTGGAGTAGTTAATACTAGAGGACTTTCCCTTCATTGGTGTTGATGTGACTGCTCTCAGTTCTCTCTCATAGCTGGACAAAACAGAGCAGTACATGTTAGAATGTCTCACTTTAACCACAAACAAAGTACATTCATTTTATGACCGTGAGGAAAGATGTATTTTGGTAGATGCATTGACTAAAGTTCAATCAAAGCAGTTTTGTCCGTATTTTATTGTTCTGCATGATAATGACTTAGACCCTCAATGATCAGTCTCAATGGGCTGGCTGGTCTACCTTGCTCCATTCACAAGTGTAATGGACTAGGCTAGTCTACCCTTCCCCCATTCTGAGGTGTAGGCTACACTCATATGGTGAAAAACTTTCAGACAATTTAGTAATTAGTAGGCTACGTCTACAATTAATAAGACTACAGGACAGGCCTCAGGATGTGAACGTCACCCTTGGAATTGGCTACCCATTATCAGATTAGGATACATTTAGGCTACAAAGCAAAAGCAATGAAAAATAACTACAATTTACAGTGCCCTTTGCCGGTGATCCGTCATAGCAGATTTATGTTACAACGTAGAATAGACAATCCTTTTTCATCGACGCGAAGACGTCATTCTAGCGTTATGGACAACCATACTATAGTAAGCCAAGCAACTATAAAACTTCGAATTTACATCATAGACTATATGTTTACACGAATAGGCCGAATTACCTGTCGAGGAGAAAGCAGGCAATTTCGGCGTCCCTTTTAAAATCCTTGCTCCTCACGAGCTCTTTCCATCTTAGAAAAGCCACTCCAATATTGACTCAAGTCTGTTGTTTTTCCGGTCGCGTTGGCGTTTTAATTCTCTTTTTCGCTTCCTTGGCGACTCCTTTTCATGTCCTCGAGCATAGGTGTAATCCTCCGTCTTCAACAGACTTTCAAATCTGCCGGCAGTTGCGAGTACACTAATCATGCAAAGATTGTTGCCTACAAGCGCGAAAGGCGGAGCTGAATTTCCAGGATTGTCCCTCGTTGGCGAATGTATTTCAAAGATGGAGGCGCAACATGGATTCAGCCATTCGCGCGACTCGCGCGTATGTATTTGGAATAGCAGATTCTACACTTACGAGAATACTTTGATTAGTAGGTGGAAATAATTACACATGAATGAGCACATATTTTTGAAAGAACTGTAACGTTTTACCAAGAGCCAGAGTTTCATTAACTGGTTTATTGAACAAGCACACAATGCAGCATGTAACACACAGCGGCCCGTGTCAGGCCCAGAACGCAAAGAGGCAGAACTTCCTCGAACCGTAGCCTATATTCCTCGGGGGGTCCCGCCCCCCCTCTCGCCAGGCTGCCAACCATGAGCGCGCCCGGGGTTACGCAAAGCACGGTCGCTACATTACCCCCCCGCATCAAAGTTCCTCGACCCTGAGGGAACAACAAATACACACAACACAACACAACAACTTTAAACAAAGTCTCTCAGATGGGCCGGCGGTTTTCTTCGCCTCTGGGGCCGAGTAGGCACCGCCATAACACGTGTGGGAGAGAGTGGCACTGGGGAGAGGGGTGAGGTGGGAATGTCCGAATGTGTGTCTGGGAGGGGGCTGTTAGGGGGGGTCTGTGAGGGCCTGTGTGGGAGCTGGGGATTAGCATCCCCGTGGTAGGGGGCCAACCTGTCTCTATGTATGGCCACTCGTCTGCCACGTGGGGGTAGCTGTACTCTGTATACCACCTCCCCTAGACGCTCCAACACTCTACAGGGGCCTACCCAGTCACTGTCCAGCTTGGGGCAACGACCTTTTTTTCTCTGCGGGCTGTGGACCCAAACCAGCTCCCCTGGTTCCAGGTGGCGGCCCTTGTGGTGTAGATCGTAGTTTCTGCGCTGCCTCGCCCCTGCGCTTTGCAGCTGTACGCGTGCAAAGTCGTGGGCTGTCTCTATGCGGTCCTGCAGTCTCCTGGCATACTCTCGTCCTGGGGGCACAGCTGGGGTGTCAGGAGGGAGGCCAAAGGCCATTGCTGGTGGGGCCTTCGATAATTTTTACTTCTGACACCAGTGTAACGTTTTACCAAGAGCCAGAGTTTCATTAACTGGTTTATTGAACAAGCACACAATGCAGCATGTAACACACAGCGGCCCGTGTCAGGCCCAGAACGCAAAGAGGCAGAACTTCCTCGAACCGTAGCCTATATTCCTCGGGGGGTCCCGCCCCCCCTCTCGCCAGGCTGCCAACCATGAGCGCGCCCGGGGTTACGCAAAGCACGGTCGCTACAGAACAAATGGGTTTTTGCTAAGAATTAACTCAAAAAAGTACACAATGTAGCTTTAAATAAACCACTGTTGTCATAGTTAACAGGCCTGCATTGTAGCACATACATTCAATATCAAGTGTTTCCCCTATATGTGTATCTATCTATTTGGCCAACAGCAGAAAATAACAGAATATCCAAACGTTTTCAGTAGGCTAGCCTACCATTGTTGAAGAAATCACGCATAAGAAGGTATCCCTTCGATTTCTGTTTATTTTCGCATATTCCAACATAAGGAAGCACCATGAGACTCCCGTCAAAATTGTCATGAGGACATTCCTCCCAAATGGCCCTATCACGTCTTTGAACTGACGTCATGAGGGCGTGTTTTAGCTCGTGCAGCTCGTGGAAGGCAACTGCAAGATCTGTCTGCAGGCTAAGACTCCCGCGATATTTTAAGGTCATGTGACATGGTGTCACGGTGGTAAGTCCCTCCCCGGCTGACAGAAGTCGGACACAATTTCTAACCAGCAAGCATTGCATCAAGTCAGATTTGCACAGATCTGCCTCAAGTCGAACACGCCTAATGTCTAATAAGGGGAGAACTGCCACTCTCGGAAAACTTCCGGTTTCTGAATTGGTTGCAGTTCCTTCTGTGGTTCCACATGAGGGCGCTCGTCCACGAGTGCAGAACGCATGGAGGTCTATGGAGCTGTACCAAAGTCCTTTTAGGCAAGTCCCTCCACTCGGCGGCCATATACCAACGTTTTATGGGCACTCATCGGGCACAGTCTTTGGGTCGAACTGCGCGTGCGCAAGGCTTCACGACACCAATCTTGCTCCAGCGGCGAGATCACAACACATGATTGGCACGATGTCTTCACAACACACCATATGATTGGCTCAATGTATTCACATCACACCACATGATTGGCTCAATGTATTCACATGTCGACGTTTTGCCGAGGAAGGGGTGGGATATGTGTAGACAACGGCCATATTGGCGTGACATGTCTCCACATTAGAAAGTCTCTGGCTGTACCCCTCAAAATCCACTTCTCTCGGGATATAATTTTTTTTCAAGTAATTTGAATATTGTACTCGAGGGGGGGGGGGGGGCAAAGAAAATACACTTGGTTGAGTATTATATTTTTTAAAGTCACTTAATTGTTCTAAAAAGCCTTTCAAACGTGTCAATCACGTCATTCATTAGCACAATGCTAGCGTGTTATGGGCAGAGGTGGGCAGTAACGAAGTACATTTACTTAAGTACTGTACTTAAGTACAGATTTTGAGTATTTGTACTTCACTTGAGTTAATTTTTTAAAAAATACTTTCACTTTACTACATCTGAATGACAAAAATCGTACTTTTAACTTCACTACATTTCTGTTAAGGCTCTCGTTACTTTTAACTTTCAATAAACTAGGTCTAGCCTATATCGAAACTCTGTCCCCCCCTCCCCTCTCTTCTAAAATGTGATGGTTTGTTCATAGGTGACAGCCTATCACTAATCAGGGTTTCGTCACATCTGTGCGCTAGGCTATAAAACCAAGTTCAACGTCTAACCGTTCTCTATTCCTAAATCGACAGCAAGATGGAGGTAGACGGAGACGGAGATGAAGGCGGATGCCCTGTCGAGTAATCGCACCCATGGCCGTATTTCGACAAAATGTTTAAGTTTACTGAACGGATGAACGATTCCTATCGTTTTAAATGCGTGCTTTGTTTGCCGAAAGTAAACCACATCACTGCATACAAAAATTTAAATAAAATAAACATTTTCTTTCTGTCAGTTGGGTTTCTTCATTCTGTAACATTCTATAATCCCTTATTCTGCAGCTTATACAAGCTAGTCATGCATTTAAGAGTTAAACCTTACACATGTAATTTCAAATTGTACTTTAATACTTAAGTATTTTTAAAATCAAGTACTTCAGTACTTTAACTTAAGTACAATTTTGAATATGCAACTTTTACTTGTATCGGAGTAACATGCCAGTAGTATCTGTACTTTGACCTAAGTACTGAAATTGAGTACTTCGCCCACCTCTGGTTATGGGCAACAACGACCCAACCTGTAAGAAATCAAAAGGACATAAGTACTCGTTCATTCAACTTTTGACCTATAACCCATGCTGAAGTTATACAAACTATAATCAAATCTGAGATTTGTCAACGACAATAAGGTGAAAGAGACAAATTTAGCCGTCTAGCTCCATTGACTCCCATTCATTCTGCCCTCATGGCGATCGCCCCCAGTGGAACTCTGGTGGAACTGCAACCAAAATTCGGTACAATGGGACTTAATACGGAGTGGCCAGGCTCTCCGTAGACGGGCTCTGGGTTTTTCCGAAGCCATGAACGCTAGGTCGTGAACGCTAGGTCATGAACGCTAACGCTAGGTGAATGCACCGCCCTATCGGATGGTCTGAGAGACCCCTCCTATTGGCCACGCAACCTGTCGTGTTCTTACGTCCCACAGCATCGCCTCATCAGCCTCTCGCCGATCCGATGGCTATGTGATGGTTGAGAGTATATATCTAGCTTTTGGGCGGATACTCAAAGAAACAAACAAGGTGGACAAACTAGAGAGGTCCCCGTCTACTACTCTCTGGATCGGCTGTCTCTCTGCATCTCACGGCGATATAAAAACAAGCTGGTGGTAAAAATGGTAAGCGGGCTGCTCTTCTCACATTCTAACTGTCCCAGGATTTAAAAGGTAGCCTACATGTCTGAATCACACAGAATGTATCTGTATTAGTGCTCTCGAGTGTGAACATTCTACTGGCAATAAAAATAGCCATTCCGTAATTACATTTGTGGAGTGCTCAGAGCCTTCTTTGATTCCCGTCATATGCTCTAGTTTCCCGTACACACCAGATACGATACGAAATAACAGTGCGAAAATGCGAAAATTTCGCACTCAAAGTGTACACACCAAGTCCGATGCGATTATTTTAATATTTTGCATTCTATTTCGCACTCACATCACGCAGGTTCACACAGCGACTTTCAGTAAGCAGGGAGAACTCATAAAATCATCAAGATTTGAAACAGATTATAGCCTTGATCATTCATGGAACCGTGCATTGGCTTGAGAGGTGCTGGGGAAATTAAAGCTTACGGCCATCCTTCCCATCCCTTGTCTATTATACTTGTGCTATTGTGATAATTGTGCAGTCGAACCACTGACGGAACACATAAGTTGTTTGGGCTCATTAGTGCACCCATACACCCACCCCACTACACAACACACACGCAACCAGATTCTAACGCTAGGCGGGAAGGGACATGATTAACGTTGGCAGTAGTTTAAGGAGGATATACGCTTTTATAGAGTTAAGCATTCTTCCTTGAGAAAAACTCCGAGTCCGGGTAAATAGACGGACACAGAGAGGTCAGCAGGGAATGACGAGCTGATTTTGGGCTGAGCTCAACGTTGCGCTCTGCCCCACATTGAGCCAGCCCCGATCTGCAAGCTGCAGCCAGGGGTGCCCGCATATTGGACTCATTCATTATTTTTGGTTGAGTGTAAAATGGGACGGTGGTAAGAAGTGGGGAAAGCTGTCTGTAAGGAGTTCGCACTACGTAAGAAGTTCGTCAGGAGTACTCTTGAACACCTGAGAGAGTCTACTGTAATGTATAAACTCTTTGTAACTTTGGCATATAGGCCTATTAAGGAGACTAGTCATCGTGAGCAGTAGGATCACCCAATCTATCAGGTTTTTTTCTGCTCGTCGTTCTATTGTGACATCAATGGAACCCTGCAAAATCATTATTTGATTGGTCAACAGCTCTTTTTTGCATGCGAAATTTCGCATAAAATGAGACCGTTGCGAAAATGTTTTTAATCACAACGAATTTCGTCCTCGGTGTGTAGCCTACAGAGGCCCGTAAACACCGAGTCCGATTTTTCGGACGAAATATTCGCACGAAATTACGCAGCCTATTAAACACATGCATTCGTATTAGTACACACCGAGGACGAAATTCGTTGCGATTAAATTTTTTTTCGCAAAGGTCTCATTTCATGCGAAATTTCTGTACTTAAAAGGCATTACAGTATAACTAATAATAGTGTAGTAGTGTATTTTGAATACACTCTTATCATCCTCATTTCTATTCATTTGGCATGCTTCTGTAATATTTTAAATTAACTTCAAATGTACTTCCTGACTACAATAAGTGCCTTGAAAGTTTGCAGTTATGTTAATAAAAGTATAGTTTTAAGATACTTTAAGCATTAGGCTATAAAGGCATGCAATTTAAGTATAATATTAGTGTGATTTAAAATTGTACTATTAGTACTCTCCTACCTATTCTGTTACATGACAAATTACACTTTGATTATGACAAAAACATTTTATTGACATGAATGAAAACAAAACATAATATTCATCCATAGCAAAGGTAAAACATTTTTCTGAAAGTTATGGATCTCTTGAGCATATCTTTTCAAGTTGGATGTGGTAACGCGATAAAACATGCATCTGGGCGTATTATATTATTTCACATGCATAGATTTTTCGAGTGGCTGTTTGGAGCGCTGGTCAGATTCCTCCTCGCTCGCAGCATTTTCTTCCATGCTTGGGGAGCAGTTTCCTCTGAGTGCGCACGCACGCACAGAGAGAATTTGCGCGCACGCATTTAATATATACGTGTGTGAAATAATATATAATATAATACACCCGAATGCATGTTTTATCGCGCAAGTGCTTTTTGCCACTATTGTGTCGCGATACTCTACAGCCTCATTGGTAGACCATCAATTCAAAATGCAGATTTCATGAAAAACAAAAGTTGTTTACCCTCCTAGGTGAGATAATTTGCCCTCTAAGCTTGAAATTGTTTACTGGACACCCAGCCTACAAGCCAACAACTTAACAGTCTAACATGGCTAAATTTGTAATGCATGATCATTTATTGCTTATTTGTTTGCAATATCTTCTGGCCCAAAAAAGAAAACCATGGTGGTTACGGATCATGGCTGAGGAGGAAAGGTACAGCTGGTAGAGTTGTGCAGTGAGTGAACTTCCCTCCCAACACTGAAATGTGGTGGCAAAAGCTGTGGTAGCTAGCTTCCTTACTAGCACACCATCTTCCAGTCCAAGATGCATAAAGTTTTCGGTGGCAACCCGGGGCTGGACAGCAGTCAAATGCATTGACCTTGGTATTAGAGAATTTGTCTCTGTTGTCCGTGAACAGAAAGATGATGGACAACATTTTACAAGATAAACAATATTTTAGACAGAAATCCGTTGGCAATGATGAGATTAATACAGATTATCTGTATCTATTTGACATTTACTTTTTATGGGTCAAATTTGTATTGACACCATCTGTTTGCCATCCTGGTATGGGTAGACCTGGCCAGGTAGTCTTTCCTTAAAGCGTTGTGCACCTTGGCACCGATATGAGTGCAACCACCCTGTTTTCTGCATTTGATTACCTTAGATTCCTTTGTTTCCAATACAACCCTATTATCGTTTTCGGGTCAAATGGCATTTTCAATGGGGAGTCATAAGGGCACTAGCCTACTATTTTGATGCATGAGGCTGACATATCAGGCCTAAAGGCTACACACATTAGTATTTTATTAAAGGTGAGATGACTATGAAACTATACAAACAATGTATTAGGCCTACCAAAAAAATATACTTTCCATAAGTACACTATATTACAACTCTAAGTATTAGCAATTTAATACACTTAAACTAAATAAACTTCTTTACCATTTAAAATACACTAACAACAAAGTACACTTTTAAAAGTACATTACAAAAACGCTTTGAATATTGCACAATAAGTATATTTAATTTTAGTACACTGAAGTTGAACTTAATAACATCTACTTTGAAGTATACTTTCTAAAAGTACACATTAAACATATTTTACATAAAGTACAAAAAGTGTAAGCATACTTGCTTTATACTTCATATACTTTAATCATATTTCTAACACACTAAAGTATACTACTTTTTTACCTGGGTTAGGCTACCACTATCGTAATTTTGCCTCACATTTACTGGTGCGTTAACTTTGCTTTATGCTTCATAAGTGAAGTAGCCCAATGTGAAACTCTGAAAAACTTTCTGTGGATCTTATAAAGGTAAGCTCATAACTGGTAGGCAATCATTATTAGCTTTTGCTGTGTGTTGGATCATCGTCATACAAGCTGATACATTTTTACCACTTGTTGCAGCAGTGCATTTTGACGTAGCCTGCGTGTGAAATGGTTTCGTGAGATGTACATGATATAGGCTATGGCCGTTTTATAGCGTGTTGGCGTATAGCATTTTGGCATGTAACATTTTAAATGAGGCCTTGCCTACCCTACAACTTGTTAGGCTACACCAGTCCGCCCAAATGGCATACCTCGAGTCCAATATGCGGGCACCCCTGGCTGCAGCTTGCAGATCGGGGCTGGGCTCAATGTGGGGCAGAGCGCAACGTTGAGCTCAGCCCAAAATCAGCTCGTCATTCCCTGCTGACCTCTCTGTGTCCGTCTATTTACCCGGACTCAGAGTTCAAATGTTTCTCAAGGAAGAATGCTTAACTCTATAAAAGCGTATATCCTCCTTAAACTACTGCCAATGTTAATCATGTCCCTTCCCGCCTAGCGTTAGAATCTGGTTGCGTGTGTGTTGTGTAGTGGGATGGGTGTATGGGTGCACTAATGAGCCCAAACAACTTATGTGTTCCGTCAGTGGTTCGACTGCACAATTATCACAATACCACAAGTATAATAGACAAGGGATGGGAAGGATGTCCGTAAGCTTTAATTTCCCCAGCACCTCTCAAGCCAATGCACGGTTCCATGAATGATCAAGGCTATAATCTGTTTCAAATCTTGATGATTTTATGAGTTCTCCCTGCTTACTGAAAGTCGCTGTGTGAACCTGCGTGACGTGAGTGTGCGAAATAGAATGCGAAATATTAAAATAATCGCATCGGACTTGTGTACACTTTGAGTGCGAAAATTTCGCACACAAATTTTTCGCATTTTCGCACTGTTATTTCGTATCGTATCTGGTGTGTACGGGCCTTGACATTGTTAGCGTTCTCCCACGCAGGGCATGCTGGGATACGGGAGCGAACATTTGGGGGTTTATGTCTGTATTTCTCCTAAGTTATGAGTGTAATGTTAGCGTCTTTATTGTAACATGTTTCCCTTTGTTCTCCCTCGTGTATGATCCATTTTTTTTGTGTGGGGGGTTGAGTCCTCCCCTGTATGTGTAGTGTGTGTGTGTACTTGACCTGCCCCGTGTGTATTGTGTTCTGTGTCTGTGTCCCTGCTCTCGTTCTCAGCTAATAAACCTTTTGATTGGACAACTGTGTGTGTTGCTATCAAATCGTTACATTGGTGTCAGAAGCGACTTTCGAACATGGCATCCGCTCAGCGAGAGAAGCTGGGAGCGGGAGACCTCACAACTGGGTGGAGGCCCACGCAAGAGGATCCAGAGAGAGCCCTTGTGAGGGCTGCTAAAAAGCTCGGGGCCTTCTATCGCTACTGCCGACGGAGGAGAGGTGCTGTCGTCTGGACCTGCCTGCTGCCATGGGAGGAGATCTTGCCGGAAGAGGGGCCTAAAGAAGCGTTCACGGAGAAGACGACGCCGGCAGTGACTCCGCGCCGGGCGGTTCGAGGCTGGAGCTGGCGGTGGCCGCGACGCGTGAGCAGAGCCGAGGGAGAGCGACGAGGAAGAGGTTCCTGGACGACGGACGGTTGGCAGAGGCTCTCGGGGCAGTGAACTCACGACGGTGGGGCAGCTTCGACGGAAAGGCCCTCTGAACTTTAAAACGTTTGGGTGCGTGTGAGAGGCACCGTGCTGTGTGGGCGCCCGTTCTAGTTGGCCTGTTGGCCGGCGCCTTTAAAAAAAAAAAAAAAAAAAATGTGTTGTGTGGAGTTCGATAGCATGGCCATCTCGGGGGTCGTGCTTTCGCTGAGGCCGCGAGGGAGTGGAACGGGCCGGGAGCAGAGCAGGTCGGCTCTGCGAGGAGGGACGCCGAAAACGGTAGCTGCAGCGGGAGAGCTCAGCGTGGTCCGGTTGCTGTGGAGTCGGTGCCTCAGAGGAGGAGTGCCGCGGTGACGCCGCGGAAAGTGCAGCCTGAGGGCGGCTGCTGAGAGGGAGCTGGTGACGAGCGGGGACGGCCACGTGACTGCTAGCACGCCCGCACTAGATTGCTAGCACCGTGGCTCCCTGTTGAGTGAGCTCCTGCGGCGTGCACCCCACGTGAGTTGGCGGTACTGTCGCACTGGACTGAGTGGCGGGCGACGCGCGCCGACGTTAGCATGTGGCTACCTCGTGGTCATTGCCGAGGACGGCAATGGCTTGTTGGGGGAGCTATGTAACGTCGGCGCACAAGACATTGTTAGCGTTCTCCCACGCAGGGCATGCTGGGATACGGGAGCGAACATTTGGGGGTTTATGTCTGTATTTCTCCTAAGTTATGAGTGTAATGTTAGCGTCTTTATTGTAACATGTTTCCCTTTTAGTTCTCCCTCGTGTGTGATCCTTTTTGTGTGGGGGGCTGCGTCCTCCCCTGTATGTGTAGCGTGTGTGTGTACTTGACCTGCCCCGTGTGTATTGTGTTCTGTGTCTGTGTCCCTGCTCTCGTTCTCAGCTAATAAACCTTTTGATTGGACAACTGTGTGTGTCGCTATCAAATCGTTACAATACGAATGCATGTGTTTAATAGGCTGCGTAATTTTGTGCGAATATTTCGTCCGAAAAATTGAACTCGGTGTGTACGGGCCTAAAAGTAGGCTATTAGGTTGCCATGGGATAGAGTGAGACTATTCAGGAAAGCTTCTTTCACGCTGTCATTTTCACTATTTTGTAGTGACTCAGATCCATGTTATGGCAACTGCATGGTGATCTTTATAATATGGTTTAATTCAATTTACAGACATATTATACGTTTGCGATGCAAGAGTTCTGAAGTGTCTGTTTTGCAGACATCTTCCACGCTGCTGTGGAGGATATGATGGATCATTTTACACTAAACAACACCAGTGTTGGCAGGAGAAGCTCATCAATGTCAATGTCTTCAATGTCTTATCATTTGGTTGTAAAAAAATCAGCCCCACAATAGCAGTCTGACTTGACTTTTTACTAAGCGCTGAAGGAAAAAAGCAACCTCTTCAAGCTCTTCCAAAATAAGTCATAGGTCTACTGAGAATTCAAGAATCCCACCCTTTCTTCATTTAGACACTGTCAGAGTGCCTGCTAATAACACTGGGGATTGTGTGGAGTGCAGAGTAGAGTGCAGAAATCTGATGCCCAAGGGTAACAACCCCAGGGGCCTTACCTCCCCCACACACACACACACACACACACACACACACAGAGGGAGAACATGGGACTGAAATTTCAGCATCACGCCTTGGTCTCTGCTCCGGTGTCAGGTCACCCTCCGGACTGTTGACACTGTACACCACCACGGGCCCGATCGGATCGATGGTCACTGAAGTTCTTGGAAGTGAGGCACAGAGAGTCTCGAAAAAGGCCGACCTCAGCGAAAACGTCTTTTACCCCTCCCGAGTCCCGCCCGCGAAGGGAGGATAGGAAATTTGTGTTTTTTCTTCTTCTTCATGTGGCATCACTGGATATGGTTAATCCTCCACACATCCAGAGGTTGGCCTGATTGTTGTACTTGGGGGCTGGGGGGGGGGATCATGCCATGTCCGGTAGATAGTAACAAATATTGAAATAGGCCAGAACTGCTCCAAGATATGAAGTGTCCCATCCAGATATTGGTCATTTATCCCAACACAATTGTATCTCTACATGAAGCATCAGAATCTAGATATCTAGCGGATATGAGTCGGATCATTTGCTCTGTGGGTCGTAACCTGATGACATTGGTCACCATGGATTGGGCCGTGGATCAATATTGAACTGAAGGTCAGTGAAGCGTAGTGCTCAGCCCCTACAGCCATTGTATACATATATACAACAACACGCCATGCAGTATGTCAATGATGCCCTCCTCCGAAGCGGAACTCAAACTGAAATGCAGCTCTTGAAAAAAACCCGTACCAGCTTGAAAAGGGAGGCCTTTCTGATCAGGGTGACCCATCTGCACTAGACATAACTAAGTGGCGTATAACATAGTCCGTGTATACTTGTGCATGGTGGTGGTAGTACAGTACATCATGCCATACAGAACATGAGAGCCAAGATGGCTGGGTGTTTCCATGGAATTGAACTCATACCCTTCACCAGCACCTAAGTCTCACATGCTGTGTGTGTGTGTGTATGTGTGTGTGTTTCATCTGCATATTCACACTCTATTCAAATGTCCTGTTTTTTTTTCTTTCTTGTGTTTTTCAGAGTTACTTCAGCACGCTAGACAGACGGCTAAATTCAGCCGTGGACCGCCTGTTTGGAGAGAGAGGTAAGTCCCACAGCTGTGGCACGACTCTCATTACGGTGTCACACCTGACCTGACTATGTCACAAGATAAAGGAGTTAGTAAAGAATTGGTTGTGAAAAGCACTGATTGAACAATGGGCCATCTAAGCATCTTAGTTGTAGCTCATCTCTCAGTACAATCAAAACCAGGTCAGAGACTTTATTCCCCTTTACCTAATATAAATAATACAAATCTGTCCTCCACCACGTCAACTTTAGACAGACATGGAGAAGCCTCCGGGGGAACCTGAAAATGTGAAACAAGAAAAAGAATGTTGCAATAATGGCATGAAACATTGATTCCTATACGATGAATTAGCTTTAAATTTCTTTCAGTTTTACTTTCATACTATACTGGTACTTGGGTTAGGAACAGACCACTTTAACTTCAATCTGATTCACACACACAGTCTGGTAACTCAGGTGAAAAAGGCAGTCGGGAGACTGGAGAGCCTGAGTGACTGTGACCAGCCTCACCAGAGTCAAAGGCTGAATAAACGTCTGTCATACTCAGCTGGACGCAGGGTCCATTTTGATGCTGAGAGAAACTCTTGGATCAGCCACAGACTTCACTGCCATTCTCTACTCTGACCTCGGAAAGCCTTTTGCTGTCTAAGAGCTGTCTTGCCAAAACTTTCCTCTCTCACAGTGCACCCACAAGAATATCAATGCACTACCACTGTGGCCTGAAACCGCAGGACATCAGTCTCCCCCAGCTCAGGCCTCCAAATGCCTCTAAAACAGGAGTCTCAAACTCAAATTCCCTACGGCCACCAAATGCCTCTAAAACAGGGTTCTCAAACTCAAATTTCCTACGGCCACCAAATGACTCTAAAACAGGGTTCTCAAACTCAAAGCCTATGGGCCACTTTCCAGGTGGTCTTTACATAGTCCCTTTCAACTGCATAAGCAAGCATGTGTGTTCCTAAGGCATTTCCGGTGGCACAGAAAACAACATCTAGCTAATGGTAACTTAGGGACAACACCACCACTTCACCATCTTTTCCTGCTCGTGGTTCTACTGAAAGACCTGTCTCTGAAGTTACTGTATGCTGCTTTTCTCTCCTCATAGGCTACTGATCAAGTCAAGTCAAGTCGGCTTTATTGTCAATTTCTTTACATGCACTGGTCATACAAAGAATTGAAATTTAGTTTCTTACTTTCCCATGCAGACATAGACATACTTTAAATACAGACATAGACATACTTTAGACATAGACATAGCCATAGACAATAAAAAAAAAAATATATACAGACATACCACATACAGACATTAAAGTGCGAGACTGAAATATAGAACATATATCAAAATATAGAAATATAGAACATATATAAAAAAAAATAGAGGTTGTGTTGTATCATTTACATGTTTGGTGGTAATGGCACTTTATTTATTATGACCGCCGCGCAGCGAAGCGGCGGTCATATAGGTTTAGTCAGATTTTTTTTTCTTTTTTTTTTTTTCGCATGTCCAAATGTTCGTCAAGAATTCCCGGGACACTGAAAGACCGGGGTAGACGAAACTTGGTGGGCAGGTAACCCCATATGGATAGCATGGAACCATCGTTTTTCGTTTTGATCTGTAGCCCCCTCTGATCTGTTTTCATCACAATATCTCTGGCTGACATGGTCAAAACTGCACGAAATTGAAAGTGTAGGATCATTATGACACCCTCCGAATGCATGCCAAGTTTTGTGAACTTTCGTTCATGGGGGTCTTACAATAAAATAATTTATGTGTACATTTAGTGACCGTACACCAACAAGGATTCCTGGGACGCTGAAAGACCGGGGTACACGAAACTTGGTGGGCATGTAACCCCATCGTTTTTTGTTTTGATCTGTAGCCCCTCCGCTGTACTGGACCCCCCGAAAGGAGGGTAGGGCAGACACAGTTTTCTGTGAATATCTTGAGAACCGTAGGGCCTAGGATGACCAATTTTTTCCGTATGTTTGCCTCCAGGGGTCATGTTAACCCATTCCATGTGCACACATGTGCATGAACAGATACACACGCACACACATACATTCACAGTAATCATACGTATGACACATACTCACACAGTAGACATATGTGCGCATGCATGCACATTCACAAACACACATACAGTATGCAGGCAAACACACACCCACACACATAAACATAAACATGTACACGCACACATGCACACAATTCAAGAATTTCTCAGAATTATGAACAGGCAAGATGGGGGTCGGGTTGTATAAAATGAATTTTACATGTGAAATATATGAACTAATCATGTTTTGGTACTTGTTGTCTAGCAGATACCAGTGAGAATTGAGTGTGGATAATGCAATTTAGTGAGACAGTTAGACTCATAGGCCTTTCAGCGTGATTTATTTTTGTGGAAAAAATGTG
This sequence comes from Alosa pseudoharengus, assembly GCF_046254945.1. Classification (NCBI taxonomy): domain Eukaryota; kingdom Metazoa; phylum Chordata; class Actinopteri; order Clupeiformes; family Clupeidae; genus Alosa; species Alosa pseudoharengus. Next base: position 34,398,715 of record NW_027468650.1, read on the forward strand.
CTGGACTGGGCGGCGGTCATATTTTGTACCGCTCTGCGGTACATCTAGTTTATTTATTTATTTTTCTTGCGCAAAAGAGAGGTTGTTGCCTCATTATTGAATGAAGGAAGGATGAGTCACATTGTCTACTTTTCTTGAAACTGGCTATGCTTCTGGTCAACACTTCCTTTTTGCGTAATCGTGCACCTGAGCCCACAGAAGTATAACGCTGACACCTGACCATTACTATGTGTCTGTAAGTACCAAACACTTTTGTTTCAGATCCCAGAGTGCGAGGATGGCTCCTACTGGACTCCTATCTGCCCACAGTCCTGTTCACGCTCCTCTATCTGCTCATAGTGCTGCTAGGCCCCCTCTACATGAGGCACAGACCAGCCTACTCCCTCAAAAGGGTCTTAGTGGCCTACAACTTCTCAGTCACAATGTTGTCCTTCTACATGTTAGTTGAGGTAAGCCTGTTGAAGCTTTGTGCTCTGTGTATGTGTCTCTCTATGTGTATGTGTGTGTGTGTGTGTGTGTGTGTGTGTGTGTGTGTGTGTGTGTGCATTGGATAATATATAGGCTACGTGGACTGTGAAATAAAAAAAAGCAAGAGATTGCTTCATACAATTGTCATGCCATACAAACAGATCTGAATGTGATGGTGGGGTCAAGGACAATCTGATGAGGCTATTTGCCTTATGCCTTGTGTGTGTGTGTGTGTGTGTGTGTGTGTGTATCTCTTCTCCATGCAATTTCACACTGTAGGGAAGGCTTGTGTGTTTGCCTGTTTGTAGTGAGACTAGTTCATTGGAGTGTTCGTGAACACTGCATGTGCCTACTGTATCTTCTTGTCTTTATCATGACACCATTGCCACTGCACCTGGCAAAGTAATGGCTAGTATGTACAGTAGGCTGCATGGACTGTGAAACCAAAACACAAGAGATACTGTAGATTGCTTCATAGACTGCCATGCCATAAAAACAGAACTGAATGTTATGGTAGGGTCAAGGACAATGTAACCACTGACCAGGTTACTTACCTTGAAAGAATGTGTGTGTTATGTGTGCGTGTGTGCGTGTGTGTGTGTAATCTCTTCTCTGAGTAATAGGCTTGAGTGTTTGAGACTAGTTCATTTGCGGGTCATCCCCAGCAGTGTAAAAGGTGTAAGAGAGAGAACACTGCTTGTACCTATCGTGTCTTTATTATGACACCATTGCCACTGCACCTGGCCAAACTGCCATAAGTAGAGGCACGTCAGCAAAAGAAGTAAAAAGAAAAAAAAAAACACATGAATAAAATATCTCAGAAGAAAACACAGGCGCTCTAGAGGGCTGTTAAAGCGTGTTTAATCGAAGCGGTCATATAATGATTGTCAAAGTTTTTTTTTTCCTTTTTTTTCCCCCCGTCATCTACTTCCTGAATTTTTGGTCAACGATACCCGGGACACCGAAACACCGGTGCACATGAAATTTGGTGGGTATGTAGCCCAACTAGACTTTTACGGAAAAATTTTGTTTCGTCCCCGGGGGCCACTCCCCCCCCGTGCTGGGCCCCCCGAACTGCAAAAAAAGCAGTTTTTCCTAAATAACTACCTGAACCGTGGCACTGAGGATGAAGAATTTTTTATGGTATGTTGGTCTCAAGGGCCCACATCAATCTGGCCCATAATCACTCATTTGTGATTGCACCCCCCCGGTAAAAAATGAAAATGCAATATCATTCTGCTTTAATCGCCCCTATCTTCAGTTAAGATGTTCAGAACTGCACCAAAATGTATGTGTATGATTGACCTGGCATTCTCTGGGGGTATGCCAAGTTTCGTAGAATTTCATCCATGGGGGGGTCTAAAAAATGTATGTTATGTGTACATTTAGTGACTGTACACTCATTGACCTGTAGATGGCGGTGCACACATATACACATGCACACACACACAGGTACGCACATACTATTGGTATTAGAACGGCCGATACATAATTACAAATTCAGTAGGATTAAAAGAAAGCCAAATATTCATCATCATCATCATGGCTGGATTTCCAGTATTGGCGATAAGTAGTCGTTTGTCCACTAGATGGCGCATCGTTGCAGTGAGACGTAATTTTGTTGGAAGTTAAAAGTGGGTTGGAAAAACAATGGGCGCTTCCTACAAGGACTGTAGTTTATCGCAGAGAACGTCTAATAAGGATAGGACGATGTTCACATGAAATGTAATTCCCATTTCTTCTAAATAAATCTGAGAATGTTTATCGGACATGCTTGGTTTTTACTGCAGGTACGTTAATCTTATAATATCAATAAGGACCTAGGTACAATAATGTTACCGTTAGCGTTGGTTAAGTGATGGAGGCCAATTTGATTGCATTTGTAGAAAACTATAAATGCGGTTATACCAAGCAAATTGATAGCAGCACTGTAATTGTATCTTTCGACTGTCATTTGTTGCAAGTGCTACAAAAATCATTCTGTGCAATAGAAGATTTACCAACGTTACACCGGTCTGATACAGTTTTGCCTATACATGCGTGAGACTGAGACGCCTGTTTATTTGTTTTAAGTGCGTGCAGGGTGTGAGAGGGGAATCGATGTGCTTTGATTTCAGCTTGGTAGTTGTAGTCTGTGAGATTAAAAAGCACGTGTGTGTGAAGTATCCAAACAATGACACCTTCATTTCATTATGGCTGCTTTAGCAACACACCTTAAGCTACTGTGTAGTGGGTCCCATTTAGAAGTGGCTACTTCATTCACGCTTTCCTTGACTCATGGAGCTGCGTGAATTTTATTAGGCCTACAACTTTTCGCACGATATGGCAGTTTAAGTCCGCTTGATACTGTAAGGCATAAGCCATTGGTTTCCAAATGAGATTTTATTTGTGTCGCCAGCATAGCCTATTGACAATTTATGTTGTAAATAGGCCTACCTTATAGGCCTACCTGTAGCTTAGGGAAGCTAACAGCTTTCTATTAGGATCTAGTTTGTTAGTTACAGTTTTGTCATAACTCCCTGATGCATTTTTGCATTTAGAATAACCAGAGCGTGGATATCTCAATCGGAAAATTAAACAATATCGGGCGCCTATGGACTAGGCTGGGTGAACCCAGCCTGATCTGCCCGCTATTTATTTTTTGATTTCTTAAAAGATTGAGCTTGGTCTGGTGAAAGCCAGACAAGCCATGGACCTCAGTTACACAATGCAAGGGAACATGAATCAGCCTATATTTGCACGAACAACAACGGACAACAGCTCTTCAACTTTGGCCCGTTAAAATGTGTATGAACAGTCTAGCGACGCATTTCATCAAGGCCCATTTGGACATGTCAGTTATTTGCACCACGGGTTAGATGTAAAACAGCATTTCGTTTCAGACTACTGTTACTTAATTTGTGCATTGACAATAGTATCACATGAACTAAAGATGACTAAAATCTTATGCAGAAGAAGAAACATTCACAAAAAATCCATCTATCCAAAAATGACCTTTGTTTTTGTTTATTAATAAATAAATAAATAAATAAATACATACATACATACATACATACATAAATAAATAAATAAATAAATAAATAAATAAATAACATTATGCTGGTAAGTGACCTTTCATCAATCCAGTTGCAATGGATGAACTGTGATGAACTGCCCTACTTGTGATTGTTTAGAAAGGTTTTATAATAATGCTACAACTTCTTTGGCTATTCTACAATCTATTCACCTTTTCAGCGCCAGTAGGCTACTTTCTGTGCAGCCGCACACACACACACACACACACAGGCATGCCAAACAAGCATACACAAAAGTTTCAAGAGTGGGGGATGGAGTAAAAGATGGAGACAAATTGATTAGTGGGATTTATTTTCGCGGAAAGCATGTACAGGACTGAGCGGCGGTAATATTTTGTACCGCTATGCGATACATCTAGTATTTTATTAACTTTTCAGAGTTCTTGCGGGTTGAATGAAGGCGTACTAGAGCTTAGTAGTGATGTGTGTGTGTGTGTGTGTGTGTGTGTGTGCTTGGACACTGCAGTCTACCACAAAGAGAAAGATAGAGAAGTTGAAGCGTGACAGTCAGATACAGTAGAACTCTCTCTGTCTCACACTAGATGGAGAAAGAAACTTGTAGAGAGTGGTAGAGAGTCACTATGAGCTTCCACTCCCTTACCCTCATACTATTCCACTCCCTTACCCTCTTTATTCCCCATCTGCTTCTCCCTGGGTGTCTGTGTCAGTGTTCATCTCTCTCTCTGTCCATCTGTCCATATCACTCCATCTTATCTTCTTCTCTCCCTCTTTCTCACTCCCCCGTGTGTCACTCCGTCGGTTCCCTCGGCAACTCTCACTTACCCTCTCTCCTCCTTTCCTGTCACACTTTTTGTCAGGAGCGAACTGGCCGCATAAAGCAGCCCGGCCTGGGACATTCCTGTCAAGTGGCCCCCAATTGATAAGCCAATTTTGACTTGGACATCCTGAAACAATCATGAGTTGAACTACATGAGCTCTTCCCTGCATGTCACAGATGTACGTTTATATGGCCTTGCTTCACTGATATGTAAGGGATAATGTATAGAACGCCGGTCATTACTGGGAAAATAAGTCCCGACAGGGCGAACCGGACCCCGACGCGCAGCGGAGGGGTCTTGTTCCGCCCTGAAGGGACTTATTTTCCCAGTAATGACCGGCGTTCTATACATTATCCCTTACATATCAGTTCTATAATGACCGGCGTTCTATACATTATCCCGCTTATTATACGGCTACTTGCCAAAACGAAATAATAAACTCCCCACGATATGACTTTAGCCTACATAACCTAGCCTATTTGTTACCGTTCATCGTGGCATTTGCTGAGAAACAAATAGTTTGCAACAACACACGCTGCTGAACTTGAATCAAACATTCTTTAGAACACAGCTGATCAACCGTCTGCTTTCACGTTTGAATGAAGTTCCAGTCCTTGCGTAGTGATATGAAAGACGTATCGTAAGCACAAAACCCATTGCCATTGACAGCGGTAATTATATGTTTGCAGCGGTAATTACATGATATATCTTACCGCTAGAACTTTGGGAAATCCCATTCAAGTCAATGGAGCGTTCTACTAGCATTGTGAAGAGCCGTATAATAAAGGTATATATAGTGCATCGTAGTGAGTTATAGCATAGAATAGCCAAAAGACTAAAATCGGTCATCTTTCCTTTCCTCTAATGTTTTTGCATGATTGAGTTAGTTAGCTGCATCTCCCATGTGCTAGACTGCTTGTGTAATTCACTCTACCACCATCCAGTCTAGCATTAAGTAAATTATACCACATCATCAGCAGTGAAGTATTACTGTTATGTAATGGAGATTGTGTTAAACCCTCACACAACTATAAAGGATGTAATTCAATCGTAGGGATTCGGCACTGCCAAGGAGAGATCCTAATGGCAATGGCCCATGTCTTTTCCATATTACACAGGGTCGGCCAGACATGCAGGAGCATGGAGTGTTAGTTGGGCAGACGTGTCGCGAGGGCCTCGGGTGTTCCACTAGGTGGAAAAAGGGGACAGTCACGTAGGTTCAGTCCCTCTTCATGAGAGATTATGTCATTCAACCCTCACCCCACTCAGCACTCAATCCAATTAGACCCACCTGATCTGATGATGATTGCTGCGCATTTCTCTCTCTCTCTCTCTCTCTCTCTCTCTCTCTCTGTGTGTGTGTGTGTGTGTGTGTGTGTGTGTGTGTGTGTGTGTGTGTGTGTGTGTGTGTGTGTGTGTGAGAGAGAGAGAGAGAGTGAGTATGGGAGAGTTAAGAGTCAAACACACAGTGGGTGTATCTGTGTGTGACAGACAGACAGAGAGAAATGTGTGTGTGTGTGTGTGTGTGTGTGTGTGTGAGGAAGAGAGATAGAGAGATGAAACAAGATGAGATGAGGAACAGGATATTTGCAGAGTCGTAGATAGATATGTAGATGCCTGCCATAGAGGAGAGTCAATCCATCAGTAAAACACTTGTACACCCATACACACACACACACACACACACACACACACATGCACACATGCATGGACGCACACACACACACACACATGCATGCACACACACACACACACACACTCTCTATATATATATATATATATGTAATCTTCATTCTTATCCTTGGGTATTTATCATTTGTTTTTTTATATTTTATAGTATTTTAATTTATGTTTAGGCTTTGTTTGACCTCTTTAAACTTTATGAAATATCAAATACCCTAATTTTAAGTGTATCAAAATAAAATTCAAAATAAAGTAGCCACGCCATGAATCAAAATATAATACTGTATTTTTTTGTATTTTGAAAGGAAGCATGAAATCACTTTGCAAACCTTCCACAATCTTTCTATTTAATCTATTCCTTTATCAGTACATTAAGTGGACAGTGTTTGAGAGCAACAGCTTTTCTCTGCTTACGAGTCATGCCATGAACTAACTTACAAACGTTAACAGATCAACTATTCTGACCTGCCTGCTACATTTCATAGCCTAAATACTGTATCAGAGAAGCACTAAAAAAGTCACAACTAAACTTGTCAAGTGGAACAAAGTGGAGACAAGTCTCTGATATTTTCGATGCATGCCCAGATTGCTTGATATTAAACTGATAAACTGTTTACCATGTTGTAAGTCGCTTTGGCTAAAAATGCGTCTGCCAAAATGTAATGTAATGATATTACACTGTGTCGCTGTTGATCAGGAAGGATGACCCCTTTAGTTGTTTTTTAACTGGGTACCGTGTACGCACTAAATGGTGTTATTGATTGAAGAGTGAGCTATGCTGCAGGGCAACCACATAACCAGTTCCATGTGTTCTGATTGAATGATTAAAGTTCTCAAGAAACTCTCAAGATGGTGTGAAAGGTAGTGTATTGTGTGTGTGAGAAACCAACTCATCTGCCACTGGATCATCTTTCTAAATCTCATTTTCTGATCACCACAACTCTGGGTAAAATGACAGTCAGCACCAGTCAGAGGCTACATTCATTGTTTTGCATTTTTATGATGTCATCACATCACCAAACATATTTGGCATTATTTTTAAACAACAAAAATACACACCTAAAATATCATGACAAAATACAAAGCCATTTTCTTCAACCCAACCCAATACAATACAAATTACAAAATACTATTTTGCATTTGAAATACATATTTCAAATACATGTATTATAAATACTGTCCATCCATGTATATACATACACACATATATATTTGTACTTGTATGAATGTAGTAATGTTTCAATACAAATTAGATTTTTTTCTGTCATGCCAGTGGTCTTTGAATTGAAGAAAACTAAAGAGTATGAATAATGTGTAAGAGTCTGCCTGTGGCCTGTGTGTACAAGTGTGTGTGTGTGGTGTGTGTGTGTGAGTCAGCAACACTGAGAAAGACTGTGCGTAAGTGAAAAGGACACCTTCATTAGCGGCAGGGGATCAGGGAAGCCCATCGATTGACCTGTCTCCTGGTCCTCAGCTCATCTCATCGACCTGGGCGGCTGGCTATCGACTCCAGTGCCAGGGTCTGAGCGAAGTAGGAGATGCAGACGTCAGGGTGAGCTCCAGGGCAACACACCCTTCATCTTTCATCACCAGCTTTACACATGTCTTCACACACTGACCAACATGTTGACTGAGTACACTGACCGATTACCGGTATTTTTTAGTTTCCTTTGAAATTCTGTCATGTGCATTTCAATATTCATGTTTTTAACCCTTCAAAATGTAGGAGTGGAGTAGACAATGTTGTGCTTCTAGTTTCATTGGTCAGTTTTCATGTGATCTTCAACCTGAAATCAGTGTAGCAGAGGGAAGCTGACTGGCTTTCTTTGCTCCGTTGTTGAACTAGTTTCAGACACATCATGATATTGTAAACTGCTGAAAACTGACAACTGCTTGACAACTAAAGTCCATTGACCGTGCCTCGTCTCTAACAGGTGGCCAGAGTGCTTTGGTGGTACTACTTCTCGAAGCTCATCGAGTTTATGGACACCATCTTTTTCGTGCTGAGGAAGAAGAACAGTCAGATCACCTTCCTGCATGTGTACCACCATGCCTCCATGTTCAACATCTGGTGGTGTGTACTTAACTGGATCCCCTGTGGGCAGAGTAAGCAAGCATTTTACTGTAAAAGCAAACGGCTGTTGTCGATTAGATGCTCCACATATTTTGTGGTTGTATGACATTCACAGTTTGTATGTGACAAACATCTTTAACATTCTCACTTTAAGATACTTTCAATTTCAATGTTCATATCAAACAGGATTTAAACATTCATGTTTTGCACTGCACAACGCGAATGTCAACAAACACCTATGAATAAGTTAAACCAAAACTATAATGCTTCCACATGAACAGTATCAACACTTACTGTGTCTAATCTGTCTGAAGGTTTTTTTGGGCCAACCTTGAACAGTTTCATCCACGTGATGATGTACTCGTACTACGGCCTGTCCACTTTCCCCTCCATGCACAAATACCTGTGGTGGAAACGCTACCTGACGCAGGCCCAGCTGGTCAGTACACCATTTGGTCTCAGTCTTTACAGTTGCTCTGGCTTTGTTTTGTGAGATGTTGTAATCTTTTATTTCCATTGTTTGTCCCACCATTGTTTGTTGGGGCAGCCGTGGCCCACTGGTTAGCACTCTGGACTTGTAACTGGAGGGTTGCCGGTTCTAGCCCTGACCAGTGGGCCACGGCTGAAGTGCCCTTGAGCAAGGCACCTAACCCCTCACTGCTCCCCAAGCGCCGCCGTTGAAGCAGGCAGCTCACTGCGCCGGGATTAGTGTGTGCTTGACCTCACTGTCTGTTCACTGTGTGCTGTTTGTGTTTCACTAATTCACCGATTGGGTTAAATGCAGAGACCAAATTTCCCTCACGGGATCAAAAAAGTATATATACTTATACCAGTAGGTTATGTTCACCACTGTTCTTTTTATATGTTGTTTCATTTATCAATTCATTGTATGATTGTTTCATTGAACACATTGCTAATGCAGTTGTTTTCTTTTGATCACACTTCTAAGGCCACACTGAACGTGCTGTTTGTGTTTTGTTGTGTAGCTTGTGTTTAGTAATCTTGCCCATTTATATTCTGAGTCACTGAGTAAGCATGTGTCTGTCTGATTCCCATTTCAGATTCAGTTCTTCCTGACCATCAGTCACACGCTGAGTGCGGTCATCGTGCCATGTGGCTTCCCCACTGGCTGCTTACTCTTCCAGACGAGCTACATGTTCACTCTTGTTATTCTCTTCATCAACTTCTACATCCAGGTAAAGGATCATTTCAACCATTAGGCTAAAAAAAAACTTCATATTATAGAATATATCACATTGCAATTATGCCATAAGAGTGTAACATATGACATTCTGTAAATTCATACATTGTAAATATAATCCTGAAGATTTTAATATGTACAAAATACAACATGCTACACAGGTTTCTTCAATATGATGTGCAGTACCTTGCTAATGTCATTATAATGTCAAAAGAACATTGCAATAGAACATGATGAAATAAGCTGAAGGCATTTGTCATGGCTCTGAGGAGCTGTGAGGATTCCAGTTGCCTTGACCACAGCCACACGACACTCCTTTCACTTGCATTGCATAATACAATGGCCACAAGTGGTACGATGATATATTACAAAAGAGAACCATCCCAGCGCTAGCTGGTTTGCATGCTAAATTCAGTGGAAATCTAGACAACACAACGGCATTTCTAGCAATATGTCAAACAGTAGTTTCTTCATATTCTGTTGATATTTCTAGGTTATTTTTGAACATTTTAAACAAATCAAATCCACACAGTAGCATTAAGATGTTGGATTTGGCATATGACATTCATGAATTTGGCATATGACATTCATGAATGTGTTTTCCATAGACTCAAGAGCAGAAAACAGTGCCAAAAAGTGTGGCATAGGAAGCTTATGAGTCAGAGAGGGGGGCTACAATATATAGAAGAGAAAGCGCTGCAACACATTCATTATTAAACAGTGTTAAGTAAATGCATGTCAGAGCCCTGGCTGCAGAAACAGATGGTTATTAAAAAGACATAAGCTACAAGGGTGACTTAGTGGTTCATGTCCTGAGTCAGAATGTAGTGGCATGTAGTCTTGTAACCAGAAGGCCACTTACTCACTTAGCCAAATTGGTCAGGGGGAAGAGGAGAATGCCCTGTCCCTTATTCAGCCGTCCCGTGGGGTTAATTTTCAAATGAGCTGTTTTATTCCAGACATACAGGAAAAGGACACCCAGGGATGAGGGAAATCGGACTGATGCTGACGTCAGCTCTCATCATCTAAATGGCCATTTTGCCTACGTCAATGGGACCACGACAAAGCAAAAGGTCAAGTGACCTGCCTCGGGGGCAGATGATTGTATCAAACCTAAATATGCTGAGAAAGTAGAACAAAAGCAGGGATTATCATTTTTTGATTGTTTATTTTTGCCATTTTGATCTTGATTTCTTTCTTTCTTTTATAACTTTTAATTCTTTCAAGATTTTTATTAATTAAAGTGACTCATATTGATTGCATGGGAAGGTGCTTTCCCTTCCTTCAGGACAGAAGTTGGAGATAAATCCCATTGACATTGTGAGACATTTAATGGCAGAACATTACTACTATATCCACTGCTGTACATCTTGTTAGTGTAGACACGTAGTCATGGAGGAAGCAGAAATACTATTTTTTATGAATAAAGTGATACTACTGGTTACATACAAGGAATATTAGCCAAGCCATGTATTAACTCCTCATAGAACATGAAGTGAAGTATAACATTACAAAAATACACATTTTAGCTATCATTCAACTAAAGTTGCCTTAGACACACAACAAGATCCCTCCATCTGATTATGGCAGATGATTTTACAATGTTTTTTGAATGTCTTAGTTTTCAGCTGTGACAATATGAATATATCTTGTAACAAGAATTATTTTAACATTTTACAGAATCTCTTCACTGTGTTTTGTAGATTTTTTATTATGAGTCAATAAATTGAATATAAAGAACAACAAATGTTCTCACTAAGACACAAAATAAAGTTAGTTGAGCAAAAACATTAAATCAGACTACTGTTTATATCAGAATGTATTTCCCTGCAATGTTTTATTCCTACACTTGATATTTATTTAAACAAATATCTCCACACTATAGGCCACTTACTTTCCATACCATTTATGGGCAGTGTGCCAATTTGCATACTGCACTAAGTACAAAATGATACACTTCAACCAAATGAACTAATAAAAGTGGTGTTTAATCCTAACATGAGCATCCAGCTAACACACACACACAAACAAAAAGCTTACCAAGGTTATTAACATCTTATGTTTTAATGTACATGGTATAGGCCATTGTAGCAGACAAGTGTGCTACTCCATGCTGGCATCCTCCTCCTCAGCCTGAAGGGAAACAGACAAGATATAAATGTCAGCGGTCAAGCGGTGTTCCACTGTACCTGAGCACAGTCACACAAGCACACTGTGCATCATGATATTGTCAAAGTGGACGCTGCTGGATTATTGGGCATGTGGCGGGTCACAGAATAGATATGTGCCATCATCTTTAGTTTTGCATGTTTGTGTGGTAACGTTGCAGCCCCTTTCCTTCAGTCTTCTGGCTAGGGCCTTTAGTCTGTCAATATCATTGATTGAAGGTCCATAATTTCAAGCACTTGCCCAAGAGAAGCTCTTTCGTTGCCATAGCAGCAGGCCAAGGCTCACAGTACGTCATTATGTTTTGAGAAATCATGTTTTTTTACAGTATTTCGGGTATCCTCCCCCTATCAGTTCTGGAACAGCTTCTGGGTCATTCTGAGGACCCAGCTGACTTGGGCAAGTCGTATGACAAGCTCGCACTTTCCTGTAGACCCCATTCCAGAGAACACATAGTGAAATACCTCTCATGATATAAAAGTAACTCAGTAGTTAACAGTTGAGTGTTTGTGCATGATGTGATTGTACGGACAATGTTACATACATCTTCGGAAATTCTGAAACATCGTTCTCTCACTGCATCTTGCTTGTTCTACTAAACTGCTTTGCATTGCTGAGCTGGCTGGTATGTGTGTCCTTGGGGTGCTCCAGTGCCCTGAAAAGTACATTTTGGGCAGCCTAATGCTAGTGGCGATGTCTGGAATTGATTTCAGCTCATTTTTCAGCATGGGCTTGGCCAGCTTCACTCGTGTTGACACTTCTTTGGTCTGTGTATTGTCAGACACCAGTATTGGATTTCAAGGACAAACGCAAAGCCAACCGTAAGGAACTGGAAAACCATATCTAGTTTGTCCTGACACAGATAAGCGCCGACAAACACATGAAATAGGAACACTGAACAAACACTAAACAAACTGGTAGTTGGGCATATTCTGACCAAATTTCTCCAAGGGTAGGCTATGCTTGTTTCCTCAGTTCTGTTAAGTTACATTTATGACATATATGTATAATGAAAATTCAACAAAATTCTTATGTATATTCTTACTTATAAAGGTCCTTTTCAAAGGCAAGATTCAATATAACCTCTAAAAGCATGAGTGTTTGACTACGTGTCTGTGCAATATACAAATAATATCCAAACACTCTTTAATAGTAATCTACTTTCAAAGTAAGTGGTAGACAAGTTAAATATTCCCCATAGTTGAGTATTTGAATAGGAGATTTAGTTTCAGTTTGAGGGAGATTACACAACATACCTGTGGAGCCGGGGCGTGCTGAGTGGTGTTACCTCTGCAGATCTCTAAGGAGTCCAGTCTACGGTGGAGGAGAGAGCCAAACAGAGCGTTAGTGTTTGCAGTCGCAGATATTTGCAATAGTCAACAGACTAGCAACAGTCGGCTGAAGAGGGACAAGCACCACCTGTGTTGCAGCCACTAACTGAGCTGCCTCTATACATTTAGGGCTTCTTAGGGCTTGTTAGGGCAGCCGTGGCCCACTGGTTAGCACTCTGGACTTGTAACCGGAGGGTTGCCGGTTCGAGCCCCGACCAGTGGGCCGCGGCTGAAGTGCCCTTGAGCAAGGCACCTAACCCCTCACTGCTCCCCGAGCTCCGCCGTTGAAGCAGGCAGCTCACTGCGCCGGGATTAGTGTGTGCTTCACCTCACTGTGTGTTCACTGTGTGCTGTTTGTGTTTCACTAATTCACCCATTGGGTTAAATGCAGAGACCAAATTTCCCTCACGGGATCAAAAAAGTATATATACTTATACTTATATACTTATACTTCTGTAGTCACTTATTGTATAGATAAGCCATCAAACAGAAAAACTATTTGAACACCTGAGACACACACACACGGGTGGCATTACACAGTGTACCATGAAAACATGCCATTTCTCTTTTGACACTCCAATAATGAGGTAAAGACAAGACCTGCTTTGTTGACGTTCACAAAAGGATCTCACGGCCTGGTACTCTGTCTTCCAGAAGGTCTGCAATAAGAATTCACCAAGCATTGGATTTAGTCTGTTTGGACAAGAGCAGCATCTGATCAGTGTACATGGAGAGTATGTGCATACATCAGCATCAACATTATTCCCCATTTCTTTACAAAACCATTACCTTAACTGAGCATGCATTTAGTCTGCCGTATCAGAATTCCATTAACCCTTAAAGGTGCGATTTGTAGGATTGTTACAGAACGTTCTGTAGGCCAAAATCAAAACACTGGTAAACGTTCTCAAGACTACCAGACGCAAACCTCTTCTGGGTTGCCAGATGTAATGAAGACTTAGCTAACATTAGTTGACCTGCAGCTACTTTAACATTTCTCCAACCATGACCCAGCTTAGAGCTATACTGTACATTACGGAAACAGTGAAAACAAAAAATACCTCTCTAACCAACGTAACATATATTTAGCTGAAGTTAGCGATGCAGATGAAGTTTAGCCTAAGCTAGGCTACCTGTTGTGGAGAAATATGGCCAGCTCTGCGTCAGATCTCAGGAAGCTCCTCCGATGTCGACTTAATTTGTTTCTTGTTTTAATTTTGGAAATTTGCCTGCCTCTTGTAGGCGTTCATGACTACAACTGACAGCTGTTGACAGTTGGCCTTTGCTAATTTGGCAACCCAAATAGGAAGACGCACTAGCCCATTATTAATACGCTATTCTAGAATTAGGGCCTGTTTACACGTATCTAGATATTTGAATAAACGCATACTTTTGTATGCGTTTGGCCCTTTCGTTTACACGTAAATGGAGATTTATCTCCCTCAAACGCATACTTTTGCAAACGCACTCCAAAGTGAAGATTTCTTAAAACGATGACGTGTTCGATTGTGTCATGTGTCAATTCGATTTCGTACCCGCAGCAAAGATTCTAGAGCGGAGCTCTTGGCGTGCAGTGCCTGCCTGAACATTTTGCACACAGACTGTACACACAAGTCTGATATATTATTTGTAATATTTCGCAAACTATTTCGTGCTCACCTCACGCAGGTTCAAACAGGACTGTCTGTTGACTTCTGAATTACTTATAGTTGTTTACTTCATGTAGCTAAATCTCGTCGTGGCGCTAACATAACGCCTCCCCTCAAATTATTTGGCGCCCCCCAGGGGACAGTTTGGGAACCTCTGGCCTAGAGTGTAACCGTGAAGTGTTAGTGGTGGGCTTTTGCACGTTTTAATCGATGTTTGCCATAACACGATATAACATAACTGACAATTCATCTCCATCTCATATTGTAGTTCTATCATACTATGTTGTGATCCAAGTTGTCGTGTTTCCAACACGTTGTCATTTCCGCCAAACTGCTAAACTAATGCACTGATAAACTAGCGTCTTTAGTCTCCTGCCATTGAGAAGGGGAGGACACGCAGACAAGTAGAACAATACACTTCACTATTCTACAAAAACATTCGCGTTTGGAATCATTTTGCGTTCCAGTGTGTATGGATATATTTTTTAATCGAATGTCGTGTAAACGCGATAACAAAAAAAAAAAAAAACGCATACAAAAATATTCATTTTTTTTATAAACCGGCCCTTAATCGTTCAAAACACAAACGAAAATTCCAAAGATTCCATCCCCTAACTCATTTTTTTCATGGGTTTTAAGGGGTTTTACGGGTTAGAGTAATGCTGTCAAATAAGCCATTACTTCAATTCATCGTGTTTCCTTACTCTCTGACAACATATGGTGATAATTTTTGGAATGGTTACAGTTTATTTTTCATTATTTCCTACATACTGGTCCTTTAAAAGGTGCGGGTTTTTCAACATTCTAACATAAGATTCCGTTCCGCAACAATTGAAGGTTCTAAAATTCTATGATTAATTTAATAAACCCAGATACTCTTTAGAATGTTCATTTTCCAACATTCCCATCACACCGGTGTGACGGTACACCTTTAAGGGTTAACACTAAGGGGTCACAGTCTAGACAATTTTTGTCTGGGATTCCTCATTTTGTGGAAATTACCTCGTGTTCTGTTTACCTGGCGCCTAATTAATTAATGCTCTTTACAAAGACCTCATGGTTTGTATATGTTTATGGTGTTTATGTTTATAATGTAATGTTTTTGATATTGTTGCAAGTCACTTTGGACAAAAGAGTCAGTCAAGAAACGTAAACATGCAATGTTAAATACAACATGATGCGGCACTGAGTAGGACTAATGCACAAAAGGCTGCTGGTCCTGATGACATGGCTGAGCAGCTGACTGAGGTTTAGACTGACATATTCAATCTGTCTCTAGCCCAAGCAGCGGTCCCCACATGCTTTAAAGCCACCTCCATCGTACCGGTGCCTAAACATTCCACTGCAACGAGCCTTAATGACCTCCGTCCAGTTGCACTCACCCCCCATCATCATGAAGTGCTTGAGAGACTGGTCCACCTCAAGACCTGACCCCTTCCAATTCGCCTACCGCATATGCCATCTCTATGGCACTTCATTCTGCCCTGTCCCACCTTGACAATAGCAACAACGATGTAAGAATGCTGTTCATTGACTTCAGTTCACCATTCAACACCAGCATCCCCTTCTGATCACTAAACTCACTGGACTGGGCTAGATAACCACACCTCCTCAACCCTCACCCTAAACACTGGCATGCCACAGGGGTGTGTGCTAAGCCCTCTCCATTACTCCCTCTTCACCTACGACTGCACACCTGTACATAGCTCTAACACCATTGCCAAGTTTGCAGTCGACACTCTTGATTGGTTGGCTCCCAACACCAAGAAGCTCATTGCGGACTTCAGGAAGTCAAAAGCTAGTACATACATCCCCTGAGATGGAGCGTGCCACCAGCTTCAAGTTTCTGGGTGTCCACATCTCTGAGCGCTGCCCCTCAACAGCACTCTCCCCCTGAACAATTGCACTACCCTATCCCATCTATAGTATTCTTTTTATATTAATAAATTTACTATAATTACACTTTATATATACATAGCCATATTCTACTGCTCTTTATACTGTTCATACTGCACATACACTTATTTTTACTACTGTTATAATGTTAGTGTTACTGAACTGCACATATCTGTACATGATGTTCATACATTGTTCAACCTGCATATCCATATCTAATCTGCTCTTATAAGGTTACTGCTAATACATGCAGATATTTATATTTATTTCTCTTTTTTGCACTTCTGGTTAGAGGCAAACTGCATTTCGTTATCTCTGTACATAATACTCTGCACAATGACAATCAAGTGATCTAATCTAATCTAATCACTATCTTCCAAAAAGTTGTAAGACGTGAATCACTAAATGTCTAACCTAGGTGAGCTTCTTGTCCAAGTCAAATCATTATTGAAGAGTAGGAAATCTTATTAGATTCCACAGAAGGAAGGACATATTTTACTTAATTTTGAAAAGGACTGTGTTCTCTTTTTCTATTCTTGGAGTTACCGTCTCCAAGTGCAGGAGACGATCAGGCATTTTCCTGTGGCTTTGAGGAGGCCTAGCAATTAGATAAGCAAAATGTCAAGCTGTTGGCCTTAGATACTGCATTTTCATATCACTGACCACAGTGGCACCATCCAGTCCTGTCCTAATCACCAGATTGTCCTACCAGGCAGGGGAATTTGACCACATTCAGTCCTCCAGAAAAGGCATACCGGTAGAGAAATCATAAGATGTCTTCTATTGTAGTTTGCTGGTGTGCCAACTCATTAAGGATGCAACAGTACACAGCATATTATTAAACCAAACGATGCACCCCCTACAGTTCAATGCACAGACGTGAACCGCGATAACTCTTCATTATCATTTATAATTTGCAAAAAGTTTATCATTGCGCCGCAGACTGCATGCACGTTAGATATTCACAACAGACCTCCAGAGAACCAGTGCATGTAGCAAAGCACTGGCAGGTTGATGCACTCTGTATGCAAAAGAGTTTGAGAAACATCAGAACACAGCTGACTCATATACTCAAGTCCAACAAAGCTAGGTTTTAATTTCAACATCAGACAGCAGAAAACTGTTTGAATTGTTGCACCATCGATGCCTCGCCCCACCCCACCCTACCCCACCCTTCCCTACCCTACCACACCATACCACAACCAGCTAATGTAGTGCACCAAGCAAAGGCTGTGTGCAACCCATCCAGGGGCGTAGCACAAGATCCTGGGCCCTATGCATAGGCAGTCCTGATGGGCCCCCCATAATAAATATAATAAAATATATTCCAGACTTATCAAGGGCCCTCCCTCCTCTTGGAGTATAGGAATCAGTACTGGTTTCATCCTCAGTCCAATGCCCCTGAACCCATCTGATTTGAGAGGGCAGAGGAATATCCTCCACAAGCAGATACTGTACAGCTGTGTTGGACAAAGTAAAGCAAAGAAGAGAATCATGTGAATACAGTAAACAGCTCTGTGCCTGTGGTGGTGATACAGACCATGGTCTCCTGCTCGATGTTCCTGAGTGAACGACAATCCTGCTCCAGACGCCCAAGCTGCTCCACAACCACTTCCTCAAACCTCTCCAGCAGCTGCAGCCTGGACACGAACGGTGTCACACACACACACACACACACTTTTCAACAATAACTAATATATAAATAACTTCTAGTATGTGGACATGAATACGACAAAATGTTTCAGCAGTAGTTGATAGAATGTTTGCATTAAGGCAATATATGGATTACATTTTCCTAGAATTGCTAATGTTTTGCATAGATTCAAAGTGCAGAAAGGTAAACAAAGAAGTGTCATCAGACCAATGCCCTTGCTGTGTAAGAAACTGCATTAACTGCATTGTCCAAAATGCTGGATCACATATTCTGGATAAAAACCTTGAGTGGGCCTAATTTAATGCTACGGTGACTCATCATTTCAACACATTGTCAGGCCACGTTTGGCCGAATGCGCTATACTAATAATGACGTTTATTGTTCTTCAGGAACTTGCATAGTTGGATAACATATTGCACAGGGTTTGTTCTCACCGCTGAGTTTGCACAGTTTTCAGAAGCGTCACCACCTGGTTCTGGCAATCAGACAGTGACTGTAGAGATCTTGTCTCTATTTTCTGATATTTTGCCTGTGGCAGAGGAAAACAAATGTGTGATGCACAGTGATTGAAAATGAATTAAGAATAATTCTACCCACTATATGAGGACATTTCAATTGACACAAAGACGAGCTGACACAAAACAGGGCAGTTCTATCCAAACTTTAAAAAAGACCTGAAAACATACCTGTATATGAGAGATTTTAGTTAACACACTTTTATCTTGTAGCCTATTTCTTCACATTATTTTACATCCTACTGCTGCTATTTACAGGGTTTTCCTATTTTCACTGCATTAATTATATTGTAGGCCTATGCCTTGTTGTATCTATCTCCTTACCATCTTGCAAATTCTCATTCTCTCTCATTTTTACTGAATTCTAAATCACTGATGTTTTATTTATCATTTTGTTTGTTTGTATTATTATTATTATTATTATTATATTTATTATTGTGTTAAATGATCCAAATGTGAAGCACTCTGAGCTGCATTCTGTGTATGAAAGGTGCTATGCAAATAAAGCTTATTATAATACAATATTTACACTAAAGGGGTATATGTTTGGCAAGCAGTAGTACAAATATACCAGATAATTCCATCTCTACCAGAGAATCATAGACATTAAAGTGAATGAATTTTGAGGCCATTAGTCACAGTTTATGAACTCAAAGCTCCAAGGCCCCATTAGTCTCACTTATAAACCATGCTTTCAGAACCACAGTCCTTTGGAAGCGTGCATAGTCAATGCACAGTGTGCACAGTACAGAGTGTGTAGGTTGGTTTGGGACAAAACATTACAAAGACGTGGTCCAGCAGCTGAGACTTGAAGCTCCGGAAAGCGGATATCACATCAGGACCCATGATATCTGCCTCAGAGTCCTCCTCATCTGCCATTACAGGGTCTGCACAATGAGTAATTTAAAAAGACAATTACAAAAGTGTCAAATCAAAGAGAGATTCATTTTAATGTGTTTCATGAAACATTTCTCTTGAGAACAGTCTCTAAATACTATGTACAAATACTATAACAACTATATATGACCTGCAGTATCACCCCTTCTAACTTGTTTTTTAAATGATTGATTTAACAAAATGTCTTCCTGCAACTTCTACTACTTGGTCAGTGATGAGCATAACAATAAGGCATCTCAGGATGTTGTCCCAGAGTGAACCCGTGTACCCAGTGGGCACTAGCGAGTGTTCCACCAGTGGCTCTGTTTGGAGCCGCATAATAAAAGGAGAGTGGGTCTGGCAAACGTGTATGCCAGCCTGGCACCATGCCCAGGTGGCAAGACTGTTGGGAAACTCAAAAGGGAACGGTGGGGTGATCCTCTCTCAAGACAAAGCCACGCTTAGGCCATTCAGCCGATTGCTGGCTGGGGTTAACGGAACCCAGGCCATGTCACATTCTCTGGCGTAAGACATGTGCACAACGCATGAATGACGTTTGCTCTTCATAGATATCACGTCTCCATTCGTGCGTGAAAAAAGTCATGACATGAAGTCTTGAAAATGTCATAACAGGTTTGGATAAGGGAACATTGCAAAATTCTGCATTAATTAATATCTTGGTGCATTTATTCATCAGTAAAGAAGGTAAATTTAGGTACATTTGACAATAATGGAGGACTGTTGAGACTTGATTCAGTTGAACTCATTTACAGAGCTGGAGTTGTTTATGAGCACCACACACAGGAACGTGACATGTTTCTGGATGTGACTGAAATGTGTCAGCTTAGAATTGTTTATTTCCTAACTGAATTAATATAAAATATAAAATACAAAAAAGATTATCAGATGTCAGATAATCAGTATGCTTATCAGATTATCAGTATGTTCCAGAGGTTTCTCACTATGCAGACCTGGTCATGATTTTGTCACATACACACACACACACAAACACATATTACAGGTAGAATGCAACTTGAATGTGATTTTCTCCCTGGCTCAGCACTCAGCATGCCTAGGACAGTTACAATGGTGTGCAAATTCCAAAACATACCTGCTGCCCCCTCTTGTGGATGGGAGTGGAATAGGCCTCTGGACTGCAGGCCTACTCCTGCCTGCTCTCTCCTCTGGATCACAGAAGGCTCTGGAAATAGAGAATATTTCGGCATTAAATGTCCCATATAGCTTGTGGATTTCAGAAAACACTTCCCAATAGCTGCTGGCCCCAACTTTACTGACTTTAAACTTCACCCAAAACAAACCTGGACTCTTGAGGGGCCTTTTTCTTGATTGAAATGATGATTCTTGAGCAAGTGCACTTTCCTAAGGACATCAAAGTTAAATTATTTTTATGCAACTTTAAACTAGACAAAGACTCAAGCCACTTAGCACCAGATAATTTTAGTGTATGAACAAATTAAGTTTTCTTCACAAAAGAGCACCTTATCAGCCAGGTCACAGGGTAGAGTTTCAGGTATGGTGCTGTCAAGGACCGACGGCTCAAGGAATCCTAAAGAGGACCACAATAGTTGATGCATGAACATATAAACAGTTAATTTCATTCCTGTACTCATACGTACTCAGACTTCTATCAGTTGGAGAAACTTTACCTGAGTCGGCCATTGTGTCTGTCTGGCCCTTCTCACATTCAGAGATTTCAGAAATGACCTGTAGATTAGCAGTTGATGTCTTTTGGATTGATGACAAAGTCTGTGAAAGAGCACCACAAGTGGAAATTTACAACCAGGGCTTTACTCTTCACATCATGAATATCACAGTAGGCTGAATAACTACCAAGATCATCTGATACATGGTTGGTTATTTTTCATTGCATCATAATAGTCAAGACTGTGTCAGGGATTAATACAGACAATAACAGTATTAATCCCAAAATGACATTTAATCTGCTGCCAGTCTTGGTCTATAATAACCAAACAGTCAGATTGAAAGGTTGATAGACTGACTGATAAATACATATCTTTTTGATCTTAAACTAAATATAGGCATAATCATGTTAAGCTGCAATTAAAGATCACACCTGGGGGGTTGGGGTGGGGGGCGTAACTGATTACAGTGCTCATACCATATTAGGTCCAAGTGCCATGGGGACCCGGGTAATTTCCCCATCCCACCCCATCTCTCTCTCCCACCCACTTCCTGTCTGCCTCTTCACTGTCCTATCAGAATGAAGACAAAGAAGCCAAAAATATATATACTAAAAAAAGAAGAAAAAGATGATCACACCTGATTCACACTTACCATGCTCTTCCCTCCTGCACCTCTTCTCTCCTCTACTTCCTTTCCCTCTCTTCCTTCCTCCTCTTCACCCTTTTATCACTTTTTCCACCAAGCACACTAACTATTAAGGTCACCACTCCTATCCTCCAGTACTGGTATTGGCAGATGCAGTGGTAATTCATTGCTAAGCTCTCCTATGCACTGCATCTTAAATCTTATTCTATTGCTGTAAGATGCTTTGGATAAAAGCACCTAACCTGACTCTCGCCAGATGAATTTCGTTCCACTTAGCTCCGCCTAGCTTCACTCACATCCATCTGGGACCTCTTCTGTTGAGAGTGATTTCTGCACGAGATTGTATGGTAGAGCCAATCAGGACGCAGGGTGGGAGTTTCATAGATGTGACGTAGCGTAGAAGCGACTGTGAGACTGTTATCAGCGTCACGGGTTGGCTTTGATGTGAGTGGTTGAAGTAACACGTCAATAGATGACGGACAAGTGGCTTATTCAATCATATTCAAGCATTTTTTGATTAGGCCCAGCCTTCTGAAGCAACACTTCAATGGATTGATCCCAGATGGATGAGTGGAGCTAGACGGAACGAAATTCATCTGGCGAGAGTCAGGTTAAAAAGCACCTGCCAAATGAACAGATGTAAATGTAAAATGAATCTAAACACATTGTCATTGTTCTAGCTATGTTTGAGATGCTTTATGGTCATGACAGAATGACAGCAGAGACGTCCATTACCTTAGCATGGTCCTCCTCTCCGCTACTGGGGGATGATAGAGGCAGGACTAGAGCGAGAAGAAAGCAAAATCACTTAAAGCAGGTACACCGCCGGCAAGGCAGGCTCTAGGCAGGGGCCCGAAAACAATTAGTGCTACCTAGTTCGAGTTGCTGTAGCCAACAGCTTGAACAGCCAGGCAGCTACAGTGCTATACTACGGGGACATTATCTTAAATATACCCCCAGAGTGTAGCACTGTAGCTGCCTGGCTGCTCTAGCTGTCGGTAGGGATGGGCAAAATTCAGCAAAATTACAAAACTACAAAATACATAGCCAAACCATGTATCAAAACAAAATACTGAATATGCATTTTGAAAGTACTAAACATACTATTTAAAAGGAACATATCACTTTGCAAACCATCCATATCTATCTATTTCATGTATTCCTTCATCAGTAGGCCTACCACTGGTTGATTGACATGTTGATTAAATGGACAATGTTTGAGAGCAATAGCTTTTCTCTGCCTATGTGACATGCCATAACCTGCAAACAGTCAACAGATCAATATGCTGACTTGTCTGTTAGATATCATAGCCTAAATACTGTATCAGAGATGCACTCAAAAAGACACAGTTGAACTTGTCAAGCGATACATAGTGGAGACAAGTCTCTGACATCGTCAGTGCATGCCCAGATTGAGCAATGTTGCAGGGAAACCACATAACCGGTTCCGATTGGATGATTAAAGTTCTCAAGAAACTGATCATTAAAGTTCTCAAGAAACTTGAGGTTGGTATGAAGTATTGTGTGATCTTGCAAAAGGGTTCTCAACTGTTGTAGAAAGAAATGGCTGATCTTTAATGCAATATCTACATTACCCATTATCAGCAACCATTCATCCAGTGTTCCAAAGGCACATTCTGTTTACTAATCATTTTAAAAGGCTAATTGAGAAAACATTGTAGAACCCTTTTGCAATTATGTAAGCACATAATGTAATGCAAATGATCTCAACTGATATTATGTCTATAATGGAGTAGAATGGAAATTTTTAAGTGACCCCCAACTTTTGATGGGTAGTGCATCTCAAGGCAAGGCAAGTTTATTTATATAGTGCATTTTATACACAAAGGTAATTCAATGTGCTTTAAACAATGACAGAATAGCAAGCAGTATTAAATAAAAGCATGGTGGCCAAAGATAAAAGAAAAAGAAGGAGAATAGGTTAAAGATTAAAAGATAAAAAGTTATAAAACAGATTATAAGTCATAAAAAGAAAACAATTGTTAAAATCCATAAAGCACAAGGTGGAGTCAGTTAAAAATGGTTTAAAAAGGTGAAGGAAATCAAAATATAAAAACACAACAATAAAATCTAAAAAGACAGAAGAAAACAATAGTGAATGGAGTGAATTTAGATAGAGAACAGAACAGAGTGTAGGCTGTGTAGAGGACTTGACATTATGAATTTGGGTGAACAGTACTGTTCAAAGTGCCAAATAAGTCCATGATGACATGCCTGAAGCCTTTGAGAGTGGAATAATTCACTCAAACAAACTCTATTCATGAACTGGTGCTTTGACTGGTGAACCTGGTGAGACATATTCAAGGACTGGTGGTCTTTAAATAAAATCCTCACGTCACAGGAGGATGCGCCATAACTGAAGCAGAAAAGACTGACTGTAGTTACCCCTCAGTCGACCTTTGACCTTTGGTTTCTTCCTGGTGTAGGTGCATGTGGGTGTGCTAGTGTGGCAGGGGCTGAGCTTGTCAGTGGCAATGCTGTTCCCCTCAAGGTCAGCCCAGTTGGAAACTTCCCCTCTGGTCTACATAAGGCAACACATTTCACATAATCTTACTTGATTAAACAAGTGAAGACATGACATGGAAGACAGGTATTTGTTTTCGAAAAATAACACTGAATACAATACTTGTATTTAGTCTCTGTTTCATCTACCAAATATGCAGATTTTCCAAACATAACATAACACAGCAAACATAGTCACAGTGGCTGCAATTCACAATGGTTCAGTCCCATGGAGAACTTGTGTTTACCTTCTGTGGAACTTTCTTCTCAGTTGTGCTGGCCGAGACAGTCGGATGAGACCTGCAAATAATAGGACGACTTTTATCCAATGATTCCTGCCTACCATTGACACAGCTGTTTCCATAATTTATGTGGGATCACTTCACAAGACTGTTTGCATGTAGTGTGAGGCAGGATGCCGGCTCAGTCTTGGGTTGAGCAGGCATGAAAACAGGCCATCCTCAAACAACAGAAAATATCTAGCTGTATGCTATCTGGCATAATGTCTAAATATTTAAGAGAGCTTAGAGATTAATATGAGAAATGGTAAATCAGAACCCCCCCTCCCCCACCACCTCCCAAGTTCAGTTGGAATGTCCTCTAAAAACGTTTACAGTTATAAACCATGTAGTGAAATGTGGTCATACACATTTGTGGAGGCGGGCTTGCTGAGAAATCTTGTTCTTGCCCTCATTACCTGGATAACAAATAAACAAACACACAAAAAGAAAAAAACAGACAGCAATTTTAACAAAAATGCTGCTTGACAACATAAATGCTTAACTGGGTATTGGGCTTATTGGAATTTGCCACTGAAAAGGACAAATTAGCTAGAGTTTGGGGTGATATTTCAATGCCTTGATTCCCTCTCCCACTCAAAACTCCAACAAATTGGGAAAACAACCCCACTGATAAAGGACAACTTTATGATCAAATAAATTTTAACAGCTAGTGCCAAAAACCCCAGCTCTATGAAGACACTGACCTTATAAATCTTCAAAGCAGTCCAGAATGACACATTGTCTGGCTTTGTGACTTGTGAGCGCTTTGATAAGCGTCTTGTGGGTTCAAGATTGTGTTTTACTTCAACCTAAGATAGTTTGGTTAATGTGTTAAGGACACATCTAGCGAGCAAGCTGAATTGTTCTCCACAAGAACAGAAGTATAACACTTATCTTATGTTAAGTTTGTTCCCTGTTACTGAAAGAGAAAAACTTAGAAAGAAGAGAAAAGACAGACTGGGGACAGTGACAAAGATTGAAATACACAAACTGACCGAAAGAAGCCCGAGAGGTACTGTCTTGATATGTGAGAGAGAGAGACAGAGAAAAAGATAAAACATATGACAGAAAAAAAAAGAAAGACAGAAGGAAGAGGTGACATTATGAAGTATATACACATCAATTCAACCTCTGTGTCAGAGTCATTGCGCATCAGGAAGACATCTTGTGTGGGGGTGCTTTCTTCCTCTCTGGACAATGGAAATAAAATGACAGAACAAAACATCAATCTGCAGCACACACATGCATGACAACATACTGGGGAGTAGCCTACTGTAAAGCTTCTCCTCAGTGTTTATACTGTGGAGATGTAAATCAGTCACTCACTGTTGTACGGACACCTCCGCCTGGCTCATCTACTCAAAGAGAAGTGATACACAAACAGAAAGATTCTTAGTAGTAAAATTATGCAATTCATTAACCTGTGTGTAAAGACGGTGTGAAAATAATGAAATGTTCTCTACCTCGGTGTCTTCGTTCGTAATCTGTGGACTATGCAAAACAGGGCGAATGATTAGTTCTCATGGTTTATCAATGGAGGTCTATGTCTGTCTATGTAAATCCATAGATAATTACAACATGGCATTTGAACATCTACCCTCCAGAATTATTGGCACCTCTGCTAAAGTAAAATAAAAACAGGTATACGAAAATCACCTGTTGGTAATTTCTTCACAATCTCACAATAAAAACAATGAGGAAAAATCTAACATTGAAGGGACACTAATTTATTTTGAGGAAAGGAAAATCTCACAAAAACACGCCATTTACAATAACTGGCGCACCTGCTTGTAATACCTTACTGAGCCTCCCTTTGCCAATAAAACAGCTTGTAATATTATCCTATGACACCCCATAAAGTTGGAGAATACAAAGCAAGGGATTTAAGACTAATCGTCTTTACAAAATCTCCCTAGATTGTCCAGATTCCTACTGTAGGTCCACACTTGTATATTGTCCTCTTTGACTCACCCCACAGTTATTCTATGGAGATTAGATCAGAGGACTGAGATGGCAAAGGCTGAAGCTTGATCTAGATTTTGCTTTGGTTCATTGACCTCATTAATGATCTAGTCATGACCCACTTGTCATGTCCAGTCATGACCCACTTGTTGTGGTGTCTTGGCAGAGATTGACACCATACACCTTAATAAGTTTCCCAAGGCCTTTGGGAATACAAACAGCGCCACAATATCACAGCCCCTCCACCATAATTCCCTTTAGCCATGGGGTTCTTTTCAGTATAGTCATTCTTCTACGCCAAAGGCACCTAAGGCGTTTCTTGCCAAAGAGGGCAATTTTCATTTCATCTGCCAATAGACCACACTTCCAGACAAAATCACTGTATCATTCAGTAACCCCTGTCATTTACTTTTGTAATTAAATGACTGTAACGGCTTTTAACCGGCATGTTCTCTAAATAGCAGTGAGTTCTCTTTTGAAGATTTTTTGAGGGACATGGTGACACCAAGATGATACCTTTTTCTGTAACTCTCCAACAGTGGTTCTTACGGACATTTTTGCATATCTTACCATCCTCCATATATGTGTGTGGGGGCAAGATAGCCATGGGTCTTTGTGCAAGCATATTGTCACATTTCCAGTTGATCAGAACCTTTTAATTGTTGTTTTAACTGTAAATATAGGCATTTTGAACAAAGTACCTAGTTTTTATAGCCATTCTCTGCCTTACAAATGTCAACACACATGGCCAGATGTACTAACGCTTTTGTCCCATTTCAAGCGTATTTGTTTCGCAATGTGCGTGTAAAATCATTGCGAGGGTACAAACAGGCCGCAATGATTTAAAAGCGCAAACTGCCTGTCGCGGGAGCTGAAAGTGGCAGATTGCGATTGTCATGTCATGCATATGCATTCATGGGAGGATCCAGGGGAAAGTGGGAGTTTAGCGTAAAAAGATGGGAGGGGAAGAGTAAAGAGCGCCTAGTTATGTATTCCGCGGTATGTACAAAGACTGCTCCTGAAAGCGCACGTCTATTCTGCGCCTAAATACTTCCGCCTTGTAAAAGCAGGTGTTAATCCAAATTGCAGTTCAATGCGTCAATAAGAGAACCTTTCAAAGACAACAGAATCGCTATTTAGAGCACCAGTTTTTGTGGTGAAAGTATTTGTACTACCAAAAGCAACCTTAACTTTCGTTGGCCTTTCGAATGTCTTAGGCTACTTTCACTTTCACGTCATTCACTTAAACTTTCCTACTTGCTAGATTTGACCAATCTTCCATAGCCTACGTGCAC
Source organism: Alosa pseudoharengus (assembly GCF_046254945.1). Classification (NCBI taxonomy): domain Eukaryota; kingdom Metazoa; phylum Chordata; class Actinopteri; order Clupeiformes; family Clupeidae; genus Alosa; species Alosa pseudoharengus. The sequence continues at coordinate 34,426,452 of NW_027468650.1, forward strand.
AAGTAGTTTGAGTAGAACTACTGATCTTCATTATCTCCCTGCTTGTTTACATCTTATCATGTATGGTATTATTTCATAATCGCTAAACGTTTGATTCTTTTTAATGGTGTCATCAGCATTCAACTGCGCTTGTATGTAGGCGCTGCCATTCAGTTGTGGACGTTCGTAAATTGCGTTTATGAGCGGAGAAAGGCAGAGAAAGGCGCAGTGTACACTAAGGATTGAACGATTGATAAATACGACGGAAACTTGGGTCTGACAGCGTTCGCAATCTGCGGTGTGTCCATGACGCTGATAATGCTACGTTCGCAAATGTAGGCTACGTACATCTGGCCCACAATGTCAACTTTTTATTTAACCCTTGTGTTATCCTCAAATCTTACCGACACTCTTTATCCTTGGGGTCAATTTGACCCCAGCTAAATAAACCCTCAGAAAATGATTATAATTCATATTGTTACCCAGTTTTTTTTGTGATAGGTACTTAACAAGAGCGTGATAACCACCATCAAAAGCCCTACAAAACAATCCCACCCCCCCCACACCCCTTTATGAACCTTGGAACCCTGGCTGGCAATATTGCCCATCCAGTGTCAGCAGCCCAAAGGCTTGCTGTTGCTTCCTCTTTTGACTTTTAGAGTCCTGCCAAAATGACTTATATGTAATAAGTACTTGTGTATGTAATAATGATAATAACAATATGTTCCCATACTATTCAAATAATAACTAGATGTACCGCATAGCGGTACAAAATGTGACCGCCGCTCAGTCCTGTACATCCATTCCGCAAAAATAAATCATATTAATGAATTTGTCTCCATCTTCTACTCCATCCCCCACTCTTGAAACTTTTGTGTATACTTGTTTGGAATGTGTGTGTGCACACATTCCGCACACAAAGTAGCCTACTGGCGCTGCAAAGGTGAATAGATTTGTTTCTGGGCCAAAAAATGTGCAGCATTGTTATAAAACCTTTAAAATTTCTAAACAATCACAAGTAGGGCAGTTCATCACAGTCCATCCATTGCAACTAGACTGATGAAAGGTACACCTGTAGGCTACATTGTATTTGGGAAAAGCAGAAGGTAGCAGCATAATGTATTTATTTATTTATTATTAAACAAAACAATCCCTGTCAGTTCCATGCAGTTTTCAACAGCTATCAAGAAGAGAGGTCATGTCACGGATTTTTGTGAATGTTTCTTCTTCTACATATGCATAAGTTTAGTCATCTAGTTCATATGATATTCAGCTTTATTGTCAATGCACAAATTAAATACCAGTAGTCTAAAACAAAATGCCGTTTTACCCAGTGGTGCAAATAACTGACATGTCCAAAAGGGCCTTCATGAAATGCGTTGCGAGACTGTTCATACACATTTTAACGGGCAAAGTTGAAGAGCTACTGTCCGTTATTGTTTGTGCAAATAATATGCTGATTCATGTTCCCTTGCATTTTGCAACTATGAGGTCCATGGTTAGTCTGGCTTTCGCCAGACCAAGCTCAATCTTTTGACGCAATCTTTTGATTTTCACCCAGCCTAGTCCATGGTAGGCGCCCGATAGAAATATTGTTTAATTTTGCGATTGAGATATCCACGCACTGGCGCCCCCCCCTGCGACGTGTTCGCCCCCCGGTTTCAGAGCTATTGTAAATGCAAAAATGCATAGAGGGAGTTATGACAAAACCGTGACTGTTAACAAACTATAAGCTATATAAGGTAGGCCCTATGCTAGGCCTAGCCTATTACACAACACAAATTGTCACTATGCTATGCTGGCGACCCAAATAAAATCTCCTTTGAAACCAATGGCTTACACCTTACAGTATCAAGCTGCCACCTCTTTGCGAAAAGTTAATCGTTTTGCATATCAGTAGTAATTAGAGTTGGATATCTCGAGACCGGTCTTGGTCTCGAGACCGGTCTCGAGACCACTTTTACGTGGTCTCGGTCTTGTCACAGTCTAGACCGTCTTTGGTCTTGGTCTTGTCTTGGTCTCGGATCCCTCGGTCTTGTCTTGGTCTCATTGTCTTGGTCTTGCGGTCTCGGGTCGACATAGTGGTCGGGAGATTTGCAACAAATATGTCCATGATACAAAACATAACATTCGATAATGCAACATTAAATTATTTCGCCTTTCACGCCCTTCAAATGCAACCTTTCAAATGCAACCAATCAATGACATACATGTATTTTGTTGTGATTAAGAAACTGGCGCTCATCCAATCAAAAGACGCAAGTGTAGCCAGCGCGAAACGTTAGGTTTACGTCGTAGCTGTCAGTCTCAGTCAGACCTAGTAATAATAATGTCAGCGAATTCCACCATCATTAAATTTGCATTCACGGTACATAGCTCACAGTCACACACATTCATGACATGCTCTGTCTCTGCATTGTTCTGTCTGTAGTTGAAATAATACCTTCTTAAATTTAATTTAAACTGGGACTGAACCTCTTACCCCAGCAGGGTTCTCAAGTCTCATGCAATGGGCGTGAGACACACGCAATTCAACAAGTTCACACGCTCACACACCACACCTTGCATTTCTCACGCAGAAATATTACTAGGGATGTCAAGGTATCTGCATAATTATTAGAGGAGGCGCAGGGATACGAGAGGATTTCTCGCAGGGTTCAGAACTAGCGCACCACTCACCAGCAAAATCAAAAAAAGAAATAGCCACCGACATCCAATCAAAACATAGTAGGCTATTCGTTGTATCCGGGTAAAATTCCAAAATAGCACATCCCCTCCCTACAACCACGTTATGCTTGTGTGGGGTTACACGTTTAAGATTTCAAAACTGCACCAACATTCTTTTTATTCAGAAATTCAACTGTCTGTCATTTGGTAAACCAGCCTACTTATGGTACTTTACAGGGTGTGTAAATCAAGCCTTTTCACGAACATTTGGCCTAGCCTACTTTATGGCAAAATTATTTCTTATCTAGAAACTAAACTAAACTGTCGGTCATTAAGAAAACCTAATGATTGTGTCGTTATAGCTTTGTGTAAGCCAGACATCAGCAACGTTCATTTTACACGACCAATCACTCTCGTGGCTGCCTGCACTTTCCCTGTCGTCACGGCTGCAACTTTCGCACTCGTTTGTGCTTTTTAGCGCCGTGTTCATCAGGTCCCTGGACACCCATCTGATCCTCCATGGACCATGTCAACAATGAATGAAAATTAGCTTATTATTAACGAGTGTTATCAATTTATGCTACACATAGGCCTACATTTTTTTCTAAACATAGGCCTACAGGACTGCTGCAGACAATGACCTGCCAACCACCATAATGTATAATGAACTTGCTGTCCTCGGTTTCGGCATGCACATGCTTAGTCTAATGATTCAGTGACAATATAGGCTACTCAAGTGAATAAAGCAATTAGCCTAATAAATAAAATATTTGTTTCACTCAGTACATATAGGCCTACATCTCGTAAATTGGTTAGCCATAGAATATCCCAGCGTCACGATTATTATATATCAAGATTCCAATCTATCCCACCTAAATATGAAAAGTTATTTCTACTGACATGCTTCCTGGTGACATAAAAAAACAAATGGTTTCCCTTGATAAGGCTGACATAAGAGACATAGGCTATGCATTATACTTTCCCAGACAAAAACAAGATATAGGATGTATAGATTACAATGACAAATTCAAGGTCTCAAAGGGTTAATGCTTCTTTCCAATTTTTTTTTTATAATTAGTGAGTGAGTGCACCCCCCAATCTCACTCCAAGCTGAGCTCAAAACTTGAGAACCCTGCCCCAGTATGCTGCTCTTATTCAATTGATGCAAGTTATGGTGTAACACCAGAGACTTTCTAATGTGGAGACACAGCACTCAAAAAATCCTCCATAGAAATGCATGGGGCTAGTTTGCAACGCCAATATGGCCGTTGTCTACACATATCCCACCCCTTCCTCGCCAAAATGTCGACATGTGTATACATTGAGCGAATCATGTGGTGTGAGTTGACTACTTTGAGCCAATTATGTGCTGTGTTGTGCAGACATTGTGCCAATCATGTGTTGTGAACTCGACACTGGAGCAAGGTTGGTGTGGTGAAGCCTTGCGCACGCGCATTTCTGCTGAAATAGATGCCCGATGAGTACCCAAAAAGCGTTGCAATATGGCCGCCGAGTGGAGGGACATGCCTAGCTGTTTTTTTTTTTTTTTGGTCTCGGTCTTGGTCTCGGTCTCGTCTCAACTTTGTCTTGGTCTTGACTCAGTCTGTCTTGGCCTTGGTCTCGGTCTTGATACCCTCTGGTCTTGGTAGTGTCTTGGTCTCGGTTTAGGCGGTCTTGACTACAAGTCTAGTAGTAATACATTTCAAGTAGCTGAATCACCGAAAGGGACACTTCTAAATGGAACCCAACCCACTGTACAGTAGCTCAAGGTCTGTGGCTAAAGCAGCCATAATGAAAGCGTTATCATTGTTTGGATACTTCACACACACGTGTTTTTTAATCGCATAGACTACAACTACCAAGCTGGAATCAAAGCACATCGACTCCCCTCTCACACCCTAAACACGCACTTCGAACAAACAAAAAGCGTCTCACGGTATAGCCATAAGCAAAACTGTATCTGACCGGTGTAACGTTGGTACTAAATCATTCATCGCAAAGAATGATTTTTGTAGCACGTGCAACAAATATGTGTAGGTACAGCCCTGCCCTGAATACATCTCAACGTGCGCTCTAAAACATCTGGTTTAAATGGAGATGTAGATCATCACGGGTGCGTTAATAAATCTACATTGCGGCGAGTTGACACAAATTATTCTCTTTGACGAATTTATGTAGTTTCAGTTACTTTACTTTGAGCCATGCTCTTCCTTACTTGAATCACCTTTGAAAATAGAGGATTGAAGTAGCCTATATGTGTTTGGGAATGAACGTTGACTCGGATGCTTTTTGAGACCAATAAAATGTCAGAAATGTCCCAGCCCGGTGTTTAGGATGCATCATAGACAGGTTATCTTTCAGGTAGCCTATATATTTTCCATTAAAAAAACCATCACGTAGCGAACGTATTGTGGCTAACTCACTTAGCTCCTGTTAGTAGCCTAGGCTATGGTCATAAGCAAATGAGATGACAGTCGAAAGATACAATTACTGCTGTTATCAATTTGCTTGGTAGCCTATAAACGCATTTATGGTTTATCCATCACTCAACCATGCTAATGGTAACATTATTTTACCTACATTCTGCTATTGATAGGATTAACGTAGCTACCTGCAGTAAAAAACAAGCATGTCCGATAAACATTCTCAGATTTATTTCGGCTTCAAGAGGAAATGGGAATTACATGTCATGCAGAAATCATCCCACCCTTAGACGTTCTCTGCGGTAAACTACTGTAACCTACTGTCTTGTCCTTGTAGGAAGCATAGTGTTCCAACCCACTTTAGATTAACTTCCAACAAAATTACGTCTCACTGCAACGATGCGCCATCTAGTGGACAAACGACTACGTGACGCCAATACTGGAAATGCAGCCAAATTATTATTATGATGAATATTTGGGTTTCCTGTAATCCTACAGAATTTGTAATTATGTATCGGCCGTTCTAATTGCCGATACTGATGGTATACGTGCCTGTGTGTGTGTGTGCGTGTATATATGTGCACCACCATCTACAGGCCAATGAGTGTACAGTCACTAAATGTACACATAACTTAATTTTTTAGACCCCCCCATGGATGAAATTCTACGAAACTTGGCATACCCCCAGAGAATGTCAGGTTAATCATACACATAAAATTTGGTGCAGTTCTGAACGTCTCAACTGAAGAGAAGGGCGATTAAAGCAGAATGATATTGCATTTTCATTTTTTACCGGGGGGGGGGTGCAAATCACAAATGAGTGATTATGGGCTAGGTTGATGTGGCCCCTTGAGACCAACATACCATAAAAATGTCTTCATCCTCGGTGCCACGGTTCAGGTAGTTATTTAGGAAAAACTGCATTTTTTGGGTTTCAGGGGGCCCAGCGAGGAGGGGGAGTGGCCCCCGGGGACCAAACGAAATTTTTCCGTAAAAATGTCTAGTGGGGCAACATACCCACCAAATTTCATGTGCCCCGGTGTTTCGGTGCCCCAGGTATCGTTGACCAAAATTTCAGGAAGTAGATGACGGGGGAAAAAAAAAAAAGAAAAAAAAAAAAACTTTGACAATCCCTATATGACCGCTTCGCTAGCTTAATCATAATAATATCCAAAATGTGTAAAATATTCATGTACCTTATGTTTCATACAGCTGGGGTCAAACTGACCCCAAGGAACATCAATGTACAAAATATTTGTACAGGACATTGAAAACATATTATTGAACAAATTTCATGCTAACTCTGTTGTACCCTTCAATTTAAGAAAAGTCATGAAACATGAAGCAAAAAAAAAAAAAGTGAACCATATATTTTATGATGTTAAACGTTGCTTGGGGTCAAATTGACCCCAAGGATAACAGGAGGGTTAAATTAAGTGTATCTTCTTGCGAAAATGACTAGGGGGCTTAACCTCTGTCACTTTATTTTCATACCTTAGTGAAAAAGAAAGTCATGAACTACTTCTGAAATTTCCGACGCTCTGATTAAAGTTGAAATTAGATGAAGAAAATAAATGCTTCTGTTCCATTTTGTGTCTGTTTTCTAGTGGTTGCCAATAATTGGGGGCAATTTGTTTTTGTTGATCATATTTATTTATTTATTTATTTATGAGATTTTCCTTTTTCTCAGTATAAATTTGCTTCCCTTCGAGGTTTGATTTTTTTCTTTTTGTTTTCATTGTAAACCAGTAAAAAAGTACTTTCTATACCTGTTTTTAGTCAACTTTACCTAAGGTGCCAATAATTCTGGAGGGTAATGTATGCTTACCTTGGTGAATCCTCTGTTACTGCACCAGGAGGTTCTGGATATGACACATATATAAATACATATAAATAGTTATGTTAAAGTTATGGGCATGGAGAACACAGATAACACCATGAAGCTGATTGGGCAGAAATCTACACACCTGAGGAGGAGTCTTCAATGTAGGAGGCCAGAGGGGCTGTTTGTCTTTCTGGTACTGAGCCCTTAATCATTTAATGATGTTGCATTAGCTCCTTATACAGTCCATAGAAATACATATTATATACCTTATATTTATTCAGTCATTTTGATGCATTAACAGTGTTTTAGATACATCATATAGAATGCATCTACCTATGAGGCACATATTTGTGAATAACATATTTTGGTGCATTCAGATTTAATTCTTTGCAATATGATGCATTAACTTATTATGAAACCAAGCAAAAATGCAATTCCTTTTGTCTACAAAATATGGAAGAGAATGCAGAAAAGCATTTGTGCACAAAGGATGCATTTTGTTGCAGTGCATTCTATATATAATTTGTCACACTTAGCACGTTTTACACACCTTGGATTGTGGTATATCCCCAAAGACTTTCTGTAAAGCAGATGCAATATCAAGGCATGGCGAGAAGTACATATACACCGTCTGGCCTGAAAGTTTTCCATAGGGGACAACAGGACTGGTGGTCCAGATAGTCAGGAGTAGTTGGTCAGTCACTGCTTTGAGTGAGAGTATGAGAGAGTGAGAAAAAGTGAGAGAGTGTGAAAATACAAAATGGCAACCCTAGTGGCATTTTATTGATCAGGACCAAGAAAGCACACACAGTAAGGCACTTACTTGACAGTTCATAGAATCGAACAGATGTCTTCACCAAGCAGATAGACCCCCAGAGAGAGTTCTGGGACACACAGACAGAGCATACAGTACAGCACATGTTAAGCGGTTCCCATGTACCTGCAGCACTACATTTCTCAATGCCAAGACAACCAGTCACAGAGTAGACCTAAGACATCTGCTGGAGTTAACAAAGTGCTCTTAAGAGTTGGGGCTTTAATAAGACAAGAGTGTGACATTCAAATGTCCAGGGCTAGACAAGGGAATAAACAGAGATAATCAATTATAAATAAAAAAAGACTTAATCAATTATAAGAGACAGTAATTTCATTAAACATCCATCACTGTATGTTCAGAGCACACAAAAAAAACAAAGATGACCTTCAAAAAGACCTTACCTCTGGATCATCCACAGAGAAGGTGATGCAGGATGAACCAACGTTGAAATCCACCCAGAACTCCTTGAGGTGTACATCATCAGGCTTGTAAAGCTGATCAGAATATAGACATTAGGGGGACAATGCAGATAAACTAGGATCATAAACACACTGCTCTTCAACACTCACCTCAGTAGGGCCAAGAAACACTCTTGAGCAGGGAAATGTGAAAACTCTGGAAAAGATAACAGGTTTGGGTCAGCCCTGCAGGAACAGTCCTTAAATGAGTTCAGATAAAAGAAAATCAATATTATTAATGATAATTAAATGGTATTACAGCACAAATATTGTGACATACCTTCTTTCATCTCCAAATGAGAGATTTACTTCATTTAGAAATATCCGGCAATCCTTTAATAATAACAAACAGGTCACTACAAGCTAGAGCAAGTCATGACCACTTTAATTAAAAATAATCTTTGATTGGTTAAAGAACATAGGAACCTACTGTTTCGAACTCTCCGTATTTAATACCAATAAAAGAGGATGCCAGTCCTTTGTCACCAAACCACTTGTGGGCAATGTCCTCTCTGGTCCTCTTTACGGTCATGCGTGACAGAGCCTCAGTCACAGCAACCTGAAACTCATAATCTGTAGGAGTGTGAACACAGCTGTAGGACATTCATTTAAAAGATGAGTCCAGGTTTTAGGTCAACTGTGATTTGAAAAATAAATATTAAAAAAGACAGCTTACCTCCACCTTTCAACAAAGCATTGGCAAAGTCTTCCCTGGAATAAAGATAAAGTATAATTCATGAAATCATGCATAGTTACACACAGCTGCGCACGTTTTAGAATGACCTTTTTGCTTACCATGAATGTGTCTACAGATATAGATTTGTTTGCATGTGCTATTAAATATTTTTGATTAATATGCAAAAACTTTTGCATAGGTCAAGACTGAACAATGTGGGGACACAACAGCAACATGAAAGTATTTTAACTCAGATTTTTACCAAGATAAATAGAATCAAATATTATTAATGTGATATGTTTTCACTAGGCCTACATCAGTATTCAGTTCTTCTGATTATTCTTCTGATACTGAAATGTACAGAGTATACTGTACATTATGCAATAATTTAACACCATGACCACTTCAATGCATTTGTCAATGTGCAGCAGTCTGTGCACTTTTGAAGCACTTTTGAAGCATGTTTTTTTTAAAGACCATTAGCACTGGTAACATCAATTTACTTTCCATCGTACAGTATGCAAAACCATGAACCCACACTATGTGCCTATAGGCGATGCACTCTGCAGTTATGTGGCGAGTTGGACCAAACAAATGCAAAAAAGGCTTTTACAACACAACATTGCCAAAAGTCTCATAAATCAGGCTAGCAAGTCATTTATCAAAGCCAGCTGCATTTTTGTTGGTGTTTGTAAGGCTTTTCACAACTCAATTCTGCTGCTGAGTGAGTAGGCTGAACTGGGCAAGCGTTTGTCAATCTGAAAGTGCAGCAACCCTGACTGCCCACAAGAGGGCAATGTTCTGCCACTACATTTGGAATTGAGGGGGTTTGAGAGGACAAACTTTCCCCTCCTTATTTGTCCATCACAGTACAGAGATGGGCTTGGTGGCGGGTCATTCTAGATTCTTGTCTTATAGCAAACCCACAACTAGGTACAAGGTACCACCTGGTGAAATTTAAACTTAAAAACTTTTCTTTCCATAATTACAGCGGGATTTAGTTCCACAACATATTTACAACAGTATGTTTTGGGGGAAAAAAATGAAACAAGTGGATTTAGTAGGGGCATTACAAAAATAAACTTACAGGAGCTGAGAAAGAGAAGAGCATTGACAAATATCTCGCCGGTCATCCTTGGAAATCCCATCCACCATGGAGTTAATTGTCTGAATGGCCTAGAAAGACGGCAAAAGAAGGCCTTTTACAAACGATGGAACCATCCCTCTAAGTTTATGTGCAGCATTACATTATTAGCACCAAAGCTTTACATCCCTTGCGTGCTGTGGTCCTCCATCAAATGTACTGCATTTGTATAGTATCAAGGGAATTTGATAGTCCTTTGTTTCCACGGACATCTTTTCTGATCGATCAATCAGAATTGATTGTTCAATAGATAAATTCGAGAATAGATTGTGAGTGTTCTGCCGATATCAATCACAAAGCATCTCTGAATAACAGGCTGGGCTATGAAAAATCTTCATAAGTTAAAAATAGATAATAATAATAATAATAATAATAATAATAATAATAATAATAATAATAAAATCAGCCTTGGCATGTAAGATACAGAAAATGTAAAAGTTCTTTAAAACTGAAAAAAGCATTCTTTCTTGTTATAGCTATGACATTATCAGTCAGGTATCTATGGTCTTTCATCCTACATCAAGGCGAAGTTTGTAGTTTGCCCTCTCATCTGCCACAAGAGCCCCAAAGCGCAGAATAAGAAGAGTCCTGATTGTAGCTTTGCCTGCAGAAGTCACAAACAGATAAATTTTGTTGCATTTACCAGAGTAGTAAATAAGTGAAATTAATAAACAAATAGATAGATAGATAGATAGATAGATAGATAGATAGATAAAGGCATACAACCTTCAATAATGCCATGAGAAAGTTTCTGGGAAAAGTAAATAAAGGTTAATTCACTAAATTACTCAAAAAGAAACATTATTACTAACCTTAAATCCTCAACAGAATCACAATACCTCATATTTATTATTCTATAATTATTTGTTTAGTGTAGTGTCTACATAAGTGGATTTGGCACCATTTCAATCAATGGATAATCTTATTTAGTATTTGGCCAGGTGAACACAGAACAGCTTTTTCAATGGACTGCAAGAGCTGTAACTACCTACCACAGCAATATCATAGAAAGCCTCTAGGAAAGTCATCTGCTCTGGAGTTGCTTCTTCACTCAGGATTATTTGCTCCATTGTCCTCTCATACCAAGTGAGCATGTAGGTAAACGCAGACAACAGATAGGGAATGTTTAAGAAACTGTTGTAGGCTAGTCTAGAAGCCAGGGGAGGCAAGAGCAACAATTATTCAAGCACCATTAATTCAGAACAAAACTGAGAAGTAATGGTTTGAAAAGGATCACAAGTTGACAGGATACTCATCATTACAACAAGGCCTTGTTGAACAAGTGTGTGAAAGCAATCGGGGTCTTGCTCCATTGCTTTTTCAATGGCTTTGAGAATCAGGATGACGTTTTTAAATAGATTTTTATCCAGTTCCTGAAATTGAGTTTAGCAGCACATTAGCCTACATTGACAGATAACTTAGCCTAGTCTTTTGTGATTCAAATGATTTATCAAAGTTAATATGTGGGTAGGCTAACGTTACTGACATAATTAATGTGTAGCGTATAGGCCTACCTTGATGACGATTTTCTCCAGTCGATCTGCGAATGATTTGAAAAGTTTTTCCGTGGCAAATACTTCAATGACTGTTTGGACATTATTTTTGGCAAAAGCCTGTTGGAGATTGTTCTCGAACTGTGAGAGAAACATGATAGAAGTCACGCCGGCATTTTGGTCACATCAAAATAACTTAAACTTAATTTATTTAAGGTTATGGTTAAGTTGCTATCCTTTGTTCAATAGTATTTCCTAACATTTAACATTACATTGATTTGAAAATAATTAAAATAGACCATAGCCTACGCTCATTTTTACTGAACAGTAGTGGAATGTCTCGCGGCGTTCCTAATTAGCTCTACCAGGTGACAGGTGTAGATTCTCATTAGGCTAGTTCAGTGAACTAGGGATACCGGTCACTTCCTCACATATTATTAGTTTTTCACAACAGAAAGTTGTGAAAGTTCATAGCAAACGTTATTTCCCGGGTATCCTGTAGGTTTTTATAGCATATTGTGCTCAAAATATTTAAAAGCAATGGTCAAAATTTTGGCAAAAGTGAATTATTATTAGTTTATTTTAAGCCTGCCACCATACCATGAATTTGGCCATTCAGATTTGGCCATTCAGATTGCGACACCTATCGACACCACCATTAGTTTTGCACACATTTTTCTTTTAATGTTCTTCCAAATTAGCAAATGTTTTAGAACTTCTGATATTCCAATTCTGTGATTGACATGACGACAGGAATTACATAGACTTAGCCTAAAAATCACTCCCAATATCAATGTAGTCTGATTTATCATCAATCAGACGGTATAGCCTAATTAGCGTGTGATAACGTATGCCTACATATAGCCTACTACAAATTAGGTTACTTTAGGCTCCATGAAAAAAACGGAGTTTTATCGGCTAGACCTAGACTATTTCACATGATGTTCCTTTTATGCGCAATTTAACGTGAGAACACTATTTTGGTCTTGTTTATGGTTACACCCAAGGTGTTTGTATATTAAATGCGTCAGCAATCGTGTCCTTTACCAAATGAAAGGCTGACACACTTAGGCGTTTATTGTATAAACACTTGTGTAGCTAGATACAATCTGCATTTCTAATAAGACATGATATTTATAGGTTACAACTAGAATCAATCATATTAATAAAACGGAATTGGAATTGTGAATGGTTGGTAATATTTTTTCTTTACCAGTCACTTCTCGCAAGGTCTGCCTTGTCAGTTCTTTTGGTAACGTAAGGCCTTCTGATGGTCAATTCAGATGAGAAAGAAACATGAAAAACGTTAAGAAGATATTGTAGAAGACATTATTAAATTTGTAATTTAGACCAAGACCTATTGTTTGATTATTGATATTTTTTATTATATAACTTAAGAGGTAAGCTACGACTATGAATGACTTTTAAAACAAATAACCATATGTAAAATAATTAATGTGCATAAATGTTTGCCTGCAGTTTCTGATACTGTCATATCAAAAAATGTTACATCGATTTTTTTAATCCTATTTCCAAATAGTAAAGCAAAATTGTTTCGAACTGGAGAGAATAGTTTTGCATGATAGGCTAAGTCTGGTTTGTTTTGTTCACGAGAAATGGCGTTTTCATGTCAGCAGTCCGTCGAGGCTTTGCGTTTACATATAACAAGTACTGACCTCAAATGGATCACCTTACATAGGCTATAGTCTGGTGATTTGACAGTCGGTCTCTCTGCCGTTAAGATCTCGTCATCTTTCTTTCATCGAGAGGTTGCATAAATTTCGCTGACGCATACATAATAAGACTCGAAATTCCAAACCGTCAGGTTTGCATATCACTGTACGTGATATTCCCTTAGTGAAATTGCACAGCAAACGGAAAAACATCAATATGAAAATAGGTCTATGTAGCCTAATTACCACTTTGGGCTGCCGATTTACACTACTTAGCAATAGATATACCTGTTCAAATGTTTATTTGTTTAAGTTATCGTTAGATCAATTGTAGTCAACAGAGAAAATCGTTTTCCAGACAATAGATGCGGTTTGGAGAGGTCACGGCTAAGGATCAGGTACAGAATACACGGCACTAGGCATCAGCAATTCTGAGGTGAGCGGTTAGCCCAGCCTCCTTCTTTACATATGCCAGACAGTCCTCACCTGTAGTCATTGCCTGCCGCCCCTCTCTTAACGCGCACCTTCACTGACGTACTGGAATTCTGGGCTTACTTTTTTGGATACACGAGCGAATTATAGCAGACTATGTGCTATGAAAGTGTGTCGTTATATAACACAGAAACTTTTACAAGTTAAGTCTCCTGTGTGAACATTTCTTTATGGTACGGAACATTCAAAGGTCCGGAATTGAATGTTGGCACGGATACATCTGAAGACGACTTAAAAGTTGAAAACGTTTGTCAGACTCTCACATTATGTCAAAGACGAGTGATCAGTTTGACGGTGGTTCGGACTGTGTTTGCTCTTTCGGAATGAAGTTGACATGGGACATCAACGATCCCAAGCTTCCCCAGGTGAGTTTCGCTAGTTATACAGGCTACGACTGTGGACGCACTTACAAGGACAGCTACTGCACCCATAGGTTTTTGACATGGTGACCAGGGGTCACAGCTTTCATTATTTCAAATAGCTGAAGACTGCTGGGCTGGTTTCATTTTGAAATGGAAAACGTTAGCCTATCCTATCACTAGCCTAGTCATGTTAGGCTGTTACAAACATGTGGTTTTAAATTTGCATCGGTTTAGCCTACATAGTTCGATAGGACACAGAAGCTCAATACTGAAATTGTATTGGTACCTCTCCTTATGTTATCAGTTACACTAAAGCCTGTCTCCATAGGACACGAAGCAGTTTGACGCCTTTCAAGAATGGACGGACGGGTATGTTCGTTACATCTACAGCGCCGAGGACAAGAACGCACAACGTCACCTGAGCGGATGGGCGATGCGGAACACCAACAATCACAACTGCCAGATCTTAAAGAAGTCCTGTTTGGGAGTAGTGGTGTGCGGCAGGAATTGTACGCTCAGTGATGGAAGCAAATTGCAGCTTAGGCCTGCGATTTGCGACAAAGCAAGACAAAAGCAGCAAAGTAAGTGTGGGCCTCTGTCATTTGAAATGAAAATGTTTCGAACACATGAATGATGCATGTAAAGAATATCACTTTTACGCACAGGGACAAAGGCCTCACAAACGTTCTAAATCCTCCGCTGATCAGGGGCCCTATATGACTTAGCCCTAGGCCTGTCATTGGCATTATCCACTCGAACTCGTTATTCTCTATCTTTGTGTTATTGTGTCGGCCTATATTAAGTTAGAATAGGGTCAACGACACTTACATCTTCCTAACTAAATCTTCCTCAGAAAAGGAACGGTAGGCTAGTCTACAACAAGGTCCCTTGTATGAACAAGGCAATGGTCCAGTTCTCACGCCTGTAATAACGGATTTCTTTTTCTTGTTGTCTTGTCAACAAAAGTAGTTTTTTTATGGGCTTGGATTTAGTTTGAGCCAATAAACTACTTCCCCATAGGCTGGCGATTCGATAGCTCGAAGTCTGCCCATGTGGACTACCGATATGTTTAATTAAGAAGAGTAGTGTACGATTGTTTTCCAATTAATTCCAACTAAATAAAGAAAGGATTTACAATTTTATTTGAGACTAGGTTGAGACTTTCTTGTAGTTTGTCAAATTTGTGTGCAGAACTATGTGCTTGTATCAGCTTGGCGTGATATGTAGCCTACACTGTTTTAGAATGTTTATGTAGCATGCATGTTAAATTATAAATTTTGGACAGCAAGAGAAGTAGAAATTTAGTCATGAAGAATGGACAAAATAAAGAGTTTGTTGTCGCCAGAGGAGTTTTGTTTTTCATTAGCCTACTTCAGAATACAATATGAACAAAGAAATAGAGGATTATTACGCTGCTATTGCAGAGCCATCATCAAATCTAGCCCTATAGATTGATAGGTAAAGAAGTCAGGTGCGAAAAATATGCACAGGAAATATACGCTTTATGCTGTATGTCTATAACAAGTTCTCAAACTCGCATCCTGTCGTTTAAAGGCCATCGCCTAATAATAATGTCTCTCTCTAGCTTGCGTGAATGAGACTAACCTCTCTTGCATGTTGATTTCCAGAGAAACTTTGCCCGAACTGCAGCTCAGCTTTGGAGCTAGTTCCATGTAGAGGGCACAGTGGTTATCCGGTCACAAACTTCTGGAGAGTAGATGGAAAAGCCATTTTTTTCCAGGTGAGACTTGAATGAAGAAGAATTTATAAGATAAAATATTTGTAATTTAACAAATAAGAATGTGAGATAAAAGTAACGTAACAAACCAATAAATAAAAAGCATTTGTAGGTGTACAAATGTTATTTTTGAATTACAATTGATCAGACAAAATTAATTTAAGATATACATGCTTAATTTAATTTCATATTTAAAATAAAACAGCTTTGCAGTTTGATATCAATTTTGGTATCAGTCATAATGTGAACTGTATTATGTATTTTTTCCAATGTCTTTATGTTAATAATTGTAATTACATTCATAATTAATAGTAGTTATACTGTTAGTATAAGTATATATACTCTTTTGATCCCGTGAGGGAAATTTGGTCTCTGCATTCATTCCAATCCGTGAATGAGTGAAACATACTCAGCACACAGTGAACACACAGTGAGGTGAAGCACACACTAATCCCGATGCAGTGAGCTGCCTGTGACAGCGGCGCTCGGGAGCTGTGAGGGGTTAGGTGGCTTGCTCAAGGGCACTTCAGCCGTTCCTACTGATCAGGGTTCGAACCTTTTTGCTCTGTATCAGGCTAAAGGAGTCCATGATCACCCACGACCAGAGAGCAAGTCCGAGACAGAGGCGCGCAGGAGCGCAGTCAAGAGGAGGATGTCGTCTCCACACTTCTCTCAGAAACGCAGGCTGGTGGAGTCCGAGGTTAGTGTGTGTCTACTCTCTCTCTCTCTCTCTCTCTCTCTCACACACACACACACACACACACACACACACACACACACACACACACACACACACACACACACACACACACAAGGTGTACTCAAATGCCACTTTCAAATGCCCATTAACAGATAGGGAGAGGTAGAGAGAGGTTTCAGTTTATGCACACATAAATACATAAGTAATCATGCATTCGTATGCATGCAGACTTCACAAACTCCTCCACAAATTAATTCACACTCTTATAAACTTGCCGTACATTCAGATATATGAACATATATTTTCTTTCCATGATTTAATACACACTATGTAGAATTCACAACTATCTATGTGAGTATTAAGTTCAATGCAACATGATGTAGGCAATGAGCTGCCATACTGAAATGAATCCACAGTGTCTACTTTTTTGCTAAAATACATAGGCCGACATATAGTTTTATCAATTCTTAAATTGTATTCTTATTTTCCATGATACACATAATACTGATCTACAAAATGTCATGCCTGTTTTTACCCTTGAGACAGGTCAGTTGAAAATAAAACCCAGTATGGTCATCTTTGTTGTTCAGGGCTAATGTCTCCTTCCACAATCACTTGTCTACGACTAATAAGAATCTAATCATTTAAGATCTATCTGTGAGTGGAGGCAGTGTATATTACATAAGTGATATCCATGTTTATACAGTTTTTATCAATCATACACATTGAGGTCCCTAAAATATATATGAACCCAGCTTCATAAGGCATTAACATAGTTCAATTGTTTTATTAAGATGAAATCAGAAAGATATGTGACCTTCCTAGCTGTGTCCCTTACTGTCCTCATCTATGTGATTCCAGACGGGTCGTTACCATGACATCCCCTTCAGCAACCTGCACCAGCTGCCCTGTGTGGATGCAGACCGCTTCAACCTCCTGGAGCCCAGTTTCCCCCTGCAGAGCCAGCACTACCCCCCCTTCCAGAACTCGGAGCCCTACAAGTTTGCCTACGACTCCATGGCCGAGGCCCCCTCCTCCTTGCAGAAGGCAGCCAACCCTCGGCTCTACATGGCACGCCCGCACTACGACTTCCCCATGCCGGGCTACCTGACCACCCCCAGCTCCTACACCGCCCTCTACAAGGACCCGGCCAGCCCGCCGTCGGAAGCCGACCCCAGCAAGTCCGGCCTCGCCGGGTCGACCCACAGCGGCAGCACCGTGAGTGGTCACGAGCGCGGCTACGACGGCTCCGCCACTGCCAAGCTGGGCGGCTGGAAGCAGATTCTGGGCAAGGGGGCGTACGGGGAGCGTGGCGAGTACACGCAGCTGCCCAGTGCCAACTCTGCCAACCACCACTACTACAACGGCGAATACCCGTGCCGGTACACGGGGCCAGCACCGGCCACGCCCGCCGCCCTGCAGACCATCATCACCACCACCACCAAGGTCTCCTACCAGCCCTGCCCCAAGCCCTCTGTGGTCAAGTATGGCGACAACCTCTACGATGTAAAGGGCATCCCCAACTGCAACGTCCTGCTGGAGGAGGCCTCGCCCACCGCCTCCTATTCTGACCTGAAGCTGGCCGAGGACTCAGGTGTCATCAAGTCGGCCCTCTCCTACCAGGAGACGTTGCCCGCCAAAATCGAACGCACAGAAAACTTGGACTCCTTCCGCTACAGCGGATACCCCTCCAACAGCTACCCGGAGAGGGTGAGCCATCCATTCAGGTACGACGGAGGGGAGTACTGACATTTGTGAGCCACGGAGCAAAAGAACAACAAATAGAGGAAGAGACAGAGAGATAGAAAAAGAGAGAGAACAACAGGTGAGATATGTGTAGAAACAAAGACTGATGATGTAGCTGAATCAACGAGCCAATAGAACACTTTGACATGACCAAGTTTGGCCGTCCTTAAACAGGTCTGTAAATACTTTTTTGTTATTTATAAACAGTGTTGCAGTAATATAGTGAGATGTCATTATTATTCGTTTTAAAAAATACATAGAACTCTAGATTATACTGATGTTAAAAAATACAAATGCCGGTGTTCAATACATTTCTTTAATTTGGAAGTTTAGCTTCTTGAAAGCCAAAGCAACTCTTGTGTTGGTACAGGAACACAGTCTATGAACAAATATTTCAAAATTAAGTGTTTGTAAAAATAAAAACTTGATGACTATATTTTGTGAGGTGTGTATTTGACAAAATTAATTGAAAAGTGATCAGCTGATATGTCTGACTGTACACATTAAACCAAATATATGTGTAATATTAAAATCTTTCATCTGAAATCATGATATATTTTTTCCAATGAATAATACCTGATAGTCTATCTGTCTATTCAGATTTGTTTTTGTGACTGCAATTCAATTTGCACAGATAAAACTTCAATTTACTGTGTAAGTAAAGTCTATGCTTCTGACAAAAAAGGTATTGATAATAAAGTCAACAGCAAATCAAATTTGAGTGCACAAACTGAAGTGAGAACTTTGAGGAGAAATTCACTGAATTTAACAAAATATATATTAAACTGGAATTGTTGGCAACCTTTAAAAAATCTTTAGTATGTGTGCATCATAAGTACACATGGTTCTATTACCCACTTTGGTTAAAGAGGAACATCCAAGGTGTGAGTAAACATATTCGCTCACCCATCTCACTTAGGGGGGTCAGGGGGAAGAAGGTTAATCTTGGACGATTAATCGTCCGGTTTGTCATCAGGATGCTTTTAATCTGGCTGTTGACATACAGCTTGACAGGCACATCTGTCCATTCCACTGGCAGGGTGGGTAGAGACACACAGGGAGAACAAGAGAATGAGAGTGTGAAAGGAAGTCAGAGAGTGCAGTTGGGTGAGAGAGAGAGAAAGAAAGTGAAGGAGAGAGAGAGAGATGTCAGTAATACCTGTCGCTGACAGTATCTCTCTTCACAACGACTTTGGAGGCGCAGAGGCGCCATTGCCCTCCTAAAGCTGAGTATTCACACCCATGTGTACACACACGCATAAGGTCACACACACATACATACACGCACACACACACACACACACACACACGCACACACACACACACACACACACACACACACATAATATACATGCACCTACATGCATGGCGGTGCACACACACAAATACACATACACAGAGGCAGATACACACACACACACACGGACGCACGCATGCACGCGCACACACACGTCTACTTAAGTTTTACAGTTTCATATCTCTTGCTATGCTTGAAATGCCCACATTTACAGTAGCCTATAGAAAGATTAGAATTAACATTAACTGATGTACAGCTTAGCCATGCACTGACACATCTCATCTTAGTGTTTATCTTACTTACACAACTTTCACACTCCCTTCCCCACAAATATACACTGCCCTCTACATGTATTGGCACCTTTGGTAATAATGGGTAAAAAGTATTCTTCCATTTTATGCTAGTTTCATAATGAAATTAATGAGGAAAAATCCAGTTTTGAAAAGAAGCTATTTGAGAAGAAAAAAAAATCCTCGTAAAGAAAGAAATATTTTAACAAAACACACGTGCCACAATTATTGTCACAAAATATAACTGAAACTTATTTAATTTATATTCAACTTAAGTGAAGTAGGGATTCCATGACTTCCTGTTTTATTAAGATACAAAAAAGGGCAAACAAACACAATATTTTTTTAATATGGGAAATACAAGAGGTATTGCTTGGTAAATCGGGAAATTATAAAAAAAAACATGTACAGTAATTGCCTGAAAATGCCCATATTTACAATTAAAACATTAATATGTTCCAATCAAGTGGAACTGTTACAGTCTTGCATAGAAAAGGACCCATATTTGTCTTGCCCCTACGCAATGAGGAGGGTGGCAAGAGAAGCAAAAAAATCCCTAAGGATATTGATACAGAGATACAGACAAAAGTAGCAGATTGAGGTCACCAAGTCTAACAGAAACACCAGAAGTAACCTCCATAGGTTATTGAAAATGCATGCCAGGAAAGCCTTGTCATTTTACTACAAATGTTGAGCCCTTTGCCAACAGAAATTCTGGGTGGGTTTAGTGTACATAGTAGAATGACTACTGAAGCGAACCCCATGCCTAAGTATAAGTATGGTGGAAGCTGAGGGGCTAGTCTTGGGCTTAATCCAAAGGCCCTGCGAACCATTAGGTACCACATGGTATCATGAACTCCATTAAATATCTGGGTATTTTAAATCAAAATACTTAAAAATGGGTCATGATTGGATCATGCAGCTGATCAATGATCCAAACTGTATGTCCAGGTCAACACAATAATGGTTTACTGGACACAAGACCTGAACTCCATTGAAAACAAGTGGGGTGAGCTTAAGAGCAATGCACAAGCAATCTGGAAAAGCTGAAGATATTATGTAAAGAGAAATGCTCTCAAATCCCCTGATTTGTGTTCTCCAACATTATGAGATGTAATACAGTAGGTTAAGCCTAAAGAACTCTTTTATTGGCAAGGGGAGGCTTACAAAAAATGAAACCCTGGGCTAATAATCTTTGTTAAGAATATTTCTTTATGAGATTTCTTTTTTATTGAGAATAAACTTGCTTCCCCTAAAGGTTGGATTTTTCCTCATTACTTTCATGGTGAAAATAACTTTCATGGTGAAAATAAGGTAAAATGCCAAATGATTTTTTAAATGTGGTGGGTGCTGTATACTGTACATATATGGACACACATTCTCTTTTCTTCACATCATACAATGATAATACACACACACACACACACACACACACACAGAATGAGTCAGTTGTAGCCCCGAGAGGAGCCACACCAGTGGTCTGAAGGCTGACAGCAGATAAATACCTCGTCTGTCAGACGGCGCTGTGATCACAGACGTCTGGTTAGTCATCCACTCACAGTATGCACAGCCATTCACTCCGGTTCAAATGCAGGTGATGGGTGACACACACACACACACACACACACACACACACACACAGATACAGGGGCTTAGCCCACCTTAAAGTAGAGTAATAGACATAATTACACAGCAAGTAATCCAAAAGTAAGTCCCTCTCAATGTGTGGATCACATAGGAAGCTCACGGGGCACTCAAAGGGAGGTTAGGATAAGATTTGGAACCTGTATTTACAGAGGAGTGTGTCAACACGCTGACAGTATTTACACTGTCACTGACAATTAAAAGACAAAACCATAAAGAAAACTGTACACTGTATTGATCAACCTCAAAGTCACCTAACTCGTATAGCAAAAAATTGGCTTCATTCAAAACATTCTAATCTAACACTGAAATTACTTCCTAAAGAACTGGAATTCCTGGGTTTTCTGACACACCCATACATACATGCATACATACAGACATACATACATGCATACATAGTTAATTTTAAAATGTATTTTACTACAGATTACAGAATACATGACCAGAAATGTATTTTTTAACGTATTCCAATAGTTTACCGAAGGCCTCGGCAATGAGCATACATGCTATAATGATTTAAAACGTTGACCCTTCAGAGATCAGTATAACTGTAACCGTCACTGTACCTGTAACTGTATTCTGAATACCACCCATTTAAATTGTAAACATATTTAAATACAATTAATCATATCTTGTATTTTAAATATCTAACACCGTTACATGTGTTTTGTTACCTTCCAACATTTTATACATACATACATACATACATACATACAGTACATACATAAATACATAAATACATACATACATACATTCTTACATGCATTCCTCTTTGAAGAACAGGTAGTGTACAGCATTTTGCTATTTTCATGGTTTGGAAAAATGCATAAGTAAGTACCACTCTGTGAATCCTGCACGTCGCTCCACCCTCATATGGTGTGCATTTGAGAGTTAGCTGCTAACAGGGCTTTGGTGGTCCCAAAGTGTTGAGCAATCCCTGTGTGCAACAAGTGGGAATGATTTACGAGGAGTCGTGGTTGGGATGGTACTACACCCATGTCTTTCCCATTAGTGTCCCTGAGGCATCTTCATCTCTTTTCAGTGGAATTATACATGAATGGAATTAGCTACCACCCACAGCTATAAGTGAGATTTTCTTATCAGACAGGCAGACATACACACGCACAGATTCACAGAGATTTATATTACATTTAGCATACACTTTTCATCCAAAGTGACTTATGACAAGGGACCACATTGTCCCCAGAGCTACTTGGGGTTAAGTGCCACACACACACACACATACACACACACACACACACACACACACACACACACACAAACACTCACTCTCTCTCTCTCTCTCTCTCTCTCTCTCTCTCTCACACACACACACACACACACACAGAAAGACAGAAAGAACAAACTATTCGTTTGGACAGAATGGAAGCCTGGAAGCCAGCCGAACTTAGCCCCGCCCCACTTGTTCCGTTGTGGACTAACTATGCCTGAACCAGAGCTGTTTGGAGTCACGGTTCGGACCAGAACTCCTGACCGGTTTTGTCCAGAGCTGAAAATAAAACTGTGTTTGACAGAGGACAGATGTAGGTTGCTTGTAACAAAATGTTAGCTTTCAGTATGGTACGATGTCTTTGTGTAACATTTAAGTGACATTTAATTAAAGTGTAATTAAAGTGTAGGCCTACCGGTAATTAAAGTTAAGTAAAGTGTTTCATTCTTCCTGGTTCTTCCTAACAAAAACGCTGTTGCTAAAGGGTCGATTTCGCTATCACGTCTATTGTACAAGATACTGACAGCGCAATAACCAGAAAACAATGTTATATTAAGGCATTTGTGGAGAAGAAAAAGCCATTTGTGGACAGGGGTGTAATGCAAGGCAAAATTCTGGGGGTGGCACAATCAGGGACATTGCAATTGTTTTCTGGGGTGGGGGTGCCTGCTAAATATACCATTTCAATGCAGTTTGGGAGGGACATAAATACCTTAACAGAGCAAGCAGCAACCATCCTCTATCTGATGACTAAGCTCAAGTATCTATTTTCATTAAAGCATGTTTACACAGACACACACACACACACTTACACTTAGGCCTACACATGCTTTTAAAAACAGTAGACTACCACTGCAGTTTTTATGTTATGATTTTAAATTGGTAGGCCTACGATCTTACAATAAAAAGGTGCTGAGGTCTATTATGCTCCATAATAAGCCAGAGCTTATAACGACTGAAATGTATTCTTTTGGATGTGTAATAAATAGCAAATAGTCAGCATCAGCCCGCCCCTTTCCCTAAAATTGGTTTCTGTGTATGTTCCCATAGGCTGTGTGAAGACTATGCACATGTACGCGTGGACATTTGTACACAAGGCTAAGTAAGTCTACTTCTCATCACTCTCTCAGATGGTGTGAACTTGACCACTATCCTCCCACCTCTCTCTCACACACATATCGCTCCCTCCACCCTCTTCCTCCCATTGCTCTCTCTTTCCTCTCTCCTCTTCCTTCTCTCTCTCTCAACCCAGGTCTGTATTGCTGATATAGGCATGTGATTAACAGCTCAACCCGTATGTTCCCCTCCTTGCCCTCATCCCCCATGAGTGAACTTCAAGAGGCTTTGTTTACAAACAGCAGAGGAGAGATACGCCACACTTTAAGGCAGGTGCCTGATTATCTCTGTGACTTGCAGGCCAATAGCACTTCAAAGGGCCTCTCGGGGACGGGTCACCTTGTCTCTCGATGGTAGGCCTACCACGTTCACATCGTTGTTATCAAAGGACATTACTTGCATTATCGTACTCAGCCATGCACTATCACGATTGTCAGAATTAAAAGGCATAAAGATTTTCTTTGACATGTACTATTCAGCGAAATGATAGTAATGCAAAACAGCAGTACAATACATCAGCACAATGCCATGGACCAGGATATTTCACCACGTGTCACATGACCTTTTTTCCATGAAATTCTGAAAAAAAAGATGAAATGAAGTCATGACTTCATGATGTAAACACACAACAACACACTACCAGGAATGACTTTTTTTAATCTGCTTTAAAAGCTCCCTCTCTTCTTCTCTTATTAGGAGAGGGCTAGGAGCACAGGTGGCTTGGGTGACAAGACTGTCTTTTAGCAGCTCTGACAAAGAGCCCGGTAATACTGTAAGTCTCTCAACTTCACCATTAGACTATCCACGGTCTCTCTCTCTCTCTCTTCAAGGAGCGAGAGCAGGTCTCAGGTGCTCCAACGGTGGCCATTCTCTCTCTCCATCTCCCCCATTCTCCCTCAGCTGCATGGTTTGAGAGCGCACAAAGAGAAGTTTCCTTCCTTTCAGAGAGCTTCTACACTGACAACCCCTTCTTTTCTTTGCAACAGTGTGAGATAGAGTCAACATCAAATGCTTGACCTGATTTCTCCACTCCATGATGCGAGGTAGAGGGTGAATAGGATTCGGAGAAAGTGAATTAGAGTGCTGTCTCATGTGGGTCTTGGTTGCACAGGTTTTGTTTAGGAGTTTTTAATCCAATTTTCTGTTTAGGACATCATAAGGATTTTACTTTGGGAAAAATGTTTTAAAAAATGGTTCAGGCAACTGAATTTTTTGAAGGCAAACTGAAAAAGAAGAATATTAAAAAGATCTTAAGAGCAAATTACATTTACATTGATTCATTTATCAGACCCATTATCCAAAGCGACTTCATACGTCAACTATATTACTAAGGCCATTGTCCTCGGAGCAACTTGGGGTTAAGTGCCTTGCTCAGGGGCACAACAGTGGAAGCCGAGAATTGAACCCACAACATTTCTGGGTTGCTAGCCCAGCTCCTTAGCCTACTAACTACACTACACTGCTGAATTTGGCTTTTTGCATAATTTCACTAGATTGCATATAATTAAATTCCGCAAATTCTAGCATTAACGTTTTCAGATATTTATTTGTGCCAAAATGCTGCCGATACTAAATTCTACAATCAGAACAACCAATCAGTGAATAATAATAATAAAATATTTGCAGACACAGTGCGATACTCCCACCTCTTCTGTTCTTTGATTAGCTTTTTTGATAGCAAACAGAACTCCTTTCCATTGTGTCTGTCACAACCCCGCCACTTACCTGTGTGGACGTGACAGATCCCTCTGTCACAAGGCCACTACTGTACCTGTGTCGGGAGGAAGCTGTCTCACCTGATAGATTCTGTTGTTTTGTCCTTTCGCATGAACCGAGACAGGAATCTCAGCTATGCCGTCTGGGGATGTCACATAATTGCTAAAAATGGTCTCTTAAAGGCACAGGGTTATTCTTTATCTCAGGATTGCTCTCTCTGTCTCTCTCTCTCTCTCTCTCTCTCTGTCTCTCTCTCTCTCTCGCTCTGCCAGGCTGAAAGGTGACAGGAATGTCAGTGCAGTGCAGTGGAATGCCATGCTTGGGCTCTATTAACATAAATCACCTGAAACCGATCCTAATGGGCCGCTGAGGGCTGCTGCGTCAGAGCCGTGGACATGGACGCGTCCAGCAAAAACAAACCCAACGCCCGGGCCATTGTGTTCCCCCCTCGGCCTCTGCTTTCATCCTCCCTCTTCGTGCTAGACCATCAGTAAGCACCGGCGACTGTCAGTGCTGACATCTTACCATGATGCAGGGAGGGGGGGGGGGGGGGGGGGTACAGTATTTGTTTGGGTAAGACTAGCAGGTGGTACCATCCAAGGCAGGTTGAGGATGAAAGTTATGTTGTAAGAGAGAGAATGCGTAGGCTATTGTGCATACATAAACACCCATCCTTAGAACAGGGTGAACTGTGCGGAGCAGTTCACAGGCTTTGTCCTGACTGAGGTCTATTTAGGACCCTATGATGGATGGTTCATCACAGTACCAGCTGAATACAACTGAGGAACTTTACTAACAATAAAGGGGTATTTGTGAAAAAAGGTTCTTGGTAGAATTGGAGCATCACTTTTTTGAAAAGTGCTCTAAGAGGTCTTACACACGAGACCCTGATATTGTTGTGTTCAGATAAAAAAGACAGAAAAAAATGACGAAGGCAAAATAAAATAAAGAAACAAAGAAGTTATATGGATGGAGCAAATTGGAAAAAAGTAGCCTTTGTACAACTGCCATCAGAACAGAAGTAGCCTAGAAGCTGCCATGGTCTGACTTTGACCATTTCCTTTGTTGCAGTAACAGCTCTTATATAAAAAAGTGAAACTGTCCCATGACTTGTCATCTGAAGTCATTATTCACCTCCTGCCAGAGGAGAGGATATGCTTGTGCGTGGGATGACAGAACCATTAAGTATTCCTGTGAGCTGCCGGCTGCTTGAAGGACATGGCGAGAAGGTGGAGGGAAAAAGAAAACGCAACAACTCCCGACGGAGGACAAAAGCCCTCGGCTACGCACCGCTGCCTCGATCAGGGCCAGCGATCTCCCTTTCTCTCCCTCTCCCTCCGTCGCACTCTCCCTCTGTGATCTCTTCCTCTAACAGCTTTCCTGACCCCAGACAGACCCCTCCTCCTCCACCACCACCTCCCCAGAACACACCCTCCTCACCCCCCTGTAGCAGGAGGATTAGCACCTGCACCAGGAGGTCTGTCCCTGCCGTCCGTGCCACGGCTCTGTATCAAATACCCACAGAGGAGGCCCCGGCGTGCAGGTAGAGGAGGCCCCGGCGTGCAGGTAGAGGAGCTGGTGCGTCGGCGCTCCACACGGAGGTCATGGTGCTGCTGAGATGTTTTCATTAGCAGGACAATGGCACAGAGGGTTTAATCTCTCACTCTCCATTGCACAGCAGCAGCGGGCGAGAGCTAAGTGGATCCCCAGAGACTCATGGGAAAGAACGTGGCAGTTTTGGCCAAAGGACCTCATGCTGTATATATTGCACACAACCCTGTGTGAGGTAGCTACTTTCTTATGTGTACACTGCAGGTGTACTATGCTTAACTAAATTTCAGTTTTGAACAACACGCTGCATTTGCTGCAACTCTCAAACAACAGTGTTTGAATACGTATCATCTTGTCTGTGAAGCTCTAACCAAATCGCAAGTTCTTGCAAATTTTTATTTCAAGTTACTCATATGGACAGAGTAGATTTATAGTGTCATTCCTTATAAATATATCGAGAATATCTAAATTGAATTATACTTTTTACAGACTATTCTTTTACAGACAATAATATTTCAGAAGCACACAATGGTTGGCTTGAAGGAGGGGAGGTGAGTGTATCATTTTGAACAGGCTGCAGTTACAGTAAGGAGACAAGCCTAAATAATGGCTGGGCCCTATCTCAGGGTAAATAAACACTGCCCTCATTTCCAATTGACTAACTTAATCCCTAATCCTTACAATGTTGCACAGCCTCTGTTTACTAAATTGAGGTGACCACTTGAGACTAAAATACGTACAGTAAATACAGTTTCTTGATTGTATCTGTGAAAGACTCTTTTGAAAACTTTATCTAGGAAATTCATAAACACAGTGTTTGGTTATTATTTAGATATGACAATTACATATCCATTGATCAAACTGAAGCCATTCGGTGCTAATGAACTCTTGAACTTTGGGTTTGCCAAAGCAGAGATTCAGTTTGGGATAAAGACAGCATTCCCATCAATCAACACATGACTTCAGCATTACATAAGAATCATCCGGAAATCAAACAAAAAATAAGAAAAGAAACTATAGGCCTAGATAATAAAACAAGACCTTTGAAATATGACAGTGATTAACTTAAAATCAGTATCAAATTTAACCGGCCTGTCAACTATTTCATCTGGAGGGGTTCACCAGGAGTATCTTCTCCAAATTGTCTCTTGTGGATGTGAGTGAACACCGTCCTGTATCCGATCATCAAGAACACCCTCTCTGCTTCATTTCACCTGTGTAGTGTCCGCCCTGTAGATCCAACATTTGATAGTCAACAGTTAGGTCTCGATGATGACTCAGTACTTCGCGGGAATACGGTAGACTAATCTTCGCTTCGTTCACACAGGTCAGAGCACATATTTACAACTACGTGTTTTAAGTACATTCAGTTCACGGCAATCTGAAAGCAAGTTGTGACAGATAGCAATGTATACAGTCATCTACCGAATAAACGTTGCCAAATGCAGTCAGTATCTTCTTCACCTGAACCAGAAAGACTTCCTGGCTTGCAATTAATAACAGCTTAAAATAATAATAGAAAAAGCAAGCAGCAAAGAAAACACTTGTTAGAGAGCCGACTACATTGTCAAGAATAAACAGTATTGCTCAATTACACCTGAAGGTTACAACCACACTTACGATAGCTTCAGGGGTTGTGCAATTAGCAACACTATGGGTGGAATCCGGGATATTTTGAAAATATTCTCATGTGAATTCCTCTGGCTTTAACCCAGACAGTCTCTATGATCTCTCTTCATATCAACGATATTCGTGAGCCAACAATGGACGCAGGCGCGTAGCAAGCGTGGGGGATGTGGGTGTTATAACGTACACACTATTGCTGAAACACGATTCTATCCCCCACACATTTTGTCAGATTAAAATGAAAGTAAAATATGGAAATAAACGCTCCCGTAAAGAGTTGGAAGCGTATCTATAACGCACACACAGAGAGACACAAATAGGTCTGTTGATTTGATTGAACGGTCATCCAGCCAATCACATCAAGTTAGCCAGTGAAGAACCAGAGCCGCTCTGATCAAATTCAAAGTGTGCGTCTTTCAAGGCTGTGCTGCTGCTTGGGTCTGCATTATAACGTCTGCAGTGAGCAGATTTCAGGTAGAATTGAAATGATAATTGTTACCACATTATGCTAGTTTAGTAAACCAAAATTCACTGACTGACAGTTTTTGTCACAATGTAGAAATGCAGGGAGTCAAAGTGAAAGCGGGGGTGCGCGCACCAAGGCACTTGTTTTTTCTGCAGAAAGACCTTGGCTACTGTTCTCAGAGCATTATGCTTTCTCTGTCTATGATCTGCAGCTTTTCTCAAACTATGGGCCTTCACAACAATTAACCTACTGGTCCACGAAGCCGCGAAATGAAGTTATGCCCGGTGCTTAACGTCTGATCATTTACAGCAAGATTGTATGGAACCGCGCGGACTGAAAAAAAAAAAGTTTCCCCAATCAGAAATACTTATTCATTTGGTGTCATCAACTATATAGACATAGCCCAGTCAGCACACATACGTCTCCAAGACGCTTGGAAAAGATCTGAACAGCTTAATTACATCGCCATTTAGAACGTCTTATTTGACCTGATCTTTACAAACGTAGGCGGCATTTCACTCTCAATGTGTGTAGTGCTACATCTACTGGAGATCGCATTCCATTTAGAACATCTTATTTTGATCTTATACGGCGGCGTCAAGACACAAATTTTGAGTTCTACATCTGAGAAGTAATATTTCCAGCATGAACTCAAATAGAACGCTTATGAGAGCTCATGCAATGTGTGCGTCCCTGCAGCAAGTGAAACTAGAGGTTATGTGGGCTAGAAGCAACAATAGTTTAAACAACAACGTGGCTTCCTGTAACTATCAATGGAAAAAACATAGAAACTGCTAATCATAATCTTTAAATTGACATTAATTAAGCTGGCTATATGCAACACAATTTATTTATATCCCCTTTACATATGTTTGGGTAGACTTCAAACGTTTTTGAATTTGAGCTTACAGTTCTGTCACTATTCTGTGTCCTTTACATTTATTTAATAGGTATTAGTGATACCTCGAAATTAGGCTGTTGTCTGTTAGGCAATTTATTGTAGCCTGCTAACCCATATGCACAAAAAATTATTTCTGAAATTATTTCTTGATTTATAACATGAGATATGTCTCCATGTAGGGTAGTGTCAAATAGTGAAGTGATAGCAGGTAGATCATGTAGGCCTACATGTCACATGAGCCACGCATAGGCGCTGCTTCTTCTGTCCCTCCGAAACTGCATTAAAATGGTGTTTTTAGCAATCAGAATCTCATTTTTTTTCGGGGGAGAAACTCCCGGACACTAATATAGTCCGCACCCCTCTCAGAAAATACTTACAACGTCCCTGTCCCACAACCCCCACACTTTTAAAAAGCTTGATACGCCTCTGAATGGACGTCGCCATGACATTTCAGTAATCTGGTTTTCTATCTGACCAAAATTGCATGGTATTGATTTTAGCTGAGCACTAAGTTATTATGTCAACAGAATGGATGGAAGATGAAAACCGGATGGAAGTAAGGTTTCACGAATAAGGTGGATACAGATATTGGAATCTACAGAGGGAAAAAATGGAAATCACTACAATACTACAGTGGGAATGCTTGCGGTATTTGTTGTGTTATCTACTGGGTACCACTAGTTTGGTTTAGTTTTCCCACCTTCAGGCAGGTTGCAAATAGCTTGCAGGTTGTTTACTTCAGTCCTGCAACATCACTCGACTGGAGAGGCAGCCATGTTGTTGAGAGGCTCATCCAAACCTTGGACCATCGAAGACCATCCCTTAGTTATGAGTGAAAAGAATAGCCCAAGTCACAGCTCCTCTGATGTCTGGTCCACTGTTTTTTTTTGTTTTTTTTGGGGGGGGGGGGGGGGGTTGGGCGGCAAAAGCCCCCCCTACTGTCTTGGTTCTGACCTGTTTTTTCCCCTCCCTGCCTCCATTGATACCACCACACAACTGTTCCGGGCAGCCCTCTCCTCTGTGGAAGCCACACCCCACCCAAGACCAGTTCTACCAGTTCCGGGCCTAGTAATGATGATTTCTGCTGAAGTCATGACTGCTTTAGCTTTACGCTCTGTTGAAGTGGCAAACAGGAAGGCGCAGTGTTTCCACAATGACTTTTCTTGGAACATTGTTTGCTGAAGCGGATCTTCCTTGACCAGTCTGTTTACACTGGCACAGCAATGGGCATTTTATTATGACTTCCGCACAGCGAAGCGCCGGTCATATACTGTAGGTTTAGTCAGAGTTCTTTTTCTTCTGGATTTATTTATTTATTTATTTATATTGATTTGTTTATTTAAGTGTCAAACACCATAGTGCCCAGCCCTCATGGGCTTATTAGACACTGCAGTAATAATTTCACTGTTATCTCCAGATAACCATGTGACGTAACACAGAACCCAACATAACATAACTAAACCACTCAAAATAAGTACACATACACATAGAGATGGCTTGTCATATGGGACACAAAATACTTTGCCGCAGATACCAGGCCTTTTTTATACATTTTGCCAAAGCAAAAACATCATTTTCAAACAGCCAGCACAAAATCTCCCCTTCATATTTCCAAAATATATCAGGATTTTTTTAACTGAATTGATTCAAAAAGAGAGTTCCTTAAGTCGCAGTATAAAGGACAATAAAAAACAAATTGAAATTCATCTTCCACAACCTGAAGATCACAGAATTCACACAAGCGTAAGTGTTCAGGTGTACCTTTAAATCGACCCGCTTCCACTGCCAGAGGTAAGGTAGTTCTCAATTGAGCACAGAGGGACCTCTGCCTTCTCTTTAGATTAAGGAAAATATAAGGTTCTGTAACATAAACATAATTTCTACGTTTTGGCTTCTTCCATACTGTATGTCCTGTTTCCATTGATCTTCATATTTCCTTAACAGTCTTTGTCTGACAACATTTATATTACATCGCAAATTATTTTGGTACATTATATGCAAGTCAGACGCAGACAGTATTATTGAAACCTCTCCAGACCAGGGGATATGCTTTGCTCTATCCCAATTAAAAACTTTCCTAGTTAGCGTTTCCTCTGGCAGACTGACAAGGCGGTTCCACAATCGCACCGTTTCACACCTTTGTTTTACAATACATGGATCCCATCCTGCATCTCCATTAACCGCTACCTTTGCTGCATATTTATGCGCACCAAGAAAAGGATGGTTTGCAGAGTTACAGTCAAAAACCTCTTCAAAGCCCCAAATTCCTGCAGCATAAAACAAAACTGAGTCAACCAAAGATTTATACAGTTGTATAAATGTAGAAAAACCAAGATCTGTACATAGTTTCATTTTACTCAACACAGAACCTAATGCTCTTCCAGCAGACTCTGCTAGTACTTTCCTTCCCTCTGTAAATTTCATATTTTCATCAAAAACAAAACCAAGATATTTATAATGATGAGTATACTTTAAGGGCACAAGGCCAAACTGAAATGAATACTCTATAGTTCACATTTTTCCCTAAAATGAACAACTTGTGTTTTTAAGACGCCATTTAAGACGCCATTTACTACACCATGAACTGATAATATTTAGCATATTTTGTAAATTCACTTCTTTTTCAGCTATCAAAACAATGTCATCTGCATAAAGCAGAATACTTAAATTCATGTCCTCAATTGCCACACCAAGATTACCCTGCTTAATTTCTTGAGCTAAATCATTTATATGAAAAGCAAATAAGGAAGGGGAGAGTAAGTCTCCCTGCTTCACCCCAAAAGGCGTTAGGAACCAATCCGTTCTTAAATTATTTATTTGTATACAAGCAATGGGGTCTTTATAAAGGGCTTTTATAGCATTATAGAATTTTCCATTGATACCAGATGAAAGTAGTTTAAGGGTCAATGACGTGACGCTCATTTTTTTGTGTACATATTGGTTACATACTTTTAAAATTGTTAAAATGTAAAAATAATTTGACAAATTATATCAAATATCATTTTCATCATACCCTAATGTTAAAGTTTTGGATTTATTTAATTTTGAAAGAGTATTAACTGAATTTGGGTAAAATTGTCAACACAGTGTAACCACAAAAACATGAACCAAATAATTACACTTGCTGAAAAAAATGTGAAATTCTCTCCAAAATCCTTTCTAAAATAATCTGGCATGATCTTGCACAAGAATGTATCTATATTTAATACAAGTAATGAAACCCCATTGTTCTGAATGTTTGAATTAATATGGGGAATCGTGTCTGTCACATCAACCACTTAAAATGTCAAGTGGTGCAACCACCATTTAAGGAGCAATTTTGTATGTATTATTTTAGAGAATCATGTGACAGGAAATTATGTCATAGAGAAGGACCCTTCAAGACCCCAACTGCTATGAGTCAAGGTTAGCAACTCTCTTAAAGTAACATAATAGTGTTTTTAGGCCATGGCCAGGCAAGCTTAGGTTACATGTCAAATGGTATGACCTTTTAAAAATGTTGATAAATCATAATAATCATAAAATATTCAATTTAATGTAAAAACTGTGTTTGAATATTCACATAAAGGTGAAGTGTATACATAGTTGTCCATAATAATGCCTGCAACTTTTGCTTTTAAATAGAAATGTCAAATGGTGCAACCGGTTACACCATTTGACTCTTTTCTGTTTGAGACCAGTTTGATCAGATTCAGGGCCAAGAGTATGTAATTTTAGGTGCCAATTATATTATTTTTATAATGTAAATAGTGACTAACTGTTTAGCATGAACAATAGCTTTAAAAGGGTTTAATTAGATTGCAATTTAAAGGAGAATTCCGGTGTGATATTGACCTAAAGTGTGTTGAAACATGATACCGAGTGTGAATGTATGTCTCATAGCCCATCTCGGCTTGTCCCCTGCACTCCAAAATCTGGCGCTAGTTAGCCGATGCTACCAACAGCTTTTTCAATGGTGGTACTTCGGCATCGGGCTAGCCATGCAAATAAATCACTGTTTTACACCATTCCAAAAATAATTCCGTGGAAATGCATGGATTCCAGTTGCTGCTACTGGAAGAAACTGGAATCCATGCATTTCCACTGAATTATTTTTGGAATCTGATCCCTTATCATACCTGTTCATTCTTACTCGTCGCTCGACTTATCGTGACTAAATTCAAGATGGCTGCAAACGCTAAACTTCGTGAAGATACTGTCTGTATAAATCGTCTTGTAAGTAAACTACCAGTGCTTTTTCAAAGTTCTCAATGTCTCGTTTTAAATGTCAGGGCCTTCGGTAGTCTACCAATGAAGTGTGGAGATACATTGAGCCTCGTAAATGGTCTAAAACAGTGATTTATTTGCATGGCTAGCCCGATGCCGAAGCACCACCATTGAAAAAGCTGTTGGTAGCATCGGCTAACTAGCGCCAGATTTTGGAGTGCAGGGGACAAGCCGAGATGGGCTATGAGACATACGTTTACACTCGGTATCATGTTTCAACACACTTTAGGTCAATATCACATCGGAATTCTCCTTTAAGCGATTTTTGAAATGTCAAAGCTTTTCATTTTAAATTTAAACTTCCATAATTATTTTTTAATATTTTATTATGATGTATGTAAACAGTATGTTCAAATTATAAATAAATAATATAAATACATTTATTATATATAAAATGTACCTCTTGTCCCCCAATGGATGCCACTTACAAGCAAGAAAAACTTGTCTCGCCACAGAGTGCATGTGAATGCAGATCCTGCTGTTGGTTGGTTGTTAAGAAATTATCATACCCACTCTTTCACTCAATCTTATTCTCTCTCACACACACTTTGGGCCCTAATTTAGCAATATAAAATGCATGGTCACTAGAAAATAGTGTAAATACATTTAGGGGTTTGTCCAGTCCACATTCGGGGTGGTTTTGTTATCAAACGTCAGGTGCCTGGCGCAAAAAGGTGGCTCTTATGTTTCTTAATCAGTCATGGGTGTGTTTTGGGCTTAACATCCTTTAAACCAATGAGGAGGACATCTGTCATTCCCTTTAACAGCAAGCAGGGCAACTTCAAACAGCGCATCAGTATTTTGATAGTCAGCTGTGTATTTGAAGGAATCTGCTTGTACGCAAGACCGTATGGAACAGGTATTCCACTAAGCCATTCTTTACTAAAACTGAGTAGAGTATAGGCTACACACATCTGCACTTGTCTATTAATTGAACATATAGGCAAAGTGAAACTAACTTCACTGTGGTGTCATAGTCAACGACAAAACAGTTATACACAGTTAATTACTTTCAATATTGACTGACAATGGGTTACTAGCAAAAAAATAGCCTGAAAAAAGCAAAACTTCCCCCTATAATGTTCAAATGACTGAATAAATAACCTAAGGACATTTATTCTGCAGAGGAATTGCTGCTTACATCTCGTGACAGTGACGTGTTTCATATGCGCCTTTCACTATAGACCAGGCTTTTCTTGGTCAGTGGCGTAATGCTTTTTAGACGGTATAAGATAGTGATTTTTAGATCATGTGCCAGACCACACCTTATGTCGGTAATTGCCACACCCCTAGGCGCATTATTTAATAAAAGTGAAGTGTAAGATAGGAAAAAACTTTGCGTCAGAATAATAATACGCTTTGCGCCAGTTTTTGCATCGCGAAAATAGGGCCCTTTATCTCACTCTCTTTGAAAATAATGGGTAGACTGAAATTGTATGAGAACTGAATTGAAATCAAATAGAACACAAGTTTCTTCATTGATGTTATGAAATGATATTTGATATGGAATATGATGAATGACATGAATACATATCAAAATATCCAATTCAGTTTACCTTGATGCCTATTTTCTGTGTCAATTTCTTGTCCTATTGCTATAAACGTTTTATGGTCAATTGGTGTAGCCCAAATTAATATGGATAATGATTTAATACTCTACCTTACTGTAATAATGGTTGTTTAAACCATTTTTACTCAAATGGTCAAAGAATAGACAGAATACAAGATGTTTACAGCATATGGTCTTGCTCAGTACAATGAAAAACCCATATAATTTAAATTTAGAAATAAATATAATAAAACATATTCTCATAGGATATTACAAAATCAACTAATAATTTCATTAGAGCAATTGCATGAACTCTAGGAGGTGTGAAATATTAGATATTTGTCATTTTTGTGGTTACACTATTTGACAATTTAACAGGCTGTTAGTTCTATCTTTTGTTAAAAAATAGCATACACGTCATATTAAATAATATGAATACAACACAAATACAAAGTATACACTTTAGCAAACCTCAGGCATGTTTTGTTTTAAAGGTTTAAACATATTTTTAATTTTTTCATCTTACCAACCCTTATCTGTCACTGACCCTTAAACAGCAAAAGGTCTCGGTTAACACAATCAAACACCTTTTTGAAGTCAACAAAGCAGGTAAGTACTTTTACCCTTGTCCAAACGAGCTCTCACCACAGAGGACAACACATAAATATGATCAATACAGGCCCTGTTTTTCCGAAAACCATTCTGTTCATCTACCAACCCTCCATAAACCTCCAAAAAAGTATTAAGTCTGTTGTTAAGGACTCCTGAGTACATTTTTATATTTATATGTTTTTTTATCTACTAATTTTGTCATGACATGGCCCCTGGAGGCCAACATACAAAAAAAAAATCGGTCATAGGCCCTATGGTTCTCAAGACATTCACAGAAAACTGTCCGGCCATCTACGGGCCAGTTGGTGTACAGCCACTAAATTTACACATACATTAATTTATTGTATGCCCCCCCATAAATGGAATTTCAGAATGATCCTACACCTCCAATTTTGTGCAGTGTTGACCCTGTTAGGCAGAGATACCTGTGATTAAAATACCTCATTTTTATTTTTTTATTTTTATCTAGGTGGCGCTATACATCAAATGAGTGGTTATTGGATGGGTTGACATGGCCCCTTGAGACCAACATACTAAAAAATGTGGTGACGGATCAAAACGAAAAACAATGGTTCTGTGTCATCCTTGTGGGGCTACATGCTCAACTAGTTTTGTGCATCCTGGTCTTTCAGTGTTCCGGAAATAATTGACACAAAATTACTGAAGAAAAAAAAAATCCAGAAGAAAAAGAAATCTGACTAAACCTACAGTATATGACCACCGCTTCGCTGTGTGGCGGTCATAATAACAAAAAAGATACCTGTGTCATTGTAAGGGTCACTACTACAGTAAGTTACAGTTTTTTTCAATCGCTAACAAGCGCTTACCCATACTTTTCTTACTCTTACCACAGACTCACACCTACAAAACACAATTGGCCAAATGGATAATTTTCTTCTCAAAAACACATTTTTTAAAATATATACTAACTCTTCATTTCAAAACAGAACACATCTTTCTCTGCACACACTAACTTTACCAAAACACTGGAGACCTGACTCAAAATGAAATTATTCTGTCAAAGAACTAGATGTACCGCAGAGCGGTACAAAATATGACCGCCGCCCAGTCCAGCACATTTTTTCCACAAAAAGAAATCACGCTGAAAGGCCTATATGATTCTAACTGTCTCACTAAATTGCATTATCCACACTCAATTCTCACTGGTATCTGCTAGACAACAAGTACCAAAACATGATTAGTTCATAGATTTCACATGTAAAATTCATTTTATACAACCCCACCTCCATCTTGCCTGTTCATAATTATGAGAAATTCTTGATTGTTTGTGTTATGTTTATGTTATGTGTGTGGCTGTGTGGGTGTGTGTGTGTGTGAGTGTGTGTGTGTGTGTGTGTGCGTGCTTGCTTGTGTGTGTGCCTGCGTATGTGCCTGTGCATGGAAGCGTACATATGTCTACTGTGTGAGTATGTGTCATGATTACTGTGAATGTGTGTGTGTGTGTGTGTATCTGTTTGTGCACATGTGTGCACATGAACTGGGTTAACATGACCCCTGGAGGCAAATATACAGAAAAAATGGTCATCCTAGGCCCTACAGTTCTCAAGATATTCACAGAGAACTGTGTCTGGCCTACCCTCCTTTCGGGGGGTCCAGTCCAGCGGGGGGGCTACAGATCAAAACGAAAAATCACAGTTCCATGCTATCCATGTGGGGGTACATGCCCACCAAGTTTTGTGTACCCCGGTCTTTCAGTGTCCCGGGAATCCTTGTTGGTGTACGTCACTAAATGTACACATAAATTGTTTTATTGTAAGGCCCCCCATGAACGAAAGTACACAAAACTTGGCATGCATTCGGAGGGTGTCAGAATGATCCTACACTTTCAATTTCGTGCAGTTTTGACCATGTCAGCCAGAGATATTGTGATGAAAACACCACATTTTTTGCTTTTTAATTTTTAACTAGGTGGCGCTATACATGAAATAAGTGGTAATGGGATGGGTTGACATGGCCCCTTGAGATCAACATACAAAAAAAAGGTGGACCTCCTAGGCCCTACGGTTCTCGAGATATTCACAGAAAACTGTCTCCGGCCACCTACAGGCCAGTTGGTGTATAGTAACATAAATTAATTTATTGTGTGGCCCCCCATGAACGGAATTCCACGAAACTTGGCGTGCATTCAGAGGGTGTCATAATGATCCTACACTTCCAATTTCGTGCAGTTTTGACTATGTTAGGTCACAGATACCTGCGATTACAACACCTCATTTTTACTTTTTTGTGTTTAACTAGGTGGCGCTATACATGAAATGAGTGGTTATGGAATGGGTTGACATGGCCCCTTGAGATCAACATACAAAAAAAAAATGGTCCTCCTAAACCTTACGGTTCTCGAGATATTCACAGAAAACTGTGTCTGCCCTACCCTCCTTTCGGGGGGTGCAGTCCAGCGGGGGGGCTACAGATCAAAACGAAAAACGATGGTTCCATGCTATCCATGTGGGGTTACATGCCCACCAAGTTTCGTGTACCCCGGTCTTTCAGTGTCCCAGGAATCATTGACGGAAATTTGGACATGCGAAAAAGAAAAAAAAAAAGAAAAAAAATCTGACTAAACCTATATGACCGCCACTTCGCTGCGCGGCGGTCATAATAACACTTGTTTTCATAAGGTACATGCAGTCAATCAAAGTACAACAGGTTTCAAAATACTGGCTATCGTTGACATTACAAAAACTGCATAGAGTTTTATGTTTCAGAAAACGACATGAAATGTGTGAATGGTATGGCCACAAAAGACCAATGCTGTGCTAATTGTGTTTAGAGTTTTTAAAATGTGACAACTGGTTAGACAAATGCTTGTTAGCGAATGAAAAAAACTGTAATTCATTAGCCAAATTGTCACAGACCAGCCAACACTGGACATGTTTCATTTCCAATCAGTGGTTCAGTCTACAGATATCTCCAGCATGTCTTTGTCACGAGACTGTGCCGACTATGAGTGGCACTCGATCTTTAACAGGGCATCAGCTCAATTTGCACGTCACTCTGTCGCACAGGCAACGGCCCTCACCTGGACACAAATGTATGTGTTGCGACCTAGAAGTATTATTTTATGATTTCATAATTTCCTAGAATAGGGATATGCTTAGATTCTGTAGGGGAAATAATTGTAATTTCATTTTATAATTATTCTGAAATGATTCTGTTAATTCTATGATTTGTGTTACTGAAAGGTAAAAGTTCAGTTACGATGATGTCATCAGCCAGCGCAGTAGCCTAGTAGAGCTGAGCCAAGTAAAGTAAACGTGGGCTATGTTGCTGCGGTTGTGTGTTGCTTCGTGTAAAAATATAATTCCAACAGAACTGGCAAAATAAAGTTGCTAAAGAGAAGACAGAGTCTGTCTTAAGAGTGCAACATATGCACAGCTCCTCTTGTACTTTACCTGAACCTGAGAATAAGACTGGCTGGTCACAGGACACAGGACGCCATTTTGCCACCACACTGAACTGTACATTCCCTATAGAACAGGAGACATGTTTCTACTGGAGCTCATTGCTCATAGCAGTTCTAAAGTCCTTGTGGGTGCTAAGTCACTATAACTGGATTAGACCATTTTCCTTTACACCTTCTCCCCTGTCTCAATGGCAACCCCATCTTCACCCCTTTCCTGCAGGGAGAAGTGTTGATTTCTGGGTGACCCCCCTGAAGAGTCCAACTCCAGTCGGCTGGTACAGAACATAGCTTATGTAAAACGACACTTAGAGCAGGTGTGTTGTGTGTTATGTGTGTGTCTGTCATACCTGTACTGAAGCACGACTGTTTTCACTCCGAAGTTAACTTTTCTTCTTTTTTCTCTCTCCCCCCTTCTCTCTCTCCATTGCTTCATCAAACACCACTCATGCTCCCCCTATTCAGCCGTCTCCACAACAGCTTCCTGGTTCAGGGAGCGAGCAGATGACATTAGCCGTGTTATGTCTGTACGCTAATATGAAGTGCTAATGGATCCTATCCAAAAAGCCCAATGACCCAGGGCCGTTCTCATCCCACTTCGATCCTGAACATGGCTAATGTTTGATGAAAGGGGGGTGGGCACCCCCCCCCCACCGCCTCTACAGACACACACACACACACCTTTAGCCTTCTCCTCCAGCTTCCTTTCCAGATCTGCGTGACGCTTGGACTTAACCTACCCTCTGTTTTTTCTCATCCTTGTTTCCTACACAAAAGTGAAATGGTGTGGATAGCAGAGCAGTTGAAAGACCTCTGGTTCACACGTGTTTGGTTGTTTGATAAAGGTACAGTGTTACAGTCTATTGTGTCCCCTTCCCACCCCCCACCCCTCCATTTTTCTGTGAAAACATCTTGGGGAGTTGGTGTCATTCACAGCTATGCAACATCAGTAGCAGCTTCTCCAGAGACACAATAAGATAGGAACACCATGACGAGTGCTCAAAGCATAACAGAGATAAGACAACCAGGCCAAAAACCTTTTCAACTACTATAAGAATGCAATCATAACTTACTTTTCTTCTTTTTTTGGTGAGAATATGGATGGGAGTGTCACATTACATTCAATAGGACTGATAATAATATCTGTCTGTTTTATTTACACTGTAAAATTGCTACTTTTATAATGCCACTAATTTAGGCTTTAGACACACAGTAATTTGCCTTGTAATTGAATGACAGCAAAAGCCACTTAAGACTCAAGAACAAGTCTTTTGAGCTTTTGCATTGAGGGTGGATAAAAGCTCTTCCAGAGCACCAAAGCCCTGGGACATGTAGACACAGGAGACTTGGCTAAGAGAGTGCAGGTGGTAAATGCATCCACCTAATCTCACGTTTAATCCCACAGAGGTGATGAAAAGGTATGTGTATGTGCGTATATATGTTTGTTTGAATGTGTCTCTGAGTGTGTGTGTGTGTGTGTGTGTGTGCGTGTGCGTGTGTCTGTGTGTGTGTCTGTGAGAGAGAGTATGTATTTGTGTGACAGAGTGGGGTGTAAATTGTGTGTGTATTGTATGTTTTTCTGTAGAGAATGCATCGGCATCTGTACCTAGAGCTTGTATACGTGTGTAATGTGCATCTGTACCTAGAGCTTGCATACGTGTGTGTAATGTGCATCTGTATAGAGCTTGTATTGGGCGGTGGTAGTGTAGTGGTTAAGGAGCTGGGCTAGCGTGCAGTAGCTTGAAAGTTGTCGGTTCAATTCCCGGCTTCCACCGTTGTGCCCTTGAGCAAGGCACTTAACCCCAAGTTGCTCCGGGGACAATGTGATCCCTTGTAATATAGCTGACATATGTAAGTCACTTTGGTCAAGAAGTGTCTGCTAAATGTAATGTAATATAATGTAATGTAATGTATACGTGTGTGTAATGTGCATCTGTACCTAGAGCTTGCATACGTGTGTGTAATGTGCATCTGTATAGAGCTTGTATACGTGTGTGTAATGTGCATCTGTACCTAGAGCTTGCATACGTGTGTGTAATGTGCATCTGTATAGAGCTTGTATACGTGTGTGTAATGTGCATCTGTACCTAGAGCTTGCATACGTGTGTGTAATGTGCATCTGTATAGAGCTTGAACAGCCCTGCACTGGAGCAGCCTCCGCCCGGCATTAAGCTTGTGCGCCAGTGAGGATCGGCGTCACGCGGTAATCCCCACATCAGCAGCAGTCATGATCTCATACGCACCAGCCACACACACCCCTCTCATCACCCGTTAACCCTCTCATGGCTAGCGACCAACACTAACACTCACGCAAAGGGAGGATGTGTGGGTGTGTGTGTGTGTGTGTGTATGTATGTGGTGTGTGTGCGGGCTAGAAGGGATGTACCAGAGGCACCATAATGACTCACGAGCACACACACATATACAGATTTTCAGATGTGAAGGTTTGGTTTTG
Organism: Alosa pseudoharengus; assembly: GCF_046254945.1. Taxonomy (NCBI): domain Eukaryota; kingdom Metazoa; phylum Chordata; class Actinopteri; order Clupeiformes; family Clupeidae; genus Alosa; species Alosa pseudoharengus. Next base: position 34,468,786 of record NW_027468650.1, read on the forward strand.
GAGATGTCCCGGAGATTGAGTATACAGTAATAATAAACATAAGTGAAATTAAAATGGCCATGTGAAGGGTCAAACTAAAAAGGTATTGGAAATTGGTGACTGACATATGCATATTGGCTTGGACTGTGATCTCCAAATCGTGCCAATTTAAATGCCAACTGTTAATAATTACATTTACACTTCAAGTTTTTGAGAGTCAAAGTCCTGTGGAAAACGGAGCCAGTTTCTCCTCTTGTCAGGAAACGTCAACACAGTATTTTACCTCCAGCCACAGCTGCGCCATGCCAGAGCCTCTAGCCCACTCGATCATCACTCATTCTAATTTAGAAGTTGTGCTACTAGACCGAACAAGAACCTCCTAAGGATGTGTGTTTGTGTGTTATCACCACGTAGGTGCATCTCTGTAGAGGCGAGAGGCGCTAGAATGAAAGGGTTTGTTGTCCAGCCCTGCATGAGGATCACACCCACGTCCACACCCTGACTCTCCTCCAGATCAGCTCATCAGACAATCCCCATGACCTTGATCAGAAGATTTCCTGGTACTCCCTGAAGGCCTGGAAGGAAGAAAAGATTTGCCAGTAGAACCATTGTTTTTATCAGAAACATCATCACTTCTTTACAGAAGAAGTCAAACATACCCTCGTGTGAATGATATCACGTTGTGCACACTCTAATAAACACTTGATGCATGTGAACAGGAAAGTGACCATGACAGAACGTTTACACTCGACCGATTTTGAAAGTTTACAATGATTTGACTGGAGTTTGTCTGTGTATGGCCGTTCGTGGAGAGTTCTCTACAGATCAGGGGCTTCACTTGCCCTAGACTGCACAGGGGCAAAATTCGTCCTCGGGGGGTCCGGGGGGGGGGGGGGGGGGGACATGCTCCTGTATCCCTTTCCCAATCGTGGGATACATCCAACCCTAGATTGGAGTAGAGATATGTCATGTCAGGACCAGGTTGCTTTAAATCCAAGCTCACCTGCTATGTGGAGATAAGGCTGGCATACATATTTTCTCAGGATATTTGGAATGATAATGCAGACGAGATGCGAACGCCATTCGTAGTTGCCATATTTGAACCACGTGGGCTATGAGAAGCTAGTCTTGTGACCTCCCGAATGGTGTCGGGTGACATGTGCGATCACCTAAAGGCGCCAGTGCATGGCATGGCATGGCATAGCATAGCACAGTACAGCGCAGTGAGCTATCAGCATAGCATAGCCTCCAGGGCTCCAGAGCTAGGGGGGAGACAGCCGTCGAAACCCATTCACTGTGAAATCCTTTTGCGTACAATCTCACCATGCCTGAGGGACAAGGAGCGTGACCCTGCCGATGAACCGCAGGTTCAATAACACACACACACACGCACACACACACATACATATACACACACACATACATACACACACACACATACTTGTGCCCTAATCTTCCCATCTGAGGCAAACAGGTATACACTCGGCTACTTAACAAATGATGGGGGCATGAGCTTAGTGGAGGGACCCAATAAGCAAATCAAAACCAAGAGGAGGTGTATATGTTTATTTTTTTTGCTTTTGCTGTGATTGGTAAAGAGGCCAGATACCTGCATGATTTAGGGTGCACTGAGTCAGTTTGTTTGAGATCTTACCAGGTCGCTGATATTGACTTCAAAAAGGTCTACATCACGGATAGGCTATGGATGTGCAGAGGAGGACTGTGAGGAGCGGTGCATTTGACCGGTGATGACCTCTCTGAAATACTAAAGCTAGTTTTCAATATAATCTAAATTTATGGTTTTTATGTAAATCATTCATTACATGAAATAATTCAGCTCATAAAACTTTTCTAGTTTTTTACTCCATAAGTGAAATAATGCTTACTTTATTCTGTAACAACTGAATGAGAACTGTGTATTCTGAGATACAAGTTTGTTTGATAGTGCCTTTTTAATGTTTGTAATCAGATCAAACCTCAGGCTTGTCTTCGGTGGATGTTTGAACGTCTTAACGGACTGTTTTCCAGATCCATGGCTTGACTCACAGATTTGAAGAGGGATAAAGTTGGAGGTTGGCATTTGCCAGACATGTGACACACAAGACAATTTCCCCAAAAATGTAAACCAAAGAGGGAAAAAAAACTGCTGTTGACAGAGACACCTTGTCTCCTCTCACTACCCCTCCTTCTCTCTCTCTCTCTCTTTCTCTTTATCTTTCGCTTTCTCTCGCTCTCTTGCACAATGCAAATTCTGACATGCTCTGTTGCAGGGAGATTAATCATCCTGGGTACTAGCACTGTCTTAGATATGAGAGTGGTCACCGGCTATGCGGACAACGGAGCAGGAACTGGATGAGATCCAGGTGGACGGCAAACCAACCTGAAAATTGTGCCAAAACAGTTCCTTGGCCTCTCAGGATATCCTATCCCAGAAACACAGATGGAAATGCCTCTGACTTCTATTCAGGTGCACAATGGCAAATTAAGCATAGCCTCCACACACACAATAGGACCAAAATGGTAGCATTTTCCTTAGCCGCAGAACGCGCTTGCTAGTTTATGTCTTAGGGCCACTTTGTATACAGTTGCATTCTTAGCAATCTCCAGACATCACTGATGCATTGGGCACGCAGGCATGTTTAGCTGATCAGAAGCAGCTGATACTTTATCAAAGCTACCAGCATGAGCAGGAGTTTTCTTGGCCGCATGTTGGCACAGCGCCCATAAACAGGAGTGGCGCCTACGTGCAGATCGCCTCTGCCTCCCGAAGACCAGAGTCGGTAGCCAACAAGATCGAGGGAGGAGCACATCAAAGGCTTCTTAGCGAGTCAGACCTGAGCAGTTCGGCATCAGTTGCTCCTGCGTTCAAAATAAACAGACGCTGCCGTACCGCTTCATGGACATTCTGTTCAGGTGTAAATAACGACATCAAGAACAAACCAAAGAGCTCTTGAGCGATGGATGTACAGCGATAATGTACATCATGTACAGTGTACAGTGATAGGAAGTGACAGAAAAGTGACAGCATTCAGGGAACACTGCCATTGTGCAACTGGCAGTTTACAACGCAGGGTGAGAAATGACTTTTTGCGCAGTGTGTCCCATGTTCTTGATCTGCCAGAGTTGACACAGAAGTCAAGGGTTAGATAAAGTTCTGCCATATACTCTTCACCTCAGAGGCATAACAGAGGAAATGGGCCATGACAGAACATTTGATTTAGACAACTGATCAGATTCCGAGAATAGAGGACATTTTTACCCTCTGCCCACTACTGGGGGAAAAGACAAATAGGTTACACTTTACTTGACAGTGTCGACATAAGTGTGACATGACACTGTCATGAATGTGTCATAAACACGTCATAAACGTTTATGACATAACGCATAAGTGTCACTCTTATGTCGATACTGTTAAGTAAAGTGATAAATATGTCCTTTTCTAATAATAGGGAATAAAATAGTAGGCTATAGATGATAATCTGGTATGTCTGTCTGTATGAGAGAGTATGTGTGTGTATGTGGGTGTGTGTGTGTCCATCAAAAAAGTAAAAGTACTAGTCCGATTTACTTTACATTTAAGTGGGTCACGTATCACAGCCTACATGATCATCCAGATCCAGATCAGATTTATTTACTGACCAAATCATGGAACGAGGCTCTGCAGTCACCTGACTGCTCTTTTTCTCTGAGTCACTAAAACAACTTAACCAGTGAGAGTGGTTGAGGGTGTGAGGTGTTAAATTAACTTGTTTCACACCGTTAGTACATGTCATAACAAAAATGTTGTGCAATGCAACGTGAATCATTATGAGTGTGATGAGATCAATTGACGAGTTAAAAAAAAAAAAAAAAACAGGTGTTTGGAGTGTTTTGTAAATTTATATATATAAAAAAAAAGACTGAAATATTCCATTTACATAAGTATTCAGACCCTTTGTTATGACGCTTGTAATTGAGCTCTGGTGCATCCTACTTCTATCAGATGCTTCTACAACTTGATTGGAGTCCATCTGTGCCTAAATCAATTCACTGGACATTATTAGGAAAGGCACACATCTCTGCAGCATATAAGGTCTCACAGTTGATGGTGTATGCAGGTGCGCTTTAATACCACCTGAGGCCACTGGGCTATATGTTGTTAAGCCCCCCAAACCGCAAAAATGTATTATGATTAAATGATACCCGGCCCGCGATCTGACCCGCCTATTTACATAACGTGCGCTTTTGGTTAATATAGCCTAACATGCAGTGTAGCCATTATTGAGCCTATGTAAAACCTTTACATAAACAGGAACAGAAAGCCCTCCTTAATCACGTCAGCCTACCCATGACATCGCTTATCAAAAAGGCTAGCCTACTGCACGAAAACAAGCGTTGAACTTTTACAACACAGGCTGTAGGCTAAGTTAAAAGATGGGTTACATATATGGACGTTTCAAGCTTTTCAAAAGTGCATGTGTTTGTCGTGTCATTGGCTACCTTATGCATTATCACTACACTAACCTATGGAGACATATCTCAAGTTAACAATGGAGAAAACATAATGGGTTAGTACAAACTTTTGGTGAACGGAGATGCAGATCACTAATCATTTATTTGCGCAACAGCCCATGTTCTGCGTTCACTCCAGTGAGACAAGTGAAATACATGTTTTTAAAGCCTTTTCATTGCCAGGCTAATTGCTACGATATTTACCTGCTATGCCTTCTGTTTTCATGGACAGTTACAGGAATCCACGTCATTCGTTTATCGTTGCTTCAATCCTACCCACGTTATCTCCAGAGTTTGTAAGTTTGTCCGTCAGTTTTTCAGCCTCTCCTCTAGCTCCTCTACAGACCCGTTGGGATTTATTAAGTTTAGTTACATTTTGTTACACTTTAGAAGAGGACAAAGGGGGCCTCTGCATGGATGTCATGAGCGATGTGCTCAGTGGCGGTTCTAGGATTTTTCTGAGACAGGGGCCATAAAGGGGCCACATCATACACTGAGGGGCCAAGAACCGGTCAACATCCATACACAGAAAATCCCTTGTTCAGTAAGGCAGAGGCACGTTGTCTACGTGATATGCAGGACTATACGCGGTATACCCAAAGTCCTTTTAGGCAAGTCCCTCCACTCGACGGCCATATTGCAACGCTTTTTGGTCACTCATCGGGCATCCTATTCGGCAAAAATGTGCATGCGCAAGGCTTCACGACACCAATCTTGCTCCAGCGGCGAGTTCACAACACATGATTGGCACGATGTCTTCACAACACACCATATGATTGGCTCAATGTATTCACATCACACCACATAATTGGCTCAATGTATTCACATGTTGACGTTTTGCCGAGGAAGAAGTGGGATATGTGTAGACAACGGACAAACTAGCCCCATGAATTTCTATGGAGGATTTTTTGAGTGCTGTGTCTCCTCATTAGAAAGTCTCTGGTATACCCACTTAAAAAGCATCACCATCTCAGTATACCCACTTAAAACAGACAAGGATAGGTATTAATATTTGGGGTTGATCACAGTATACCCACTACAGCTAACTAGACTACACCACAGTAGTAAGGTGCATACATTTCACCAGTCTTACCTTGTTCAAATACTTGAATGCTAAATACTTAAAAACAAAAAAGCCAATACAATTCTTAACAATTTTCCCATTTATTTATAATGTGCATTGAAAACACAATATAAAACTAAAATATAATAGACACTTCAGTGGAAATACATTGCTATTTTAAACATAAATCATACATCATCATACACACATTTTTCGTTCAATTAAACAAGTTTTACTTTAACTGTTTCCCCTTTTGTTGATAAGAGAAACCACTTTCACTGCCAGTTTGCGTACATTAAAACAAACACACACACACACACACACACACACAGCATGTGAGCAACAACTACATCATATTTACACAATTTTTTCAACAACTATTTTTACAATGGTCTTATTTGGAATGGTCTTTGAAGCCACCGTCTTGCTTCCAGTTAGAAAAGCCTGATTCTGATTTGAAGACTGACAATGGGTCATTTGAAAGCAAAAATTAAGGAAGGGGTAGCAAAACACTAAAGATGGAATATTTCTACCATTTGAAGTCTTTGTATCAGAAGTCATTGAGTGGCCTCTTCCTATTTCTGTGCTGCATCTTGCGGAATACCAGTTTAGGAGAGGTTGCACAGAACCATCGCTCTAGAATGGGAAATGTCTGGAGAGAAGAAAATGAAACAAGTTTGAGTAACTTAATTGTTATTAACTTTCATAACCCACTGTCAACCTGGCGTTTCTAAAATGAATGACAAAATATGCTCACTGTAGTGGCAATAGGAAATAGCATCATACCATTAGGAGCAGCTATGCTTGGTGACTGGTGGTTCTGAAGACTGTGGGTTGAAGTCACCAGCTCCTGCGCCATCCCAGTCATAGATGAAACACAAATTTCCATGCTTGTATTCAGCATGTCGTCTGGCAACTGTAAAACCAGTTATTATTATTTTAAATCATATAAAGCTTGAGTGAGTAGAACATTTAACCAATTTATCTCAATGAAACTCTCCTTGTCCTAACACTTTGAGACAGAATTCATGCGAAGCCCATGAATCAAATAAACTCAGAATAGTGGTTAATAACTTTGCAATGATAGCTCACATTAACTACAAAAACGTAGCGTTAGCTATTAGGCATGTATTCTCATGTTCATGTTAGCAGCTGCCAAACTTTTTCCTCAAGGAAAAACAAATCGAACGTTATTTACATTTGGTAAGGCGCACTAGCGCATGTAGCCTATTATTATTCATTTCGGACCCCAAACAAACAAACAGGATGTCCATTTCTCTGTATTTCATATAACACCATTTCAAACACTTCACACATTACCTTTCCATACATGAAATCTACCAGCATGCAAACAAACAATCAAACCTCAACTCAAGTAACCTAACGTTAATTTAATGTTAACAGTTCACTGCAAGCTTGCTGCTGCTTCGTAATTTAATTGACAAACTTAAAATATTGTGACAGCAACAAATAAACATCCATTTCACATAATGATGATAACCAACAGAGATTTGTGACTCACCAAGAAACTTCTGTGGAGGATGAAACGCTGCCATCGGTTCTTCACGTTAGAATTCTAGCTGATACTTTTGTTAGCCAAATGTATCGGTTCTTCACATTAGCTGATACTTCCGTGAGCCAAATGTATCGTTTCTTCACATTAGCAGAGACATTTCTGGTTAGCCAAATGTATTGTTTATTTTACAGTTCACTGTTTGCTTTAGCTTTCAAGGTTCATAGGTGCATTACTGCCACCAGTTGTTTGGGAATGGAATTGCATCTCTGATCGTCGTTCTCAAAAAGTTTGACACTTATTGATGATTGACGGTACAGGGGCCAGTCAGGGGCCAATGGGATTTCAGATGGGGCCCGGGCCCCTGTGGCCCCGCCCCTGGATGTGCTCAATTATAGAGCTGCACAGTCCCGCCCACAGCCGATGCCGGATGTAAAAATCCAATGCAATTTCTCCATTGACAATTGCGGTGTAAGCCATAAAAACTTAACTGCACGTGGTAGACTTAAAACCAGCTACGGTTGTACTAAGCGATTGTATATGCTCCTATAGACACCAAGAGTTCGTGGGGCACTAACCTTGTTTTGAGATAAATGCCTTTTATTCGCGATCTCTTGGATAAGTACTTCATTACCCACAATCCTGAACAATCCCACAATCCCACAGTGATGCCTCTGATTGGTGGAAAGGCCGTTATGGTCATAGTTTGAAACTTTCTCAGCGGAAAAATATTGACAAACATGGCGGAGTTTTTTACTGCCTATGGCGAAAATCTTAATGTGAATAAAAACTTTCTTGACGAATATTGGTACTTGTATCAACAAGGATTGGGGTTTATACATCACACGAACTTAGTCAGGGCCAATACACTATCAAATAGACCACTGTAAATGTTAGTTTAAACACTCAAACTTTTCAGGTAGGCTAGCACTAGCCGACAGGCTAACCTTTAGCATTTCCGACATTGTATGTCATTACATAATGCAGCTAACCTTAGCCTACATGCTGCAACACAGGTATGAAATATATTATGTTTTAGTGAGTGTCCAAAGGGGTGAAAGCCACTTTAAATCGGGTCACATTATTGACTGTTGTGTGTCCGAGTCAGTTTGTGGGTTTTGTAAGGGTTAGCAGTATGAGGGACAAGACCTACAAAGTTGTGGTGAGTTAAGCAGGGAGGTTGGTAACTTTAATGCTGCTAGCAGTGCTAGTTAACATTAGCTAGGCTACTGTATCCTTCATACTGTATGATTCATATCAATCATTAACCTAGGAATACTTCGTGCATTTAATGAACATTTTGTGTAATAATTCATGGCAAATTAATAAACTGAATATGGTGGTCCAAGAGCAGACCATGCACCAGTCCATGCATCAGCCCGACTGAGCAGTGATGACAGCATAGGATGAGTCAGGTAACGTTACGAAGCATTGCCGTTAACGTTAACCGCTTTCACACACGATATAAAATATACGATGATAAATATAAAATTCAATATCAAAACACTATTATTTACACGATTACTCCTGAAATAACTGCTATTAACTGCACATTCACTATATAAAAATCACTGTTTGGAGGAAAGGGTTCGCCTGCTGTCGCCAGTTTTGAAATGATTTCGCGCGGTTCGTGCATTGCTTATATTATTCAGTGAGGAGCGGTGGTTTATGGGATGAGTAGTTCCTTTGCTCGGAAATGAAAATATGTACACAGTCTTGTACCTTTGACTTTTTTTGGATTTTCTCTTCGTTTTTTCACTCGAAATGATATGTTGTATGCTTATGATTTATGCCGTAGCTGGTTAGCCTAAGACATGCTGTAAAACTCTTTAGATACGGATTTTTCCAAACGTCAATGGGACAAATGAATGGGAATCTTACATCCGGCACCTAACCGCGTTTTGGCTGTGGGCGGGACTGTGCAGCTCTATTTAGACTAGCTCCAGAGTAGACTAATGACTGACGCCGCGAATACGGACACGGCCGTTTATTGTTATTGATTATCATTATTATTATTAGGAGGCCCCTCATTGGTCAAGGCCCCTGGGCTGAAGGGTGCGATTTGTAAGGGGGGGATGGTGAGGATTTCCCCCCCTCTGGTTTTCCTATCCCTACCTCTGCTAAATTATTTTTATCGTCGGGGGGGGGGGGGGGGGGGGGGCAACATTTATCCCCCTCTGCCCCTCATATTGATTAATGCTACTTCATATAAGTAAAGCGCTGCAACGTGAGAACAGGCTAGCCTACATAATAATCTGACATCAAAAACGCACCGTCACCGTCAGCACTGATGCTGCTGACACAGTGGCTGCGTGATAACTTAATTTGGCCTTGATCGTGCAGGACATTTCAGAATGTCGAGTGTGTAATCCATCATAAATGGCTAGGTTCAATGGAAAAGTTAGCTGGACAAATGAAAGAAAACGAGAAGGATTCAGTGAAGCATAATAATGTTTTAGAACCTTCAAAATTAGAAAACTGATGCAAATGAGATGGAGGACAACTGCACAGTAGAACGTAGGCCTATTGTCCGAAGGAACTTACATTAAATGAGGAGATATTTGCTGAATATCACAAAAAGTGTTGCAGAAATTGCTTGGCATCGCTTATTCAATGGCTCTCTACCGAAACACCTGTAGTTTGCGGAGGACAAACGAGAAAGCACTCGTTTGATAAATCAGCCAGTAGTAGACAAATAACTTTTAGAAATAATCTGTACTGCAAAAACGAATGTTGGTGGGTATTTAAACTATCTAGCAGGTGTTTTAACAGCTGCAAGAAATAGAAGCTTCATGGTCTTTATGTTCTGGTTCGTAAATTATTTTCATAAAACTTCAAGTTGCCCTATAACTTTACTCTCCAAACTCTTCACTGCACTGTAGGCAATTAACTGACAGTATGATAGGCTATTTATTTTCTGTAGGCTACAATAAACACATTTATTTTTTCAACTTTTGCAATATTACGCACTTGGCTACTGAACGCAAATCAGCAGGAGAGAGAATGCACGTAGCCTACGCAGCGTGTAGCGCAATGTGTAGGCTATTTGGTTACCAACTAACACTGTTAGCCAATTCACTAACTTAAGACTTCAGTGCCATCATATACAATGTTTTTTTACACAACAAATACAGAAAGGATGGAGGCAGCAAAAGTAGAGAAGTCATTTCAGATGGGGCAAGAACAAGGTGAATTTGTATGCTTGTCAAAACGTAGTACTACCCTGTGTAGCAGGCAGACCTTGTCTGCTTGCTTGCTCTTTCTTCCTGGTCTTTCCTGGCCCCTCTGCTAATGAGTGGGTGGGGCCAATCATTCAATTAGGCCCACCATGTGCTACTTTAGGAGCTCTACAGCAAGAGGCTCGGTAGGTTCCACTGTTTGTCCCTCGGCTGAGCACTGGGGTCTACCGGCCATCAGGTATGTTGCTGCCCTAATGCTGTAGACTAAAATGTGCTTGGTTTAGCTAAACTCCATTTCTCTGTAGCCCTAGATGGATGGATATGCTATCCTCATCTGCTGGAATTGGAAAATTGCCATAGAGAAGAATATGGGTATGTATAGCTCTAAAATAAACTGATGTTTGGGGAAATGGTATCAGGTTTGATGTGTTTTGTTTGTCTTCCAGGTAGCACGGCTTTTCCATCCGCGTTGCCCTCAGCGTAGGTCGTGCTGCTGTCTTGTCTGTCTTAGTTTTGTTTGGTTTCTGTTTAGCTTTGCTCGCACTTGGCAACTGCTTGCATTGTACTTGTCCCCTTTCGTTTTACTTTACTTTATTATCTTAGTTATACAGTGTGTGTTTATTGCATAGTCTGGGAAAAACAACTATTAACTATTTGTTAATTTGGCAGGCAGGGTTCTCGCTGGCGGGAGGCTAGTCCGTTACCTAGTGGTGGTGCAGTAAAGATGCACATTTTGGTGTGGTCTGCGGTGTCATGATTTGATCTTTCTTGCTGTGCGTGTGCATGTGTGTGGGCTCTAGGGCACGTTATCAGTAGTCTGCCTCCCCCCAGGTAAGCCCCTGCCTTGCTCATCCTGCTCCATCGTGCCTACCCTATGGAGCCTGTGTTAGTTGTGATCATTTTTAATAAACAAAAGTGCAACAAGAAAACATAATAAATATTTTTGTACTTTCCTAACCCAGACTAGTCTTTATGTCTTTTTGCAGCTCTCCCCCCTTCCTTTTCCCTGGCTTCAGTTAAATAAACTTGGTCATGTTTCAACTGGAATTCACGTCTCTGCCTCGTGTATACAAACCTGTGTGCTATGGTGCAATAGTGTGTGCTCTTAACTCATTCCCTGGGTGCTAGGCCCAGGGTGGCGTAGTCTGGCTAAAGTGATTGGCATTTAGTGCCGCTTTCCCTCTTTGCAAACCTCGCCCTGCTACACCTGCATTAGAGGAGCTGATCATCATACCAAGCACACTCGCTGTTTAAAGTCATACACCACGGTAAACTGAAACTAAAATGTTACAAAGGTGGCAAAAATAATATAGGGTACACTGTAAAAAATACAACTTGCCTTTAGTACTGCCAAATAACTTTTCTGACTAAACAGAACTCAAACTAGATGTACCGCAGAGCGGTACAAAATATGACCGCCGCCCAGTCCAGCACATTTTTTCCACAAAAATAAATCACGCTGAAAGGCCTATATGATTCTAACTGTCTCACTAAATTGCATTATCCACACGTACTCAATTCTCACTGATATCTGCTAGACAACAAGTACCAAAACATGATTAGTTCATAGATTTCACATGTAAAATTCATTTTATACAACCCCACCTCCATCTTGCCTGTTCATAATTCTGAGAAATTCTTGAAATGTGTGCATGTTCATGTTTATGTTGTGTGTGTGTGCGTGCGTGTGCGCTTGTGTGTGTGCCTGCGTATGTGCCTGTGCAAGCGTACATATGTCTACTGTGTGAGTATGTGTCATACGTATGATTACTGTGAATGTATGTGTGTGTGTGTGTGTATCTGTTTGTGCACATGTGTGTACATGAAATGGGTTAACATGACCCCTGGAGGCAAACATACAAAAAAAAAATGGTCCTCCTAAACCCTACGGTTTTCGAGATATTCACAGAAAACTGTGTCTGCCCTACCCTCCTTTCGGGGGGTCCAGTCCAGCGGGGGGGCTACAGATCAAAACGAAAAACGATGGTTCCATGCTATCCATGTGGGGTTACATGCCCACCAAGTTTCGTGTACCCCGGTCTTTCAGTGTCCCGGGACTCATTGACAGAAATTTGGGCATGCGAAAAAGAAAAAAAAAAAAAAAAAAAAAATCTGACTAAACCTATATGACCGCCGCTTCGCTGCGCGGCGGTCATAATAATCAAATAGTGTAGTAAAACTCATTATAACAAGTTTTCACAACTAATTTGGGAATTTCACCTAACAAACTTAAGAAACTGAGTTGACTCAACTTGTATAATTAAGTATCTATAAGAGAGAAGTTTCCCAAAGTTCACTTAACTTTTTAGTCAAGTTGGCGCAAGCGCATTGTTTCCTAACGTATCAAGGCGACCTGTGGGCTGCGGCTTGAATTTGTCAGGAGGACAGAAGCCAGACACCTTCCCTACCTGTATGCAGCGTGGAGCAAATGACAACAGCATTGTCAAAGGTAAGTAAGGCATTTAGTTTTATCCAATTGTTATGATAGTCAGTCTTTCTCGGTGTCGTGTTGCTTTAGCTAAGCTGATCTGACTGCCCACATTCCGTTAGCAGCTATCACTAGCTAACGTTAGTGATGTCTAGTTATGACTGTGAATGTTAGAAGCTTGCAATGTTCTGGGAAGACATAACCGATAGCTGCTAATGCTGAACAAGGATGTTCCTAAAACATTCACTTTCAGGAACAACTTTGTGTAAAATGGATGTCAGCAAGGAACGTTCTTGGAAATAGTGTGGTGTTGTTGAAATAGTAGCTATTAGGCTAAGCTAGCCTGCTAGCTAATCTTAGTGGCTAAATTCCACAACTAGTGATAGCATACAGCTCAATTAGCTGCTACAGCTCAATTATCAAGGCAATGCAATAGTATAATTGTCTGGTTAGCTATTTCCCTGTTTTGCTGAAAACATGTATGTTCCTAAAATATTAACCTTTATAGAAAGACCTTTGTATTGGATGCCAGCGAGGATAGCTATCTCACTGTGGAGTAAGCTAAACCCCTGATTAAACCTCACTCCCGCCCAAAGTTTTTAGCAATGTCTTCCAACTGCTGCCACTCGATCTGCAGAGGTTGAAAAAAATTAAATGGCAATGTAATTTTTAATGCAACATATGTCAATAGAATGCAGGCACATAAAACAATGGAAACCCCACATTCGCCGATCGCGCTCCCTTAAAAAATGCTTGATCAGAGCCAACAAATGGACAAGTTATAGCTTCATCACTACGTAAATGTCCTCCAAGATGTTTAAAAAAAGTCCACTGCACTAAAACAAAAAACAATTTTCTACTCTTGTTTGTTGTTGCAGACTCTTCTGTTGCTATGCAATGTAAGGAATGTCCATTTTCTCACCCGGAGAGACCCTCCTGACCCATTACAGGCTTCATCACGGTCACTAGGGAAAAAGCTGGCTCTGCCTCCACCCCCAGTGCGTGTGCATCTTTAAGACTTCAGGTAAGCTTACATTAAAATTTAATTTGGCACGGTACCATGCAAAAGACAAATCACCTCAGGTCGAAACTACATTCAGTTGTCAATAGTGTACATTCCAATGTGATTGCAGTGCAGTGGACTTTTTTAAACATCTTGGAGGACATTTACGTCGTGGTGAAGCTATAACTTGTCCATTTGTAGGCTGCGACCATAGCATTGGCAATGTACAAAACTTTGCGACACACAAAAGTAGGAAGCACAAACACTTCATAATTAGGGAACTTGGAAATGCAGTAGGTGCAGCAGTTAATGATGAACTCAACGTGTTTTAAAATGTATGCAAATTATCGCATATTTAATTAGATACTGCCTAATTTGCATATGTAAACACTAAATCACAGAAAACTTGTAATACTTTTTTTTCTCATATTAATGTAAGTAATACATTAATATGAGTATAAGTAATACAACTGGGAAAGTTTCATAGTGATATCTGCTAGTTAAAAATGTTACCCTATTCACCTGTAGTGTCTCGCCTTAAGTAAAAAAAGAATTAAGAAGACATCTGAGCTGCACCGATTATTAGCCATGACATTACTAGGCTATGAATCGTTCGTTAATTTTTTTTTTTGGGGGGGGGGGTTACAAACTTATTCAAAATCATCCCCCCCCTCTGGTTTTTACACAAATCGCACCCTGGGTGTATGTCATGAAAACCAAGCCACGAGGTCGAGAGAATTGTCCGTAGACCTGCGAGACAGGGTTGTGTGAAAACACAGATCTGGTGAAGGATACAAGAACATTTCTGCAGCAATGGAAGTGCCCAAGAGCACAGTAGTCTCCATCATTCTCAAATGGAAAAGATTGGAACAACCAACAGATCCAGCCACTCAGCAAAACTGAGTAATTTGGGACAAAGGGCCTTGGTCAGACAGGTAATGAAGGACCCAATGGTCACTATGAAGAGATCCAGAGTTCCTTTGAGAGGATGAGAGAAGCATAAAGGACACACATCAGTGCATCACTCCACCAATCAGACCTTTATGGTAGAGTGGACAGATGGATGCCATATTTTGCCGGGAGTTTTCCAAAAAGCACCTGAACGACTCTCAGATCATTAGAAGTGAAATCATCTGGCCCCAGCCGTGGCGCAACTGGCTGGGGCACCTGCACCGTACGCCGGCGACCCGGGTTCGATTCCCGCCCCGTGGTCCTTTCCGGATCCCACCCTGACTCTCTCTCCCACTCACTTCCAGTCAATCTCCACTGTCCTATCCAATTAAAGGAACAAAAAGCCCCAAAAAAAAAAAAAGAAGTGAAATCATCTGGTTTGATGAATCGAAGACTGAACTATGTGGCCACAATTCCCAACGGTGTGTGTGAAACAAAACAGGCACTGAGCTGCACTGATGTTTGTCCTTCTTTACTCTTTTTTACATATGTACTAAACACTCCAAACACCTGTTTTTTGTGGAGTGTTGAAGTATTGTGTGTAGATTGATGACAAAAAAATGAATTGAATCCATTTTGGTCTTGATAGCAATAAATTTATGGTTAAAATGGATAATAATTTAACTTCAAGACTACTTTTAGTTAGCCATGTAACCCTTCTTGGTTTTAAACAAAGACACCATCCCCTCCCCCAATGGAATGCTAATGTGCTGGTTCAAGGCCTATCAGTTACACAGGACAAAGGATGTTACCTTGATATAATGTATCCATGTGTCATGAAATGTAAATGTATTCATGTTTGGTATCATTCTGATAGTCTCAGTACAAGGATTGTAATGATTTGATTGTGAGAATGTTTGGAACATTCTATAAGTGATATTTCTGATATATATGATGTCTCTCCTCATGCTATTCTGATAAGAATGAATAGGTGTGAAGTGGGTGTGAGTAGGTGTGTCTGATGCCAAGTGGAGAGCCAACCAAGTGGGCTTGTTTTTGGCGCCATTTTCTTCTTTGTTTAAAGCATTTAAAAGTAACTAAACTGCAATGTTTGTCAGATTTTGGATTTTTAGACTTGGACTTATAAGATGTAGAACGGAAGAGAGGAGAAGTTGGCTACAGGCCAACCTAGGCCTTCCAGGCCTGGGCTAGGGCTACATAGACCATAGACCATTTTTGTACCCTCTCTGCTTGTAACAGAATAAACTTGATTCCTGAGTTTTTCCTGAAGTTTGCCAGTCTAAGATTAATATTAAGTAATTATTCACCACAATTACTTTCAGTGTGAAACATAACAAAATGCGGAAAAAAAGAAGCGCTGTGAATACTGTCCGTATGCACTGTACATGATTTAATAAAAAGGCTGGTTTTTAGCTTTGTTGAAATACATTGTTTTCCACTGTAGTTGTGGGGATTTCCACAGAAGTGACTGACACACTTGCTTCCATGCAATAGGAGTGACTGAGTTGTCAACAGTTGCCACACCCCTTTTCCCTTTTGCACTAAATCTAGCCATCTCACTGATGACTCCACTGCCCAAAGGTTTTGATTTAGAAATCCCCTGGGCAACACTTACACATGCTCAAGCTGCCACCTGCCCTGGCTGAGCAGCTCCTTTTGTTGTTCATGCTAATAGCGCCCTCCTACGCCAAGTCTTGGTTTTAGCTCCCCCCCATTGCTTCCAAGCAATTACTTCTGCAACTCCCTGGCTGATGCTCCGTGGCGATAAGCCTAGAGAGGACACCTTTCCGTGAGAATCCTTATCAGAGCAGGAAGCAGAAGCCAAAAATGTACTGTCTTCTTAAAAAGGCATGACGCTACCGGTTAAGTCACCGCCTCCCTGATAACCATCTTATAGTCAGGATATTGTGCATCGTTCCCGATAAGCCATCTGCCAGCTGCTTCTCCTCCCATGGATTCCTCTGGGCTCAGTTCATTTCTCCATCTCTCTGTCCCCCCCTCTCTCTCCCTTCTATCAGACTATCTTTCCGCAAACTCCTTGCCTCTCCTCCCTCGCTCTCAGACCTACTTCTGTTTTTGATCATCAGCCCAAATGGCATCACAAGCAAAACAGCCATTAGCCGTGGGCCACATCTGAGGCTCCTCGCTCAAGGGAGGAGAGTTTTTCTGCACCCACTGCCAGGGCATTTTTGAAATCCGATCGCTCAGAACATGCAGCAATACGCTGATTTATTTACAAGTCAGGGGAGACAAATCATTTGCGTGCAGACAAAGAGATGCACTGATTGTGCCACAGCATCTCTCATCGCGGCAGAAAAGAGCATGTGATAATAAGCTGCAGAGAAAGAAAAAATAATAAAACAAACACAAATCTGTGTTAAGGATCCCCAGTGTGGCAGCCCTGCACTGACGAAGGGACCTCTCAGATCTAAAGGCACAAAGAGCAGAGGCGCGCTGCAGGGATGGGCTCTCCAAGGCTCGTCTGGAGGGGCCTCAGTCCTCCAACTCCTGGCATAGGGGCCATTAGAGCCTGCAGAGCTAAGAGGGAGAGGGAGAGACTGGCTACAGCTGCTCTGGAGCGCTGGTCTGCTTGACAGCCATAAAATCTCAAATGAACAGAGATGCCTGCTGTGAATCACGCAGATATGAATTTAGTAGGACCCCCAAACACACACACACAAACACACCATTTTTCCATCGAATAGTACTAGAAAAAAAAGATTAAATCCATTTTAAATGAGCTGGAGACTTGAGACTTTGTTACACCTCCGGGTGTTTATTCTCCAGTTCAATATTATAGCACCCTGGCAAGATCATTAGGTATCAGTGTCATGACATATTACCGTTACAGTGTGCACCGTTTTGTTGAACATAGCACCAGGTGAACCACAGTTTGTGTTCCGAACCACACACATGTAGTAGACTGGAAGTTAATGTGATTTAGTAAAACATTTCCATATCATATTTAGCGAGAGAAACAGACACCCCTATAAATAAAAATATATTATTATGTTATTCTTAGTTATGTATTGCTAATAGTCTATAGATTAATGCCCATTCCACTGAAATTTCTAGTCATTCTAGACAGTTTACCACCACACCTGTAGATGGCACTATGCCAGTAGTGATAGGGACGCCCGGTTCTGACAGAGTAATAGACCTCTCCAGAATAAGTCCCGCCTCCGTAACTTCCGTATCCATCCAACTTCCGGTCGTCAAATGTCTATGGGAAATAACATGGCGTTTCGAAAGATCGTACCTGTCAAACTCTGTAGGTGACAAAGTAGAAAAAGCTGGTGGGCCGATTGACCTACACACTTCTGCCATCTAGTTTCCACTGGATTTTTTGATTGTCGGTGCCGTTTAAGTAGTAAACCATTATTAATGCTAACCGGGAGCTAGTTCCGATGTACGCGGGAGGAGGAGGAGGGCGTTAGATCTTGCTCACAACCCAGTCACAACCTAACGTGATGGTCATTTTCACATGTGATTCATGCGTGGTTTCAGTGGTCTATTTATAGATACATTTATAAATATAAATATACATTTATAAATGTAAATCGTTTGCAAGGTTCAGCCTCTTTTCAACATGACTTAACTTTGGTTTGACTGTGCGAGTTTGTTGGCTGTTATTGAGATATTTGAAAAAGAAAGAAATTGCCGACGAAGACACTAAAGACATGACAAGATTTTTCACGAATAACAGATAATGATAAGCAGACTAGGAATCAGAGGCTGAATCGTATTGAGTCGATAGCTTTATTTTGCATGACCTTGATCAGAACAGTAATGTTTTCAGAATGTATTAACAACCTATCAAACATGATGTTTTCATGCAGGGTTAGTGCCACCTCCGTAGACAGGCTCTGGTTTCACGAACTCCATTTCCGTGAAGACAAACTATGAAACATTGCCGTTGCTATGCAACCTTGACTGGGGGAGTCGCGGCGTCTGAAGCGTGCGTTAGCTTAGTGCTTCTTACTGATATATTTCTACTTTAACGTCACCGACAATCAAAAAACGTAGTGGACCTGGTACCGGAACTACAAGAGTGTGTGAGAGCTGTGAGAGTGGATGCTACTGGTACCCGTTGAAGATGACCTCTCCTAGTCCACGCCGTGTCCTGCAGTGGGACATCCAGAAGCAGCTTCTTAAGCTGAATGAAGAACAGCTCTTTAGACTGGCCGTGTCACTGGAGGATGACAGGGAAGTGGAAGTTCCGGCGTCTACAGGCTCCAACGAACTTGAACTTTATGATCACATCGTCGGCTACATGAACAGTGAACAATTGCTGGACCTTGAAGATGAAGGAATGTCTCGACTACTTGCATTGCGTGACAAGATTGGTGAACTGAGTGCCAATACAGGTAACACACCAGACAAGGACTCTGATAGCAATGATCCAGAAAAGCTACCAGAGTTAGTAAAACTTTGTGCATTATTGCCCCGCAGAGAGTTCAAGTTACATGGTGGGTTTATATCAGACTCAGGTTCAGACATGAGTTACAGTAACATATGCAAGCAGATTGATGATGGCCTAAAAGAAAAGTTTCCAGAATCAGAAATAATTCGCACAGTGCTAAAATTAACGAAACCAGGTTCTTTCAAAGACATGTTAACAAACAAAGAGGATCTAACGGTAGCTGAACTAAAACGTTTCTTGAGATCCCACCTTAGAGATAAAGCTAGCACTGAGTTTTTTCAAGAGTTAAGCAATGCTCGCCAAGAAGACAAAGAAACTCCTCAGCAGTTTATGTATCGAATTATGGGTCTTAAACAGAGAGTTCTCTTTGCATCTCAGCAGAGCGGTGCAGACTTCACTTATGACAAAAAGCTAGTGCAGGGTGTATTTCTCCACTCGTTATATCAGGGATTAAATGAAAAATCCAGTATTGTTAGGAGAGACATTAAATCTTACATAACTGACATGACTGCCACAGATGACGTCATTCTAGAACAGATCACTAAAGCAGCTAGTGAAGACGCTGAAAGACAGAAGCGGCTTGCTTCTGCCTCTAAACCCAAATCTTCGACTGCTAGTGTATCTCAATTACAGGACATTAGTCAGGCAGAGGCCAAGTCCTTGCAGAGAAATGTAGATAGCGAACTCCAAACAAACCGCACTGCAATCATGGAATTGACTGCTCAGGTCTAGGCTTTGGCTAAAAACATGGACAAGATGATGAGCACTGACCGACCTATGGCCCAGAGCCAGACTAGTTCTTCACAGTCAAATCAGAAAACTCTCAAGGCTGACGGCAAAGGGAAATGTCAACAATGTCTTAATCAAGGCAACGAGAAATGCTCACACTGTTTCATATGTGGCCAGGAAGGGCATAAAGCAGTTGGTTGCTTAAAGAAGGGTTCATGGGCGGGAAACGGACGGAGGCCACTGACGAGGGACACCTAGTGGCCAAAGTCAGCATGACGTCCCATCCCAAAGTGAACACTGTAAAGAGTCAAGAACTTGCCACCCAAGCTCAAAAATGTCATTATCCCTCTAAGAAACGAGTGGCTCAGCTGATTGGCAGGCGATGTATGATTTCTTGTTTGATTAATGGCATCCGCACAGAAATGCTGTTAGACACTGGGGCTCAAGTTAGCATAATAGAAAAGACATGGGTTGAAAGAGAGCTGCCTGATGTGAAAATTCAATCCATTGCAAGTTTACTCAGTGACAATGAACTTCACATCACTGCGGCCAACGGAACAGTCATTCCTTTTGATGGGTGGATTGAAACATGCCTCACACTTAAAAGCAACCAGCATGGAAGTATTGCCATAAATGTGCCTTTTCTAGTCAGCCAGAGTTGTGTTGACAATCCTTTACTTGGATTTAACGTCATTGAGGAGCTGATTAGGGAAAATGGTGAGCAGCTTAAGGGTGCTTTTAACTTAACGGCTTTACTTAGCTTTATTGTCAATTTCCTCACATGCCCAGACATGCAAAGAGATCGAAATTAAGTCCACAGACAAACATAACATTCAAGTAAACAATAAATTAGTAAATAAGAAGGCACATACAATGAAGAAATAAGAGCAGCAAAATTGGGTTGAAATTGTGCATAGACAGTCAATATAATAGTGCAAAGTCAGGCCAATAAATGGCTGAGGTAGTTCTGTTTGACCTAAGTAAGCAAGTGGCATAGTGGTGCAAGTGATGTAAGAGCAGCAGAAGTGTTGTGTTTTCAGGACAACAGGACAACAACAACAAGTTGCAAAGTGTGCAAAGTGTACAAGTGGAGTAGTGCAAGGCAGCCATTGTGGGTCCAAAGTCCAGGATGTTATGTAGCTGAGGGTGGAGGGGGGAGAGGGGGGAGAGAGTTCAGCATCCTAACAGCCTGGTGTATGAAGCTGAGTCTAGTGGTGCGGGAGCGCAGGCTTCTGTACCTCTTCCCAGAGGGCAGTAGATCAAACAAATTGTGAGCGGGGTGACTTGCATCACTCACAATTGTGGTCGCCTTGCGGGTGAGGTGGGTGGTGTAAATGTCCTTCAGGGAGGAGAGTGAAGCACCAATAATCCTTCCAGCTGTGTTCACTATGTGCTGCAGGACTTTCCTGTTGTATTCAGTGCAGCTTCCGCCCCACACAGCGATACAGCTGGAGAGGATGCTCTCAATGGTGCCTCGGTAGAATGTGGTCATGATGGCTGGTGGAGCACTTGCTCGCCTGAGTTTCCGCAGGAAGTAGAGGCGGCGCTGAGCTTTCTTTGCCAGTGATGCAGTGTTGGTGGTCCAGGAGAGGTCTTCACTGATGTGCACCCCCAGGAATTTGGTGCTGCTCACTCTCTCCACCACAGCACCGTCGATGGTCAGTGGCAGGTGTTGGGTGTGACCTCTCCGGAAGTCAACAACAATCTCCTTGGTCTTGCTGACGTTCAGCAGGAGGTTGTTGTCCCTGCACCACGTGGTCAGAAGGTCGACCTCCAACCTGTATTGAGTCTCGTCGCCCTTGGTGATGAGACCCACCAGAGTTGTGTCGTCAGCAAATTTCACTATGTGATTGTTGAGGGTAGATGCGAAAGAGAAGTCGTGAGCAGGTGTAAAACACTCGGGAGAAGTCGGAGATGTTGAAAAAAGATGGGAATTTTATTGTTTCTCCCAATTAAGGCCAAAAAGGCAATAAAATTTAACAAAATTAGAGAAAACAAAATACTTTTAGAAAAATAAAGAAAATTGACATGGGAGTCAAAAAATATATATATCAAAATACAATAATGCAGCTGCTTCAAACAGACTTTCAAACAAGTCACTTTTTCTCTAGAGCCTATAACAGACTTATGTCTTCAACTCTAGCTCCCCTTTCACAGACTGAAGCGGCGAGTCTATATAGGCCTGAAGCGCACCCCTCAAATTGGCACATACCAACTGAACAGTACAATACAGGGGTGGCTCAGGTGAGTAGACAATACAAGCTTAAAAACAGCCAAAATGCGCCCATCTATAATGCAAGAAATTGACTAATATTATTTATATTGTTATAACTAACATTTGGCAAAGCCCCAATATACACTGACAGCTAATAAATTAATAATTCAAACGCCGGGTCACTTCCTATTGACCCGGAAGTCATAGAGTCATTTCAAGACATTTAAGCTTGACAATCGCGGCAAACATTCCTTACCCAAACGAACAAACAAACAGAAGACGCCGGTAAGACAGAGATGGTATGTGAAACTATGTTACCTTTAAGCTAAATAAACAGACACGTAATGAACAAAGATATGTGTTGCGTGATTATTGTAACCGGTCATGATTGTGAAGTAAATGGTGTGGTTTTAAACAGTAAGAGATGTAATGATGGTTGTAGCTATAGCATATTAAATCACCGTAGTATTGGATGTTAAGTGCACAAGAAAGCTACGGGATTACTGTGGGGGTTTTGATGAATGACTAGGTTAACAGATGATATGAAAACAGCATGAGGACAAACGGAACACATTGACACACTAGACAAAACATAAAGGCAACATTTGTACTCAGTCTTTGAGAGAAGGAATAGGTAGCGCATCGCTACCGTGACGGCAGCTATGCGCCCCGTCACACACCCCCCCCCTTAAGAGAGAGCGTCCAGGTCCAGCTCATGGCGCGACAGAAAGTCAGCAATGACATTGTCCTTTCCAGCCCTATACCTCACAGTAAACCTGTATGGCTGTAGGGACAGATGCCATCGTGTGATTCTAGAATTAAAATCACGCATGCGGTGTAGCCACTGCAAGGGCCTATGGTCTGTCTCCAAGACAAACTCTTTACCAACAAGGTAATATTTTAAAGTGTCCAGAGCCCACTTGATGGCAAGACACTCCTTTTCAATGGTGGAGTACCTCGTCTCGCGAGGGAACAGTTTGCGGCTAACAAACTGTATGGGTCTTTTGTCCTCCCCCTCACCCTGCAACAACACTGCTCCCAGGCCAATACCCGAAGCGTCGGTTTGCACAGTGAAGGGCAAGGAAAAGTCAGGACTCTGCAACACTGGTTCGTGGCACATGCTCTCCTTGAGGTTGTGGAAAGCTGCCTCACACTCAGCAGTCCAGACCACCTTGTTGGGGCTGGTCTTGCGAGTGAGGTCGGATAGGGGAACTGCTCGGCTTGAAAAGTTAGGGATAAAACGCCGGTACCATCCGACCAACCCCAGGAAAGATCTCACCCCCTTCTTGGTTGAAGGCGGCTGGGAGCTGCGAATGGCGTCCACCTTGCTGACCTGAGGACGTATTGTGCCACCACCCAGGACATATCCCAGGTAGCACACTTCAGACTGGGCAAGCTGACATTTGCTAGCATTCACTACTAGCCCAGCCTGATGAATCCTATGGAAGACATCTCTCAGGTGTTGAAGATGTTCTTTCCACGACGAACTGTGGATTATGACGTCGTCGATATAAGCAGCAGCGTAGTCCTCAGCGCCCCTAAGCACCTCGTCCATGAGACGCTGGAATGTTGCTGCTGCACCATGTAGGCCAAATGGCATTACCCTGAACTGGAACAGGCCAGATGGAGCTTTGAAGGCGGTCAGTTCCTGTGCTTGAGGGGTGAGTGGCACTTGCCAGTATCCCTTACACAAGTCTAATGTGCTTAGAAACTCAGCCTTTCCCAGGCGCTCCACCAGCTCGTCCACTCGGGGCATGGGATATGGGTCAAACGCTGAGATGGTATTCAGTTTTGAGAAGTCGACACAGAAGCGGAGCCCCCCGTCCTTCTTTGGCACCAGGACCACGGGACTGCACCACTCACTGTGTGATGTCTCGATCACCCCCATCTCCAGCATCGCCAACACCTCCTGCTTCAGCGCGGGGATCAGTCGCGCCGGAACCCTGGTGGTGGTCTGCCGGATAGGGCCCGGAGAAGTCAGCCGAATGTTGTGGGTGATGACGTCGGTTCGCCCCGGCTGGTCTCGGAACAGGCCTCTTGGGATGATGTTCAGCAGGTCCTCCTGCTGTTCGGTTGTCAAGTGGGAAACGGAGGGGTAGGTTGACTCACCGCCCGCAGTAGGAAAATACTGCTCCGACGGCTCTTCTTCCTCTTCCACGGTCCGCGCCCACAGCTGATCTTGAATAGAAGATGGTCGGTCAATCCATAGTTTTAGGAGGTTCACGTGGAAGATCTGTTTGGAGCGACGTCTGTCTGGCATGGAGATCTCATAGGTGACCTCGCCGACCTTGCGAAGTACCGTGAAAGGGCCTTGCCACTTCGCCAGTAGACTGCTCTCTGATGATGGCAACAGCAGAAGCACTTTCTGTCCGGACACAAAGGTGCGACTGCGTGCTGTCCGGTCATACCACGTTTTCTGCCTCGTTTGAGCCTGGGCCAGGTGTTGGTGGGCCATGGAGCTCAGTTGGTCCAGCTTCTCCCTCATCTTCAGGACATAGCTCGCGATGTTGACTGGCTGGTATGGAGCGTCCCCCTCCCAACTCTCTCGGAGGATGTCTAGTGGGCCTCTCACCTCCCGGCCGAACAAGAGTTCGAAGGGGGAGAACCCGGTGGATGCCTGCGGTACTTCCCTATAGGAAAACAACAGGTAAGGAAGCCACTGGTCCCAGTCAGCTCCTGACTCGGATACGAACTTCCGCAGCATCGACTTTAGGGTCTGATTGAATCTCTCAACCATGCCGTCGGTCTGCGGGTGGTAGGGTGTGGTTTTAATGCCCCGGATTCCTAACAGGGAGTACACCTGCCTCAACGCCTTGCTGGTGAAATTAGTTCCCTGATCGGTTAAGATTTCTTTGGGGACACCCACACGGGAGAAAAGTTGAATTAAACTATTGGCCACTTGTCTTGCCTTAGTATTTCTGAGGGGGAATGCCTCTGGGTAACGTGTGGCGTAATCACAAATTACTAAGATATAGCGGTGCCCTGCCCTACTCCGCTCTAAGGGACCAACTACATCCATGGCAATGCGACTAAAAGGGGTGTCAATAATTGGGAGACTGATGAGGGGAGCTTTTAAGCCTCTCTTGGAGCGAGCAGACAACTGGCACTCTGGACAGGACCTACAGTATTCTGCTATGTCCTTGCTGAAACCGGGCCAATAAAATCTTTGCAGGATTCTCTTCTCTGTCTTCTCCCTGCCTAGATGTCCTGACCACGGAATACTGTGACCCAGGTGTAACACTTTGGCTCTAAGAGCCCCAGGAACAACTAACTGCTCTGTGTCTGCACTCACTCGATACAGTTTATCATTATTGACAACAAAACACATGTCACCCTCTCTCATGGCTTCTCTAGCCTCATCATCGGTTTTAACAGCCGAAAAGCAAGAGCTAAGAAGACTTCTTGAAGTCTTCACAAAAGACTTCAGTGCCCTCTAGTTGTGGGGAGGACAAACTTTCCTGCACTGCAGTACCTGCCACCTTTGCTCTACGCCTCTCTGCCTTGGACTTTTTCGGTTTGTCACCAGGACAACCCTCAAATGGTAACTCTGACCAAACATCAGAGTCTGGTTTATCTCTGGCCTGTGCTCTAGTTGTCACATAAGCACTAACTGTGTTAACACTTTGCAATAGCTCTGTAAGAACTGGCACATCCTGACCTAAAATCACAGGGTAAGGGCATTTATCTAAAATCCCTACAGTTAACAAATATTTTTGCCCATTAATGTCTATGAGAACCTCGCTGGTCTGGTGCTCAGATTCATCGCCATGGATGCAGCGGACTCTCACTTTGCCCACGGGCTGGACATCAGCATTCAAACAGGATTTACGAATAAAAGATTGACTACTTCCAGAGTCAACTAAAGCCTGCACTGTCTTTCCTCTTATCTTCACAGGGACAGTAACATCAGAAGTAGTAAGAGGTAAGTGCTTGCTAGGGCCAGGTAAGTAGCATAGTCTGGAATCAGACACTTTCTTCAGTGTGCAATTGGGCCTAATGTGACCTTGCTGACCACAACCGTGACATACAGGTACCCTAGGTGTTCCAGCTGGAGTGGGGCTAACACTGGGGCTATTGGGGCTGTTGGAGGGCCTAAACACACGACCACTACCACCCGCAGACTTACCAAAGGATGTCTTCTCAGGCTCTCGCTGGGCTGCTTGGTAGGGTCTTCTCCAGTCCTGCTGTTGCGGACCCAGATGATAGCCTCTTCTGGACTGCCTGGCGGCCATGAAGGTCTCGACCAGGTCTGCTGCTTGCGCCGATGATTCTGGGGTGCGTTCTTTCACCCACACCTGAAGCTCGGGGTACAGCATGCCCAGGAACTGCTCCAGCACAATTTGGTCGCACGCCTGGTCCTTGGTTCGCGTCTCTGGAACAAGCCACTTCTCCATCAGGTCCTTTAGCCGGGCTTGCAGTTCTTTCGCCGTCTCACCCTCCTTGATGGACTTGGAGCGGAAACGCTGGCGGTAAGTCTCGGCGCTGATGTTGAATTTGTTGAGAATGGCTTGCTTCACTTTCATGTAATCCTGGCTGTCTTCAAAGCACATGGCTACGTAGGCAGATCTGGCCTTACCATTTAACAAGGGCACGAGGTACAATGCCCAAGTCTCATGGGGCCACTGACTTGCTGCTGCGAGCCTTTCGAAGGTGGTTAAGTAGTGCTCAATATCTTCGTCCTCTTCATATGGGGACATCTTAGGGGGTTTCCACCCCCGCTGGAGGTTTAGAGGTGCGGCAAGGCCGAGAGTGGTGGAGTTGAGGGAGCTCTGCATCCTGGGTGCTGGGTGCTGACCTGGATGTGGCTGAGGAGTTGGTAAGTCCAGAAAAGGCATATTGAGTGGATCAAAGGCTGTCGAAGGGTGGGAGCTGGGCAGGTCAAGCTGCTGCAGTCCGGCGAGTGGCTGCCTCGTCGCCTGCGTGGGTGCTGGATCGCTTCTCACCAGCTGCTGTAGTTGCTGGAATTGGTGCTCCATACTTTTCCATCTCTGATCTTGCCGGAGCGCCTCTGCCTCTATCTGGTCCTGCTGCCGCCGCTGAGACTCCACCATCGTCCTCACAATCTTCTCCAAGCGATCGGTCCTGTCTTCTACCACAGGAGTGGGATGCTTGGATGACTCTGTGGATTTGGGCCTGGTCCCCATAGCTGAACCATCTCTAAGGGGTGCCGTACCTCTGCCTTGATTTTCCATCTTGACTCACCGAGTGCTGCTCAGACACTGTTTACCCGGAAACCACTGCCACCAAATGTTGAAGGTAGATGCGAAAGAGAAGTCGTGAGCAGGTGTAAAACACTCGGGAGAAGTCGGAGATGTTGAAAAAAGATGGGAATTTTATTGTTTCTCCCAATTAAGGCCTTGGTCCCCTGCTATTTTCCCTATATATGCTTCCATTGGGAAATGTCATAAGTCAGCATAATGTAAACTTCCATAGCTACGCAGATGATACCCAATTGTATATTTCTGTGGAGCCAACTAACCCAGATGGCCTTTGCTCCCTCACTGCATGCCTAACCTCCATTAATCAGTGGATGAGCAAAAATTTTCTGAAACTAAATGATGACAAAACAGAGGTACTTTTGGTGGGACCAAAACTAAAGCGAGATATTGTTCTTAGTAATCTGGGGAACTTGGCACACCAGGTCAAACCAAAAGTAACAAGCCTCGGTGTCATCTTAGATGCAGAGTTAAGTTTTAAGCCCCATATCAGTAAAGTTACTCAAACAGCCTATTTCCACTTGAGAAACATTGCCAAAGTGCGGCCCTTTTTAACTCAACAAGATGCAGAAAAACTAATTCACGCCTTTATCACTAGCAGGTTAGACTACTGCAATGCACTTTTCACTGGTCTTCCCAAAAAACATCTAAAGAAATTGGCACTCATACAGAACTCTGCGGCTAGACTTTTAACTAAGACTAAGAAGAGAGAACACATCACCCCTGTGTTGGCTGAACTGCACTGGCTCCCTATTTCCTATAGAATTGATTTTAAGGTTATGTTAATTACTTACAAAGTTCTGAATGGCACAGCACCTTCATATATCTCTGAGCTTTTAATATCTTATCAACCACAAAGGAAACTTAGATCATCCAATTCTAATCTTTTAATCGTACCCAAAGTGCTCCACAAACAAAGTGGAGAAGCTGCTTTTATCCATTATGCCCCCAAACTATGGAACACCCTGCCTCTGTACATCAAGCAGGCGAGTTCAGTAAATATTTTTAAAAAAGATCTGAAAACATACCTGTACAGGAAAGCTTTTAGTTAACTCGTCTTATCCTGTAGACTACTTTTTCAGATTATTCTACATCTGCTGCTATTGGAGGGCGCAGCCAGCCAGAAGCAGATGGGCTCCCCCTATTAAGTCAGGTTCTGCTCAAGGTTTCTTCCTGGAATATGGGAGTTTTTCCTTGCCACAGTTGCCATATGGCGTGCTTGTGGGGGGTAAGAGGGTTAAGGCTGCCAGTCTTATGACATGTCATTTTCTATATTTTTGATATGTTGCTGAGTGGATCATAAACGGCCCCAGCAATGAAGAAATGTGATTGATAATGACTGACTGACTATTATTTTGTTACATGCTTCAAATGTAAAGCACTTTGAGCTGCATTCTGTGTATGAAAGGTGCTATACAAATAAAGCTTATTATTATTATTATTATTATTAAAAAGGCAATACAATTTAACAAAATTAGAGAAAACAAAATACTTTTAGAAAAATAAAGAAAATTGACATGGGAGTCAAAAAATATATATATCAAAATACAATAATGCAGCTGCTTCAAACAGACTTTCAAACAAGTCACTTTTTCTCTAGAGCCTATAACAGACTTATGTCTTCAACTCTAGCTCCCCTTTCACAGACTGAAGCGGCGAGTCTATATAGGCCTGAAGCGCACCCCTCAAATTGGCACATACCAACTGAACAGTACAATACAGGGGTGGCTCAGGTGAGTAGACAATACAAGCTTAAAAACAGCCAAAATGCGCCCATCTATAATGCAAGAAATTGACTAATATTATTTATATTGTTATAACTAACATTTGGCAAAGCCCCAATATACACTGACAGCTAATAAATTAATAATTCAAACGCCGGGTCACTTCCTATTGACCCGGAAGTCATAGAGTCATTCCAAGACATTTAAGCTTGACAATCGCGGCAAACATTCCTTACCCAAACGAACAAACAAACAGAAGACGCCGGTAAGACAGAGATGGTATGTGAAACTATGTTACCTTTAAGCTAAATAAACAGACACGTAATGAACAAAGATATGTGTTGCGTGATTATTGTAACCGGTCATGATTGTGAAGTAATTGGTGTGGTTTTAAACAGTAAGAGATGTAATGATGGTTGTAGCTATAGCATATTAAATCACCGTAGTATTGGATGTTAAGTGCACAAGAAAGCTACGGGATTACTGTGGGGGTTTTGATGAATGACTAGGTTAACAGATGATATGAAAACAGCATGAGGACAAACGGAACACATTGACACACTAGACAAAACATAAAGGCAACATTTGTACTCAGTCTTTGAGAGAAGGAATAGGTAGCGCATCGCTACCGTGACGGCAGCTATGCGCCCCGTCACAGTGATACAATGGACGGATATGAGGTCAAAGTAGGAAAAAAGGGACTGGTGATCAGGAAGGGTGAACTGTGTGAAGTGAAGTGCCGGATCAGAGCTTGGCCAAAAGTAGGAACAATGTTGTTTGAGCCTTTCATGGAAGAATCTTATCCTGAGGGTTTAGAACACTTCCCTGTGGTTATTGATGTTCCTAGTGTGGTGCCACAAAGAGCGTGAAGATTCCGGTACAGAACAACACACAGCACGACGTATATCTTTCCCAGAGGACCGTGTTAGGTGCGGTCATGCAGATAACTGAGGTCAGACTTGCTGCTGCACCTGTTAATCCTACAATAGGTGCGAACCGGTCAGGTCAGGGAAGTGAACACCACACACTTCATAGCACTAGAGAGAGATGGTATCCGACCGTTGACTTAAGTCACCTGACTGAGGATGAGCAGCAAATAGTCAAAGCAATGCTGTACGAGGAATCAGATGTTTTTGCTAGAGAAGATGGGGATATAGGCTGCATACCGAGTCTGCAGCTTAAAATCAATCTTAAAGACGAGACACCTGTTCAGAAAACGTACACCTCAATTCCCAAGCCACTCTATAGAGAGGTTAAAGAGTATGTCAGAAATCTCCTTGATCGAGATTGGATTAACCCTCTAGGCGCCACAGTCGACTATAGTCGACAAGATGCGGTACTGAATAAAACGGCCGATTTAGTCAAATAGGGTGTCATATTTCGTTCGACCTCCACTCCACTAGATGGCAGACATGTCATACGTCATCCCCGAGTCGAAAAAAGGGCACTCTTTAAACAAAACTTTCGCGCTACAGCTGCAGTGAATCAGTGTGTGAAATACCGGAGCTAGTGTGCGTGTGAGCCACTTTGTCAGAGCGATATTGTCAACGTCAGCAAGTATTTGCATTAGATTATCGTCTAATGGCATCAAAAAAGTTTACCTGAAATGAAGTGTTGGGTCTTCTATTCGCGGACCCTGATTCTGAAGGGGTATATCTGCCTTCAGAAAATGACGGTGATT
Organism: Alosa pseudoharengus; assembly: GCF_046254945.1. Lineage (NCBI taxonomy): Eukaryota > Metazoa > Chordata > Actinopteri > Clupeiformes > Clupeidae > Alosa > Alosa pseudoharengus. The sequence goes on from NW_027468650.1 coordinate 34,499,342, forward strand.
CGTTTAGTGAGGCTTCAGATGCGTCCCTGCCTTGCAATGATGCAGCTGGACAAAGTGAGAGTTTACTCCATAGTTTAGCTTACACCAAGCACAAATGTTGAATCGTTTGCCCAATGTCACTGGTGGGAATAATGTTTCACGGGTTCGGAGTGTTCATCGGGACGTTAGCAGGGTGTTAGTGGTGTGGCGAACGAGGCTGGAGGTAGCCTAATGTTCATAGCGCTAGCTTCTGTCTTCTGAACGTGTGCCTCTCCACAATCGCGGCGACAGTAACGTGGTGGAGCCTTTGTCTAATGCCACTGGGTATGTTAGACGAGGTCGAAGTGCTCATAGGACAGTTAGGGGGGAACGTAGTGGCAGTGTGGGGAGTCGCAATGAGAATGACAGTAGGCCTAGTCCGAGCTGCGCAAATTCTCTCCACTCGGGGCGCGCGAGGCAGATCTGGCCATGCTGCTCGCATGGTGGAGGTGGTGACACGCTCTCTCCCTGTCCCACACACACACATACACATTAGGTCATGCATAGTCTATCACAAGATGATGGGAATGCCGGCCCTGTATGGATAGGGATAGGGAGTCATTATCTCTACAGCAAAAGGCCTGCTACATTAAAAAAAAGTCAGCCATTTATTAGGAATGATTTACACTGTTGATTTGCTATCTATTTCCCTGATCATTTAGGACATACACTATGTGTTCCTTTTTGTGTGTTTATGTCCTTGTGATGTGTGTGTCTTTGTCAGCTAAGAAAAAAAACAAAAAAACATCAACAAAAACAACAAAAAGAAAAAAAATACTAACATTGTCTCTTGTCTTGTCTCGTCATCTCACTCCTGATCTGTGCCTTGCTGTGGCAAATGAGCTTTTGAACTAAACAGGTCTTGTCTACTTGTGTTTGTGTGTCATCTGAATAATATATATGTGCCCCATACATGGAATCAGAGTGCCTACTGTATGTAGTAAAAGGAAAATCTCTACAGCAAAAGGCCAGTCTACCGCTACATGCATTTGGTTTGTTTCTGCCATTTATTAGTAATAATTTACACAGTTTGTTCACTACTTACTATTTACCTGAGCATTCAGTATTGTGCAATATAGCATACAGAAGGTGAGGGACATTTTGGGGGGAAAGAAGTGGTGCATTTTATCATTCAAACATGCAACTTTTCATGAAAATTCTATAATCCAAGATGGCCGCCACCATATGACGTCATAATATGCAAATTAGATATAAACATTTAATCCCTACATAAACTTTGGGTCATCCTTAATATTTCTCTAATTTACAGAAAGTCTCTATCTCATCACTTTTAAGATATAGCCTTTTGAAATGAAGATGTCAAAATCGAACGTTTCGAGAAAAAAAACTCTGGCGCCTAAAGGGTTAAGAAATCAACATCTTCTTACTCTTCACCCGTGGTTTGTGTCAGAAAGAAAGACAGCAGTTTAAGACTGTGTGTCGACTATCGTCAGTTGAATTGGAAGACTGTTCCTGATCGGCACCCGTTGCCACGGATACAACACAACCTGGGCGGATATACGTGGTTTTCGATCCTCGAACAGGGTAGTGCTTATCCTCAGGGTTTCAAAGAAGAACGATCACGCCCTGCAACAACCTTCAGCATTCCCTGGGGACTATATGAGTGGATCAGAGTCCCATTTGGCCTGACCAACGCTCCAGCCTCCTTTCAGAGGTGCATGGAGACTGTATTGGAGTGCCTTCGTGATGAATGCTGTTCTCCTTATCTTGACGATGTCCTGTGCTACTCCAAAACCTTCAGTGATCATGTAGAGGACCTACGAAAAGTGCTTCACAGAATGCGGGAACATGGCATCAAACTCCGACCCTCTAAATGAGAGATCTTTAAACGTCAGATACGATACATTGGTTGACTTGTATCAGGAGAAGGCATACAAGTGGATCCGAAAGACTTGGAGGCAGTACTGAAACTTAAGGGAAAAAAACAAAGACTGTGGGGGAACTGAGAATGTTACTGGGATTCCTGAGCTATTACAGATAATTTATCCAAGATTTCTCAAGGCTTGCTCAGCCACTTTACAAACTCTTACAGGGACCTGATGAAGCTAGCAGCCTTAAAGGCCTGCAAAAGAGGGCAAACAAAGAAAAATTAAGGCAAGGGGCAGCTGTCATCCAAGACGCCCATTAAATGGACCTCAGAACACCAAACAGTCGTGGAAAGACTCATTGACATGCTTAATCATCCCCCCCGTGTTAGCATATCCTGATTTTGACCTACCATATGTGCTCCACACCGATGCATCTAACATAGGACTAGGCGCTGTACTTTACCAACATCATCAGCAAGGCAAAGTTAGATTAATTGGATATGGATCCAGAACGTTGACCCCAGCAGAACGCAATTACTATTTGCACTCCGGAAAACTGGAATTCTTAGCCCTCAAGTGGGCAATTTGCGATAAATTCAGGGATTATCTTTACTATGCCCGACCTTTACGGTATATACCGATAATAATACACTGACTTATGTTCAGAGTACAGCCAGACTTAATGCTGTGGGGCATCGTTGGGTAGGCAAGCTAGCTGATTTTAATTTCGACATTAAGTACAGACCTGGCAAGCAGAATGCAGATGCCGATACGCTCTCCAGGATTCCAATGGATCTAACAGACAACATGAATGACTACACAGAAACGTTGACACCTGATGTTGTGGCCGCTGTGTGGCAAAGAAACAAATCAGCCAGGGATGATGATGTGGCCTGGGTAGCGTCTCTCAGGCTCAGGTCGGCTGACAACATGGAAGATGAGATTCAGCATGGCCATGAAGTCCGAGCCTTGACTCAGACAGACATCCAAACTGCACAATATGATGATCCAGCAATAAGAGAAGTGATTAGACTTAAAGAAAATAATTGGATTCCAAACGAAAAAGACAAAAAGAATACGAGCAGAGAAACAAGGAGACTTGTACATGAATGGAACAAACTCAGGCTGGAGGGAGGAGTCCTCAACAGATATTCTGGGACTCGCAAACAGTTAGTGCTACCACACAAACTGAGACTGTTGGTGCTAAAGAACTTGCACAATGATATGGGCCATGTGGGGTCGGATAAAGTAATTCACTTAGCAAGAGAGATATTTTACTGGCCCTTCATGCAACAAGAAATTGAAGAATATGTAACAAAATGTGTCTGTATCAAGCAGAAACGCCCCACCATCCCTCAAAGAGCATAAATGGGTTCGATCAACACTAGTTCACCGTTTGAACTTTTGTCAGTTGATTACTTACACTTGGAGCGTAGCAAGGGAGGCTACGAGTACATCGTAGTATTGGTAGATCACTTTACACGCTTTGCGCAAGCCTACCCTACACGTAGGGGTCGACCAATTATCGGCCTGGCCGATTATTAGGGCCGATATTTAGCATTTTTATCATAATTGGTATCGGTCATTTTTTCCACCGATAAGCCGATATTGAAATGGATAAAGAATTAAACGCGCTACTTTGTCTGTAAAGCGTCTCTCACTCCCTGAATTTGCTACTCTGTGGTCAAGAGCATTGTCCCGCCCACTACACCGTCTGATTTGTTAGTTAGCACGAATGCAGCCAATCAGGATCGAAGACTGAACACAGACAAAGTTTAGGATTCTCACTGAGGCAGACTGGGCTTCAGCTGTAGCCTACGGAGCTATTTTTCGAAGGTAAGGAAGGTAGCCTACTTTGCTGAAGTTGCAGTGAATCACAATCATCTACACGGGAGTTACAAAAACACCACTTTGTAAGCTATTGTCTCTTTGATCCGGATCAATAAGTAAAGCACCCACTTCCTTCATTTAGCGAATTCCCGATTGATGCACGTTACTGATGCTGTTTACTAGCCTAGTTATCCCACAAACTCGGGTGCTGCGCGTCGGGAGTTCTCTGCCTCCGCCTCGTTCGTTAATTGTGAATAACGGGACACCTCGGCGGACAAAGTACAGACAAGTCCTAAATTATGCGATAACGAACGTCAAAAAGTCTAATTGCTCCTTTTTGAAACGGACTGTCAGAAAAGACTACATGCACCCAGGGCCAAGCGTAATTTAATCCGACCTGAACAAAATCGCGTCCTGAGCTGGCTATTAACGTGCCTTTTAGGCTCTCAAAAGTGTAGCTTATAGTCTACACATGGACACAAATTGCATGCTTAAATAGCCTAAGTACTATTTTAAAACTGTTTTGTTAAACTATTCAACCGTAACACTTGCCATCACGCATGCACCTCTTCCTCTCCCTCTCGTGCACTCACACACACGATGGCAAAGCATCCTCTTTGTGAGGTCCCTTAACAAGCACATAGCCCATTGTGTAGGCCTAGTCTATGAAAATAATTGCTATCACTCAGCTCTTGGATTAACATGACACACAGGATTTACACTTGCAAAGTGATGCAAGTTGATAGACAATTGTGTATCAAAAGAAGAAAGAAAAGTTTGCATAATTAAATGATTTTGAATACAATTTTTGCAGCATATAGCCTTTACTATCTACCCCCCTTTTTGACAACTGACATATCGGTTTTACATATCGGTTATCGGCCTCCTGTTTTGGTAATAATTGATATCGGTATCGGCCCTGAAAAAACCATATCGGTCGATCCCTACCTACACGTAATAAAGAAATGGTCAGAACATCTACACATAAACTTGTGTTCGGTTGTCTTCTAATTTATCACTCTTATCAGGTTGGTAAACATGAAAATATTCTATGAACTATGAAGTTTAAGTATCTTGGGAAATTCGTAACATTTCAATGATATGCAGAGACTGTTGTAGTAAAGTGAAACAGTTGTACAGTGTTCATATGGGTACTTTTCAGAATGCTAGTTATCGTGAATAACAGTTAATGCACTTGTAAGGAAAAGAAAGCTAAACCATTGATGCTAATGTATAGAAGAGAGTCATTCTGAAGCCACTGCAGTAATATGCAAGAGCATAGTAGAAGTGAGTTATTTGATATGTGTTTAAGATAAACGTAATTAGGATGTCAAGTGTATCAGGACAGTTACCGTTCGTATCTGAACAAGGTTGATGGCGCATCACAGTTCTAAGATGGCGGCCCCAGTATTCTACACGTGTACTATGTGTGATTCACCGAAATGGATTAGGCTATGATCTATGGGGCGCCAACATGCCTTATTTCGTGGACAGAATGACTTTCGTGTGACGAAATACATATATTCATTACGAAACCATGTTACATCGTAACACCTTTTGTCCACGGAATGCACAAATTTCAATTTCAATGTTTGTAGTACTGTTCATTATGTATTTACTATTCAGTTATGTGAGTGTTAATTACAGTATTACCACTTGATAATGGTAATGATATGTGGTACTATATTTGATATGGGCATGTTAAGACAATGAAGCAGAGCTATTAAAGGAATGAATATGGAACACTAGTAATGAGATATGCCTTGAGAATACAGTTTATTATTTTTGTACAGATTTGAACATGCAGATGTAGACCTGTGGAAGAAGTTGTTTTTTGTAGTTTTAGGATTTGATTTTTGTCTTACTGAATGGGTTGTTCATTGAGGATGAATACTTACCTGTACCTGTGAAAGATAACATGAGTTAAGTTTCAGAAAAGACAGAGTAATAAAGAAATGGTCAGAACATCTACACATAAACTTGTGTTCGGGTGTCTTCTAATTTATCACTCTTATCAGTCCTCAGGCAAGCCAGCCTGGGACCGATAATACACACATAAAAAACACACTCTTTTTTCAGATTATTTTTATCTTGACATTTTGGAACTTCACTATTTGGGATTCATGAAAAAGCTAAAATTGAGGAGAAACGTCACATGAACCTTCAGCTGTTGCTGAGGAGCTTTATGGATACAAAATCCCCTGTTCTTGGGGCATCATAAAGAGTTTGGCCTGAAACAGGTTTGTAGACATACTAACTAACAGCCAACAGACTTGCCTTTCAAGCATACCAGCACTGATGAAATGTAATATCCTTGCTCACTGTATTTGGGTTGTTGTGTCATTTTGTTTATCGTTGGATGGCTATGGATACAGCAGGTGTTCAGTTTGTCCAGCTACAATGTACACAATGGCTGACATGGCACACAGACTCAGGACAGGGAGGTAGAGTTCAAACAAGGTAAGCAGCAGCAATGAATCACTTCCTCTTTCTCTTTTGAACTGACTAAAAATCTCCGCCTTGTCACATAAATCTCCTATTTAGACGCAAAAACCTCCGTTTGCGTTTAAATGACAGGGTCAAAAGCAGAAAAACATCACCGGTTGCGTTTTCGTTGTCATCTAAATAAGGCCTTAGATGCAGAGTTTTTAAAAACTCAGGGCTGATCGTTGTTTTTTGGGAAAACTTTGTTTGTTTGTTTGCGTCTAAATAGGTACAAACGGAGATTTATGTAACGAGGCGGAGATTTTTAGTCAGTGATTCGTTGCTGTTGATATTTTCGGGATTCTAATTGGCTAACATGGGGTTGAGCTTCTCGTTACACTGCCAGGTACAGGTTTGGCATGCTCTTGAAGGCATATACCCAGTGTAAAGGAAAACTTTTCTGAAAACTGACAGGTGTGCACGATGTTATTTTTTAAAATGGAGAGGGTGAAATGTCCGTTTATGAAAATAGCCGGCCACGTGTAAACGTAGCATAAGTAGAGAGTGAGGCTGATTGGGAACAGGTGAGGGTCATTAGTAGTCTGAGAGTGGAGAGAAGGGAGCTTCAGGAGAGTGAGGAGTGGGTGTGGCTGGAGGAGAGCCTGGTGTGACTGTGACACAACATTATGATAAATCGTATATTTTATACTTTTATAATGTAACATATAAAATCTGTTGTATTGTGTAGCAAAGTGGGGCGGTAAGGCAGGGGAAAAGTGAGACTATTTCAAGGGCTCTGCATTGACAGGAGGGGCCCTAATACGGCATACTGACCAAAATTATTATCACTCTGTTAGGGGGGAGCATAATATATTACTCCTTAAGGTCCTAATAGGGCTGGGCGATATGGCCAGAATTATTTTTTTTATGATTTTAATACCCCCCCCCCCCCCCCAAACAAACTACAAATGACAGTTTTTTTTAGTCTATTTAGTTTGGTAGTAGGCCGAATAATCAGTTGGTAGTAACAGACAAGTTGGATGGGGGGATAGTACAAATATTAGGCATACTCTGCTTTACCAGTATTAAGAGTTTATTCCCACTTCATGTGGGAATAAGAGGTGGGGAAACTGGGGGAAGATTTTGCTAACCGAGTTGCCCAGTAGGGGGTTTGTTGTCACTTTTGTCGCCACATTGTAGTTCAGTTGTAGTCCTTATGGACTTTCATGTCCAACAATTTTAATGTGAACTTAGGAATTTGCCTTTTTTGTCACTTCCTTCTTGCATCCTCCTGCATATCCTTCTTTCACAAGCATCTTACACCATATTTTTAAGCAAATACAGTTGCTTATTTAAGATAAGTGAGCGTACGTTTTAACCTTTGTTGTGGCATCCATGTTGTTCACACATTCCGACAGCAAAGCACATGAACACTTGCAGTGGGAAAAACAACGTAATCACAGGGGCGGTCCTTGATATTCCCAGGGGGCCTGAACACATAAGCTTCTGCTCATGGCTCACTAATGAGCACCATTACTTTTGGCATCAGATCCTGCTTATGTTTGCTGCCCATCAGCAGCTGGGTAAAGTTTAGAGACATTGGACATAGCCTATGGCAGAACATTTAGAGACATTGGACATAGCCTATTGGAGACCATTGAGAGACATTGGACATAGCCTATGGCAGATCATTTAGAGACATTGGATATAGCCTATGCCAGATCATTTAGACATTGGGCATAGCCTATGCCAGATCATTTAGATACATTAAACATAGCCTATGCCAGATCATTTAGAGACATTGGACATAGCTTATGCCAGATAATTTTTCAGTGATCAAATTTAAAAATAAAATAGATTTTTATAAAAACAAATTTTTTTTTTTTAGTTTTTAATTAAAAAAACTCGATTTTCGATTGAAATCATTTTTTTTGGCCAAGTCCTAGGTCCTAAATATGTAGTAGCATCCCTGCTGGTGAGCCATACTGTACCCCTGAGTCTGTGCTCCAGTGTTCTGCTGCGTGGGCCCTTGCGTATGTCAGTCTCCATGTTATCCTGCTGAGGGCAGAGATAGCTGATTGCCAGAGATGCAGTGGGTGATTCCAGCAGCCAGGCCTTTGAAGGTTTGGTTTGTCATGTTTGACTCTGACTGCAGATAAGCATTTTAAGTGAGATTTCTGCTTGTTTTTCTTGCTGATGAAAGTTGACTTTATTTCAGTGAGAGGGGGAGGAGGAGGGTTTGGGTAGGGGGGTTTGGTGGGGGCAAAAAAAGAGGACCTGGGAACAACAGATGTTTGATGACAATGCAGTGACTTCAGACTTCATTCTGATGGGGTGGATTTTGAGGGATCGTGAAGAATTAGAATGAAACAAATGATTAAACAAAAGTGTAAAATATGCAGTACCCACAAACATCCAAAAATGAGTGATAAAAATGAACAAATTAGGCGGATCAATATGTCTGTTGCTTGTGCTGTAAATATTCTGCTTCAGTAGTGTTTTAATTAGCTTATTTTAATGAGTATGGATATGCAGGCATAATGAATCCAGAAAAATATTGTACTAAAAACCTTTATCTACATAATATGCTCATTTTACTATATTTTGTGCTCATTTTACAAAAAAAACAATGAGAGCACAATTTAGCAAATGAGCCCACAATTTAGTAAAATGAGTGCACTATTTAGTAAAACTATTTAGCACACACTTTCATAAAACGAGTGCTCTCGATATACACCAAAAAATGTCTTGCAAGTGACACCTCCGGGGTTCTGTACTACTATCCTTGTTAAACCTTAAAAAACCCCATTGACTCCAGGTAGATCGAGATTATTTCAGACGAACATAACTAAACCTCTAATCTCTATATTGAGGTACGCGTTTAATGACTCCTGATTTACTCAAGCTAAGCTGCTGTCTGGTACACCTGTGGACGCTGTAGCGTCTTCGGTAATTTTTGGTACGTTTACTTTTCAAACAGTGTGACACTGTTTTTAACTGATAAGGGCCTTCTGTGTGATGACCGCCAACACGCTGGCCTGTTTTTGGGAGCAGCTGACCCCTTGGAGGTACTCCGGTGAGTGTTTGGAGTGAGGATGAAATGAGGGAGAAAGAAACAAAACAAACAAGGACACCTAGACACACACACACACACACAAACACACACACACGCACACACACACACACACACACACACATACACAGAGAGAGAGAGTAGTATGGAGAAAAGCATTTCTCCGCAAATTCCAAATCCTGCTTGGTCAGGCAGCAGACCCACAAAATGTCTGTCCTTTGTAATCGGATACCCACCATAAACATGCTGAGGGGACAGGTAGGGTTGTGATCAGCACACCTGGCTCCTGGTCCGCCTGTTTGGTCTCTCAGGACAACAAGTGAAAAGCTGGTGGTGAGACTTCCGTTGAAGAGTGGAGGTGATTTAAAAGTGTGTGTGAAATGGTTGGAGTTTTTGAAGTGCTGTCTTAGGGATTTGAGTAATTAACTATAATGATTTTTAAAGGTGTTATTTCCCCTGTAAAAGATTAACATAAATATGTTCATACCACCAAACACATAATATGACAATCAAGGCTTTCATCCATTCTTGACCCCTATGGCTAGAAGGTAGTGTAACCAGGTCTGTCTGTCTGTGTGGGTGTGTGCATGTGTCTGCTAAGGGTGCAAAAACTACTGGTTCAATCTACTTCACATTTTCAGCCAAGGTAGAGGGTTCAGCATATCTGGGTTGTATTACATGAGCTGAAATTTGGTTTTACTTTTTTTAACATTGTAGGATTTGATGTGAGCAGGGTCTGAAGTTTTATGTTTTAACCAGTTTGAATTAATTTTTTTTCGGATCATATAAATTACCAATTAACCATTAATTAATTGGTTGTTTTTATGTGTCGGGAAATAATTTCACACAAATTATTTCACACACAAAGAAAGATCTCTGTGTTAAACTTCAGAACATTTTCACTGTGCCTGATCTGCTTTGCCTCAAAGAGTTATCGCACAAATTGTTGCAAGGGACAGTTAAGCCTATGTTTGCCTACAAACATATGAGTCTACATACAGCTACTGAGAGTGTGGCTGTCCAAACTCAGCATTCATCTACTGAGAGCAAAAGCACAACGCACGCCCGCATCTTTTTTCTCATTTTTCCTGCATCTGTGTGTGCTTGTGTGTTTATGTGTGTGTTTACTGTATGTGTTTGATTGCATGTACTGTATCTGTGTGTATATGAGTGTGAGTATGTGCATGTATCTCTCTCTCTCTATGGTGTGTGTGTGTGTGTGTGTGTGTGTGGACACTTGGGAGCTCTGCCATCATCAGCGGTTTCCCATCCCGTTCCCCCAGCTCCCGGCCCAGCTGGGGAGAGGGGGCCGGTGGAAGGGGCCGATAAGCATCGCGGCACAGCCATTCGTTGCTACTGGAGTGTGCCCTCCGCCGCAAGCAGCTGCCTTTGAGCGCTGGAGAGTGTGAAGTGCTTGTCACTGAGCCCTGGGAGAGCTTCCCTTGGGAGTAATAACACGTAGCTCAGGTGTTGACCCCGACAAGCTGAACCCCCCCCCCACACACACACCTTGGCCCACCGATGCCCGCAAAAAACACCCCCCCCCACCCTTCCCTTTCCACACAGAGACTTTCTTCTCTCTTTTGTCTTTGCCCCGAGGGCCAAATGGGGGTGACTAAGTCTAGCACTGAAACCGTTCACTTAGAAGCCTTTAACTGGGTGAGATTAAAGAAAATGACTTGTCTTTTATTTTCATATCTCTTTGTCTGTGTGTACTCTGGGAAGATCTATTTCATCCAACGCCTGTGTACCATTACATTGGAAGGGTTGATCTGATCAGGCAGGTGTTTCAGTCTGAACAACACAACTTGTGAAAGTGCTTCATAAATCTCGAAGACAGTGCTGTCAGACTGAGCGGATTGGAGGACATGGGTGTTTCTCTGGTACGGTGATCACGCTGAGAGGCCATAAAAAAAATCAGACGTCGTGTCACCCCCCTCATGTTTAGGCAACAAAGCCGCGGCCCTTCCGAGCTTGAAGACGTTGACTTATTTTGATCCAAACCAAATGGCTGTTTGCTTTGCTTGAGGTGCTGCACCGTAGCTTGAAAGTCATTCAGGTCAGTGCTTGCTGTGCCCCACTTGGTCTCAAGTGCTGCCTTGGTCCCCAATGCCTCTTTCCCTTCTGCAACTGTAAAAAAAAAGTTTAGGTCTGTCAACACCTCATTCCTTATAGATGGACAGCAAATTGCCTCGAGCACAGAAGAAAACTGCAAACTTTGACTTACTTAGGGAGAATAAACTAAACTGACAGTCATTGAATGTATTATTTATGTATTGTATCCTAAAAGTCTTTTTATATGCATTTCACCCATGTATCTTGAAACTCAAGTTCTTTAAGAATGGGCAGTGAAAAGGAAGACTATGAGATTCACGTCAAGTGTCATCTTGAGGTTAATTTGTGCGTGTGGCCCTACACCCAGTCTGTGGGTATGGTGGTACCCTGGAAAAGAATGCCCCTATGAAACCCAATACTTACATCTACAGGATATGCCCTCTCCGCTCACTGTAATGGTTAATGAATACCAATGCAAACCAAAATCATGTTGAACTTTTCGGCGATTGATGGATTGCTCTAGCATCAAGTCAAAACAGATTAAATATATGAGTCCCCTTCTTTTTTATTGTGTGCAGCTTAGCATGCATGGAGGCTAATGAATCATTTTGGAGGTAAGACATGATCCCAGACCTGATTAATCCTGCATTTAAGTAATTTAATATTCACCCTTGTGACGCCCTATCACACGTTAGTCATGTGATGTGAGATAGGAACACCCTTAAAAGCAACCCTCATTTTTAAAACTTTCTTTCAAATCCATTGCCAACTTAGTGCCTCATCTGCTCAATGGTTAACATAGATAAAAGATGAAAGATATATTATATTTGTCAATTTTAAGACTTTCATTTTGTAGAAATGGTAAGAAATGTCATGTATTATTTTCTAAATTTGGATAACAATGAAACAAGCATTACAGGTTGTATAAAATATAACCGTATCTAATGGCATGATACGGGTTAATTATGTTTTGGAGGAATACAAAACCAAGACACCCACAGCTCTTGGCAGTCGTCATTAACAAAACCGTTTAACCTTTCAGGCACCTGTATTAAACAAAACGCCTCATTTACTCTTGACCACTAATATTACAGTTCGTTCTCATGGAAGAAAACATGAACACCACCTACGAACCATATGACAACACTTCTACAATCCGACTCAAGCCCACAGGGCCTCAGTTGGGATTGAGGGCCGTCTCTCACCTCTTAGGGCCAACTTGTGTTTGGGTGCACCTGAGCACCGCTGCTTTGTGCCTAAGAGGTCTCCCCCACCCCCACCCCGCACACACACACACACTCCAGGGGAGAGGGCACATCAATCAGGAGAGTGCTTCTGCTTTACGACTGGGCTGGAGACACCAGTGTCCATCCAAGCTGAATTACTCAGCAATGAGAAAGGGTGTGTGTGTGTGTGTGTGCCTGCGTAGAGTGAAGCACCAGTCCTATTTGCTCTCGTCCACTCTCAGTGGAGCATCAGACAGGGAGAGCTGAGTGCCACTCCAATGTTCGTCGCCAGAGTCCATTTCAGGCCTGGACGCTCTCTCACACAGAACAGAGACAGCTTGATCTTTGCTGGACAAGGAGCAAAACTAATGTATCTTTACATGTATAATCATGCTAATCACTAAATGCTTTTGTCAGCAGTTTCCCAACCTGTTACTTCAGCCTCCATTCAGGCTGCAAATTATTGTACATTAAACATGAATAAGATAATATAAGTGTATTAGTCAGTTGCTTTGAGCAAACAGGCATTGCCCTAAATCATTTTCAAATGGCATAAGGGTGACCAGATTGTGTTCTCTTTTTGGTTTGTGAAAAAGAGGAAACAAGAGAAAACACTGCCTCAAAAGGCTATTTTGAACTCATTTGTGAACGACGGAGAGAAACACAATGCAAATTCACTGTAAACACGTTTGAGGCTAGAAGAACAAAATCCTGGATGATTTTTAGGTCTCAAAAAGAGGACATGTCCTGGAAAAAGAGGACATCTGGTCACCCTAAACAGGTTTCCTCCTTTTAACAGCTGCTGGACTTCAGGGTGACCTTGGTGGCTGCTCTATATCTCACCTTGCATGTAAAGCAAACTGCCTATATATTTGTTGTTAAAGCAAACAGTGTATTCAGAGGCCACTGGCATCAGGAGTTGTTAAACAAGTAGAGGACATCATAAACATAGGCTATGCTTCGTATGGCTTCTCTATTGAAATACTCAATCAACATAGGCCTATTGAAAAATTAAAAGGTGAAAAAGGAACTCAATACATATTTCTATAGTTTCAATGATTTGATGACTACATATTATTAAGCCATTTGGGAGGAATAGGCTACCAATTGTAGTAAAATAACAATTTGTTGCAGTAATATACTATACTACTATAACCTCAACCTGTTCTTGCACTGAAATAGTTTTTTATTTTACCTTGTCTACATTATACTTTACTCTCCTATTTGTCCATATTATTTATGCTGGTCTCTAGACCTTACTCTTGCACTGTTGCACTGTTGGACTAATGTTGGACTACTTTTTGCACCTTCACCATGACACTTACTCTCTTGAGCACCTTGCCATGCACACATAACTAAAGGACTATGGTTGGACCAAAGATTCTAGAGCGCTACACGGTCAACTCTAAAATCTTTGGGTTGGACTACTTTTTGCACCTTCACCATGACACTCACTCCATTTAGCACCTTACCAGTCCCGGCCCTGTCACTACAAGCGTCTTATGCTTGATCACCCTCAAGCACATTGGACTTTCTTAATTTAATTTATATAGTGTATTTAGTATTTCGTTTTCTTAGTTTTCTTATATTTCTTATCTTCTGCTGTCTTTATTGTACAGTGGAGTTTAGTTATATGTTAATACTTAAAAAGTGGGTATGCGGCGCATAGGGGCGCAGCACCATGGGGGCGCCAAAGCGATGGTAAAAATAATAATAATAATAATAATATATTTGGTATATTCTATATGTAGCTACTGTTGTACGTTTCTAAATCATTTCTGCATTTCCTCAATGTTAAATAACATTTTAGAGGACTAACAGGCTAGAGTAGGCGCCCTATCTCATAAGATTCTATCATAGAATTTTGACATGGGGTGGGGGTGCCGTGAGCGCTGAGTGAGCAGGTAGGAGTAGTGAGTTTTCGTCTATGGAAAAAGATGGATAAAGCAAAAAAGCTGTCAGGGGCTATAAATAGAAAAAGAAAGGGAAAATGAGATGGCATGTCAAGGTATGCGACAGTAGTTAAATAAGTGGATGGTGAAAAGCAACAGATAGGATTTAAAGTGTGACGTCTGTGCTTGGAGGCACACGTTTCATGTTCATGTTATTCATGTTACCAGACTAACTAGCGTTTGCTAAGCATATGCCGATTGGAATAGCCTATTCCATTCAGATAGCTAGGTGGCTACCATGCTCATACTGCACTTTTAATGGCAAACTGCAAACAGAAATGTCACACTAGCAACAACTCATTACATGTTTCCATTTCCTAACAATGAAGACTCCTTGTAATAACTTAATATTGTGCTGTCAATGTGGCGCAAACAAAGGCTAGAGTTGGATCAGCCTTATCCTTTGTGAGCAACAGCTGGCAAAAGGACGTTATGAGAACCAATGTTTGACTCTCTTAAAGTGACAATGCGACATTTAACAATACTTCAAGTTCAAATCGGCAGAATTTCTTAAAAAATAATAAAAATGTAATACATTATTGACTTTTGTTTTACTTTAGTTGTTTGTGGTTTTTTTTTTTTTTTTTTTTTTTGGGGGGGGGGGGGCAATTTGTTGTTGCATACCCCTCAAAAAATGGGTAGCTGCGCCCCTGCTTATGTTTACCATTTCTGCTGTAAGTGCATGTTGTGTGTGAAGTCTAGCCTATATGCTACTGAGACCCTTGAATTTCCCCTTGGGGATCAATAAAGTATCTATCTATCTATCTATCTATCTATCTATCTATCTATCTAAAAATGTGTAGGCCTATTGTGATTACAAAATTGTTTGTTATTTAAACGTTTTTCATTGCCAATAGCCCCTCCAAGACCAAGACACAAACGTTTTTTCATCAAGCTTTAGCGCCTCCAAACCAGTTGATGAAATACACTGCTGGAATCTTGAGTCATTCTCCCACCTATCGGTCAAACAGGGAAGTACATTTTAGGTGTGTTGGACGGCCTAAATGTCCTCGTCTTGGCTACATTTTGGAAATTATATTAGTTTTTCTTTGACAATAATTTTAGCAACTTTGATTGAATTTTGATTACAGCCAACCTGGAATATAAGATTATTGTTATTGTACCTGATTTCCCAATTATTATTTTAGAACACCTTTAATCATCTCTTACAAAACTACAATTCCCACAAGTCATTGCTTATTTTGAGCTGGCAGCGTTCCCAGAGCCATAGAGAGCCAACGCTCTCTATGGCTCTGAGCGTTCCCGTTGCTCTGTGTTAGAGTCAGTAGCGTTGCCAAGGAGAGGGATGTACACACCTTGTCGGAACAGAAACAACACAACACCAACATCTTAGGAGGCTGAATGTATATGCTCGCTTCACACGATTCTTTGTTATTTTTATATAAATCCAGACAGCAATCATAAAAGGCACGATATATCATGGTAAGTTGAAAATTAAGCACTAGCTGTTGAACAGGCTTAAAATGTGTGGGACGCTTGTTTGCTAACGTTATCAAGATAGGAAGGAAGGAAGGAAGCTAGCTAATGTTAGCTTTCTACTACTCGACCAACATTAAAGTTGGGTAGCTTTTCAGCTCCAGACAGCTCCTGATTGAATCTAGATCAATGTATTTAAAAGGATGCATTCAATTTCATGTCAGAAAAGGCATGTTATGTCTGAGTTGAATGCAGCTAATTGGTAGGCTATGTTAGCCGACTTAATGCTTAATGTACTGCTTGTAAGTTAATGCTTGATGTTGGAGAGATGGCTAGAAGCTGCTACTTCACTTGCTCTGAAAAGGGCAAAGTTAACTCTGTTTTCCAGACTAGGTAAATCTTTATTAGAGATAAATAATTACTTGACAGATATTCATCTGGTAAAATAATTATTGCCTGATGGCCAAGTTTAAGCTGTTCGAGCCTAATGTGAAGTGAGAACTTTCATTGTAACGTTAACTGTTCAGTCATTTGTAATGTGTTACAGCACGATGAGTGCGGTGAATGCAGTGTTGGGCTCTAGATATGCTATGCTATGCTAGCTAGACAGCTCAATAGTATTTTGACGATGGTCAAAATAGCTTGTGACGTCTGATTACTGCAAAGCCAGACGATGTGTATCTCAAGCCATGTGAGGGGTTTCAGCTTATTCAGCGACCTTGGGAAGCTTGCAAATGCTGTTAAGTCTTCTTAACACCCTCTCCAAGAGATTACAAGGTATTCAAGCTTAAGGTTTGTGGATACAAACAAGGTGGAAAAAAATGGTTTCAGTGATGTTTGAAAATGCCATGTTGGACAATTCAAAAACCTTTGCCTGTTATCTAGAAAGACTTCTCTTCGCACCATTGAAGTGATATTTGATCATTCATTTTGTCCAGTGTGTACTTGTCACCTATGCCCTGCATGTAAACGTTTCTAAGGAGCATTGTTCCCTGTAAGATCAGGTGTGTGTTCAGGTAAATAGTTCTGAACTAGATTTCTGTTGGTGTCTTTGTGTCCCCTGTCAGGCTGCAACTAAAATTAGTTTAGAAATGAATGATGATTAAGAGGACCTTTATGGTGCCAGGGAGGCTGTGAATGATGCATAACAAGCCATTCCGCGTTACCATCACCTGCATAAGACCAAGCCAACACTTTCTTAAGATACAAATTGGCAGTCATTCTAATTAGCTATTAAAGAGATTGAGAGCAGCTTGTAGTTCAGCCGGCCCGCGTTGTACGTTTTGGCGGTGATGTAAGACCTTAAGCTCCTATTCCCATCTACTTCCATCATCCCTGTCCTGTGCGTCGGGCTGGTCGCCCTGAGGCTGACTCATTTCCCCTGAGCTGTGGCTCTCCTGGGCCGGCCTGCCTGCACACATGGCCTGCTAATCCATCCCCGCTGAGGCAGGCAGGCAAGTCGCACAAGATGGCCTCCCTCCTTTACCCACGCTGACGTAGTATTCCTAAACAACTCCCACTGGGATAGAGTCTGCAGTGGTGTGGAGGAGAGTCTGCCGTGTTGTTGTTTTCACACACAGATTATGTAATAACTTGTGCTGTGCATCCACAGGTACAAAGTTGGCACCCGCAGACATAATTGACTTGTGAAGAAAAGAAATGAGCTGGACATCGAGTGGATTCAAGTGACCCCACACAGCTGTGACCTACGGATCACCTGAGACCCAGACAACGTTGGAGGAGAGGGGGCTGCTCGTCCTTTCGTATGACGCCTGAAGGATGAATCGGTACACCACGCTGAAGCAACTGGGAGATGGCACATACGGCAGTGTGCTCATGGGGAAAAGCAATGAGTCAGGAGAGCTGGTGGCCATTAAGAGGTATGACTTCATCTGTATGAAATATATGTATGTCTGTATGCATATATATATGAGCTGGAAATACATACCTATATATGCAGCAATGTGAAGATGGCATAACAGGTGCATTACTATAGTATGTGACAGCTATCTCAGTGCTTGTCATTGTGGTTAATTAATTTGAATGCTGTATAGGCTATATCCTGGACTGAAACAGCTGATCAGGCAGTGCGATCAGTCATTGACCCATTTTGCCATATTCTGGCTCAAGGTTTATGAGTAAAGCCTAACGTGGACTTAGAGACCCATGGGACAGTCTGGCTCAGAAAGTCTCAGAGTATTAGAGCAAATTAGCTCAGTCTGAGGGCTTCCGTCCTTTTTTCCCTCGTCTCGTCTGAGCCCCTCTGGCAAGCCAGCTTACACGTCCTGTTCTTTCAGCGGAGCTGCGTGTCTGAATAATGGATGCCCCAGCGGAGGCAGCAGCGGAGTGTGTACAAGCGGCCCGTTACCATGCAAAGCGATAGCCCCGGTGACAGTGAAAGGAGTGAAAGTGCACCGTGTTGAGTTGCCACCATGCCACATCAACTGATGTGCAATATAGCCACGTGTGTGTGGGAGTGTGTGTGTGTGTGTGTGTGTGTGTGTGTGTGTGTGCGCCACTATCCATTACATAATTCCACACACAGAAGCAGTGTCAGGTGCATGACTAGATTGGGTTGCACCAGAACGGCAGTTTACCAGATAGCGTTATACTGTACACAGTGTTACAGGAGTGCTATAATCTATTAATGTGGTAATGAGCACAGTACTAGATATAAATGGGAGTGTGGTTCACCTCAAAGCTGTCGGGTGTCAAATGTTTTTAATGCTATTTACTATTTCTGTGTATTTCTAATACAATTTCTAGTACATGTACTGATGATTAGGGCTATAAGCCCAGTGGTCAAGGAAGAAAAGAGAGATTGCAATTATTTGGTGGTAGTAAATTCAAGATGGATGGACAGTTTTATGTGTCAAGATAACTCCCGTGCCTGACAAAAATTGGCTGTTGTGGTGCTTGAACCATGGAGACATGGCTCACTCATTGTTTGGCCACCTGTACTTTGTGTCACAGGATGAAGAGGAAGTTCTATTCCTGGGAGGAATGCATGAATCTGAGAGAAGTCAAGGTGCCAGTATATATTAATATTATTACTAATATTAGTGTTCCTAGTGGGTAAACATTTTCCCCAAAGCTTTTGTTTTAAACTAACTTACATGCTCATGGCTGATTGTATTCATCTGATGTTTTGTATGTTCTTGCAGTCACTAAAGAAACTAAATCATGCCAATGTTGTGAAACTGAAGGAGGTCATCCGTGAGAATGACCACTTGTACTTTGTCTTCGAGTACATGAAGGAGAATCTCTATCAGCTAATGAAGGACAGGTATGAAAAGTACCTTAGCACTCATACCAATCCCTTAGGCTAGTAAAGACATGTTCTGGGTAGTGTATATTTTTATTCTGTGTAGTTCTACCAGATCTAGAATGCAATCACTCCCTGTAATATCAGTATGAAAATGGTCATGTATGTATTTGTACAGAAGTAATGTGCACATTGTTATTCAAATACCTTATATTTATAGAAATGTATGCATTGCATTGTATTAAGCTTGTAGAAAATGGGGGTCTACCACATGCAGTTTGATGGTTATGGTTTTAATAACCAATGTCTTGTTTGCTGACACCTACAGTACTAGTGCAGAAGATAGTCTATGTTTAGGGCTAGAGAGGTAGCCTTTGTTACATTATCTACATATAAGTTGTGCTGATTCTCCATTTGCAGAAACAAGTTGTTTCCAGAGTCTGCCATCAGAAATATAAGCTTTCAGATATTGCAAGGGTTATCATTTATCCATAAGCATGGTAGGTTTACCTCCGAGGCCTGTGAAATGCACTTCTGATAAACCAAAACAATTGAGCATGGAATTGTATGTACTGACAAATTCAAAAGCACAAACAGTGCAATATACTTTTAATAAACATACAATGAATACTTTTTAGGCCTTGTTGTATTCAACTTAATCTTACACTTGCCTCTCCTCTCCATGCTCAGCTGTTGGGTTTGTACTTGAAGGACTTGTGAAAAGTCAAGTGTGCCCCAGATATGGAATACAGCATAACTTCAAACTCACTCTGTTTAGATAAGGAGGGTTTCCATAGAATACGAGGGATTGAATCACCCTGAAAGGCTTGCTCAGATATGGCTGGCTGTATAATCTGAGACCCCGTTTACATTTGTTTTTAAAATGTGTCTTGGGTGATCTGATCACAAGTGGTCAGTTCTAAATACAAGTGTAAACAATCACCAGATCATCGTGATCTGATCGCTCAAACCCTTGCTGTGATGGTCTAAGACAGTGGTTCTCAAACTTTTTCAGACCAAGGACCACTTAATCAATAAAAATAGCCTCACGGACCACCTAGCTAAAAAAAAAAAGTAGACAGTAAATTACACAATAGGCCTACTCACTGATTGTCTTTGCACCTTGCTTATTGGGTCAGAGAATTTATATGATTTAAACTGGTATGCCTTACATAGGCAGTGTTGCAGAAATGTTTGGATTTACATACAACTTGGTTCAATATTGCAAATAACTCATCTATATTATATTTTACCACGTCTGCTCACGGACCACTTGGGCTAGCTTGCGGACCACCAGTGGTCCCCGGACCACACTTTGAGAAACACTGGTCTAAGACACATTTGACCACATGTCTTTTGTAGTGTAAACACTGCATTTGGATGCGCCCCGGACAATGGGAGTCATAATGGATGTGACGTTAGCAATAGCAGAATCTAAACACAAGTGGTCAGCAATGTCTCTGGCTGTACACCGTGAATTCATGTGTAAACAGTGATGTGTCTCGGCTGACCACTTGTGATCGGATCACCCAAGACGCATTCTAAAAAGAGATGTAAACAGGGTCTGAGTATGGCTCACTTGACCATAACGTCACATGTCCTGTGGGTTGTATTTGTTTCGGGTCTTGTCCTTCCTCACTTTCTTTTTCTTTTCTATTTTCTCTCTCTCTCTTTCTCTTTTTCTTCACTTGGGTGATCTGTCTATCGCCATCTTAGAGAAAATAAGATGTTCACTGAAAATGAAATCAGAAACATCATGTTTCAGGTGATCTCTGGCTTAGCCTTTGTGCACAAACATGGTAAGCCTCTTGCTGTCCTCTGTCCTGTTATTCTTTTATCCCATTCATTTGTGATTTGCGATATTTTTATACTCTCACTTGATGCCATGAAATAAATGCTGTAAATACAGTATGTCACAACATCAGCACTCTGACTATTAGAGTGGTCAGCTCTCTGACTCCCTGACTATTAGAGTGGTCAGCTGTCTGACTCCCTGACTATTAGAGTGGTCAGACTTGTATGTGTTCCATTTCCAGTTCTCACAGTGTGTTTATGATGGCACATGTAGGGTTTTTCCATCGAGATATGAAGCCTGAAAACCTGCTCTGCATGGGTCCAGAGCTGGTGAAAATAGCAGACTTCGGACTGGCCAGGGAGATCAGATCCCGCCCCCCATACACAGACTATGTCTCCACACGATGGTAATAGAACTTTAAAATGCCTTTTCTTGTGATATTCCTTAAAAACAGGTCTGCCAACAAAAACACATTTGAAGTGAGGATCTATAAGCTAGATCTTTTTGCTTAGATAGGCCTAGATTTTTTAAAGCATGTGTAGTAGAATCAGTACTGTATTAGATTTTTAGTCAGAATAAAAATGTATTCTGTAGTATGCCAAAAACAACCATAATTATGCCCTACACAATTACTGTTTTGCATTTAATGAATTCACAAGTCTACGATATGAATAAAGGTTTGATGGGGTACACGGTTTGCAGTACCACTGCTTTATATTTAAGTTGCTGTTAGATTGCCCATTTCTAATTTAATGTGTAGGGTAATGACTTACATTAGGAAGAATGCAAATGGAGTGAGTGAATCGCTGTCCTAACAAATGTTTAGCTCCACTCACTCAGTAAGATCCAATGGACCTTACACAATGATCTGGCCCGCTGCCAATCAAGCATTGAACTTCATTCCCCTACAGCGGCATTCCCTGTCCTCAGAATGTACTTTGCAACTTAATAATGGCTGAAACACAGACACTTTGTTGAGTCTGAATTTGGAATAATTTCTGTTTGTAAACACAATATGACAATACATTGATAATAAGGCACTTTTGGATGGGGACACAATTTTGGTACTAGTGTATTTAGACTCCTGATTGCACGAATATGGCCTGGTCTCATGGTGAAACAGAGAAATTACAGGGTGAAAAATAGGTTGTTGATGTGGTCAGCTGCCTTTGGCAGGTACCAATTCCCAGTGCGATTAGAATGTTGCAGAATAAATGTTTTCAAGAATGTTTTGGTTCATTAAATGTAACATGGATTTTTAGAATCTTATCGTAAATGTGCTAATTACCAACCATTTCGTTCGGAAAAAAAACCAACAACGTTTTTTAATACTTCAAAATAACAATTGAAAAATGAACGAACCTTACATTTTTCAGTAGCCATAGGTGTGTAGATTTGAACAAAATCTAATTTGGTTCTTACCGGGGCTTTCACTGCCTGAAATATTCGATTTTGTTTACCACCTCGGAGTTTAGTGCTGGGCTGGTGGGTGCCTATTCCCAACCTTTCTCACGGCACATCAACGGTTAGCCCGAGAATTCTTGTCGAGTTGTCGCAAATCAAAATTCCACTGGAGCTCCAAGCGGATTTGTACACGCAGCCTTACAACTCTGTTTACAGCTCTTCGAGTCACGGTAAAATGTAATTTTTGGTACATAGCTAATTTAAATACACTTATGGTATGGGTGCTTGCGTTTCTTTTGGAATTCGCCGTCTTGGTTTGTATAGAAATTAATATTAAGTGACACATATACCTAAAAAGTTGGAAATACGTGACGGTTGGTAATAGCTGACGTTCCTATACATTGTTGATGAATACATTCTTCCATTAAAATTCCATTTTCCCCCAGGTATCGCGCTCCAGAGGTTCTCCTCCGGTCATCTGTGTACAGCTCCCCCATAGACATCTGGGCCGTGGGCTGCATTATGGCCGAGCTCTACACCCTCAGGCCACTGTTCCCTGGCAACAGCGAGGTGGACGAGATCTTCAAGATCTGCCAGGTCCTTGGCACGGTGAAGAAGGTAAGATAAGCTTTATCTGGGCCACATCAGTACCTGCCCAAGTTGCGCCCAACAATCCATAGAGGTGTGACCGCACTCAAGTTGCTGGAAATTTCCCAAGGTCACCTGTGTTCCCTTTAGAAATAGGACACCATCTCCCATGAAGGAAGAGTGCTATTTCAAGCTTTTCCTTCTCAGAAATGTATATTACGGCAAAATAATTAACACATATTTTACAAATCATGCATTTTAGCACATTTGACATAAATTCCATTAATAATGTGAAATTGGCTGCTGCTTTGTTCCTTTACAGCAGTGTCTCTCAAACTTTTTCAGACCAAGGACCACTTAACCAATAAAAAAAAAATCACGGACCACCTAGCTACTCACTGAACCACCTTGCTTATTGTCTTTGCACCTTGCTTATTGTGATTTAAACTGGTGTAGCTTACATAGGCAGTTTTGCCGAACTGATTTACATACAAGTTGGTTCAATATTTTGCAAACAACTCATCTATATTATATTTTACCACGTCTGCCCGCGGACCACTTAGGATAGCTTGCGGACCACCAGTGGTCCCTGGACCACACTTTGCTTTACAGTATACCTCCTACATATTAATGAGTTCATATGGAACTCCAAGATACTTTTTTTCAATCGTTTGAATGTCCACCTGCCAGACCTATCCAGCATACCATACTGTAATACTACATGACCGAAACACATCTTTTCTGTGTCCTGCAGTCTGATTGGCCTGAGGGATACCAGCTTGCGTCAGCAATGAACTTCCGCTTCCCACAGTGTGTCCCCACCCCTCTGAAGACCCTAATCCCCAACGCAAGTCATGAGGCCATCTCCCTGATGAGGGACATGCTCCAGTGGGACCCCAAGAAGAGACCCACGGCTGCACAGGTACAATGACCAGCGTGGTCAATGATGCCCCTTCTCCACTGGAACTAGACTAAAGGGCCACTCACACCAAGAACGATAACAACAAAAAAGTATCTTTCTAATAACATGGAGTCATGGAGAACGATATCGTAAAGTTTTAGCCATTCATCAACACAAGGAGAGACTTTCCTTCTCGTTAGTTCAGTGTGGATACTTTTACCGCTAAGTTCTATCTAGTTATCTTTAAAGTTATCATTCCTGGTGTGGCTATTTTTCTATCAGCATATTGCACGTATCTGATAATTGAGGGTTATAAGATCAGGCTAATGTCAGGGGACTGGAGTTAAAAGATCTGTGTTACAGTATGGCTCAGTCTGTTACGCTTGGCTTTCACCCTGATACTTTACTGAAGGACAAGCCATGGTGGCATTATTAAAGATCTTGAATGTGTGCTGATATGATCATGTAGTTGACATTATAGATTGATGATATGGATTTGAACAGTTAGATTTTTATTTTCAACCAAACCTTTGCATAGGTCTTACAGTTATTTTGCGACTGAAAGTTAAGGAGAGATTTTTAAATAAGCTTGGCTGACATTGCATTTCATATTGATGTCATATTTTAGGCTCTACGATATCCCTACTTTCAAGTGGGGCAGTTGCTGGGTCCCCGACCACAGAGTTCAGATCTCCGAAAGTCCCAAGCAAAGTCGTCCCAGGCTACAGATCCTAAACTAGAGATCCAGTCGGCCTCGGAACCGGTGCTAAAGTCCTCGACGAAGCTGTCTGGCAGGAGTTCCCAGCAGCCCCTTCAGCCTCTACCTCAGAACGTCCCTCAGACAGAGCACCACAGCGACCCGCTCAAACAGGAGCGGCCACACGGACTCCCAAAGGTGACCTCAGAGCAGCTCCTGGAGTCGCTCTTATTCATTTCAATTTGCATTCTGTTGAAAACATATCATGACAGACGCACCACATGTACCCTTTCACTTCAGCTCGTTAGCTTAACAGATGACTTAGCTATAGCAATACATGTTAGTTTTAAAGAAGCCCTATGCAGGTCTGGTTATTCCTTTGCTGTTTCTGGGTTTTCGCCGGATTTGGGCTCGCATTTTTCACGACATAGCTCCTCCTGCAGCTTCGGTAGCAAGTGACTGCTACGCTAAACCCCCACTAGCTAGCAAGCTAGCCATCAAGAAACGCTAAACACATACAGGGCTCACAATAAAACGGTCGAGCAAACACATTGTTCAAGAGACTATCAAACCACATTACAAAAACGAAGTTCACCCAAGGGTAGGCTACTTAATTTCAACAGCAACAAAGCCAAGTCGGCGTCTGTTTTGCAGTCTTCTTAGAAACTACAATCTGACTACATTTTCGAGGCGCAATTGGATACTTCCGTTGAGTTACATCCGGATTTACCCGGTCCGGGTTCAGAAAGTTGCATATTCGTTTTTTCCGCGGAGAAGCGATAAAGGGAGACGAAGCACCCACCAAACAACCCAGAAAGTGTTGTAGAACCATCAGAACGACTCTCAACCTGTATAATTAAGGTCATTTTTGCTAAAATTGTTGCATAGGGCTTCTTTAAAACGCATCACTTTTGCTATGTTTTATACCTGGCGTCCGAGACTTTTGAATAATTATTGTCGCTTTAAAACACTTTATAAAAATGTTTATATAAAGTTTAACGGTGGACCAGGTAACGTACATAAGACTGAGTTTGCCTCTATTATTAGCACAGTATCATTTTGACAAACAGATCTGTGTGTTGGCAGTCCTGACCCCCTTATCCTCTGGTCTTTGTTTTTCTGGACAGAAGTCTTCTCTGCCAGGTAGCGAGAACACTATGGTGGGTGTGAAGGGTGGACGTAGGCGGTGGGGTCAGACCATGTCCAAACCGTCGGACAGCTGGGATGACTCAGATCGCTCGGACACTGCCGTGTCCAGCTCCAAGAAGCCCAGCATAGGCCCTGAGGAGGAGAAGGCCAACAAGGACTCCAACGCTCAGTAGGTTTTGTTCAAATTGTCGTTTTTGAAACTTTAGCTTATCATCATTTTACTTGTTTTGTTAGTCAAACTAGTTTGCATTTTCTCAGCATGCTTTTGCTTATGGTGGTATTTTAAGTGAATAACAACTTTTGCGAACACAAAAATTAAGTCTTTACTGTAAACGTGAACTTTTGCTGTCTCACATATTTAATTGTCCCTTGTTTCTCCTTAAAACATCCAGGTCCAAGGAACAAAAAGCCCTGTATACCTTCAGCACTGTGACAAAGCTGCCAAGCAACATTAAAGTCAACCAGACAGATTTGGGTATCCAGAATTCAACCTCAGCCAGACAGCATTACCTGCGCCAGTCACGCTATCTTCCAGGTAATGTGGAATTAACTGCACATAGTCATTACGGTGCAGTTTTCAGACATTTTTCTTGACAGATCCAGCCTGCTGCATTTTGTGGCTGTCTTGAGCCAGTTGCACATTGCTGTTGTATCTTGTCTCATGTTGTACTGTATTCATTCGGTTTGCTTGTTGATTAGCTACCTTTGGAGGTCCACAACTAATAGCACAAGGAATTGAACATCTTTTCCTGTGTTTCACTCATGTCATGACATTAGCTTTGCCTTGACAATGGATGGCTGTTTTTGTGTACTCTTACAGGCTTGATTAGCAAGAACACATCATCATCGGGTGACAAGGGCACAAGCAAGGACCCGCTGGAAGGCACCACGAATCCCATGAACAAGCCACTTGCTCCCATTGGTGGTGGATCATCCATCACCCGGGTCAACGCAGGTCAGTGACTGTTACTTTTCCATGGTGCATTTGTAAAGGCCTGGCATGGTCTGCGCTGCCCAGGTACTAAATATGATCCGTTCTGCTCGGCTAACCTGCTAATTTCCTAATTCACGGCTAATCTGACATGCCAGTCTAGCACAAAGCAGTGGTTTGAATGAGCTTAAGTGGCACGGCCAGGCGGGTGACCGGCGTCTCTATTATTCATTTGCCCCACATGACTGACACCAGATATTAACCCTTGCTCTACCCTTTACTTAATTCATTAGACAAGCAGAGTATTGTCACTTGTAGCTTAAGCTCAAGTGTCCCCCAGATTGCCACTGTAGGTAGTGGGGCAGATAACTGTAACAATCGTTCAATTCTGGTGACAAGCGTAAAATTTGATATGTTTATCCCTCTGAGGCCATTTATTTGAAAAATAACGTTAGCCACGTGAATTTTCAAAATGGCGGCCATTTTCCAAGATGGCCGCCAATTTTGCCATTGGAGAAACCCATTTTGCCCCAGAATTTTAGCCATGGGACATATTTCAATGTTTTTATTATTGAATCCTACATTTCAGACCTTGGGAACATCACAAAAATATATATGAGTGTGATTTTAGAGTATTTAATGCCCTTTCTAGCAAATAATATGAAAAAAAGGCACAAAACGTGAAATAATTTCAGAAAAAATATTTAATTTGAAGTATGGTGAAGTAATAGAAAATGTGGTATATATGTTTGAACTATTATGTTTTCTGAAGCATCTAAGGATAAAGTTACTAGTCCAGGCATTTACAGCTGCATAGAGCTGTACAGGTAAGACCAAACTGATAGGGTCGGAGAAAAAAGGTAGAGATATCTACAATACATGGACATTAACGGAGGCAGAAGCAAAAGTTTTTAAGCCATACTATGAACGTTTTGAAGCATATGTAATGCCGATGTAATTTCCGCACGCTACAAGTTCCATGAGAAGATACAGGGACCTAGCGAGCCTTTTGAGCAGTTTGTCACAGAATTGAGGCTGCTTGTGAAGGACTGTGGATATGCGGTGTGGATAACGGTGAAGAAAGATAAGGGTCGCTTCCATGGTCGCGCTAAAACCTGCGGCTACTGTGGAAATAAGGCACACGACACGAACAGCTGCCCGGCAAAAGGGAAACAGTGCATGATGTGCAACAAGTGGAACCATTTTGCAAAAGTATGTCGTTCCATGCAGTGAGTGAAAATGAACCTGACGAATACACAGACGGTGAAGACTTGTTTATTGATGCAGTAACAGAGGGAAATAGTTCTCAAGATACCAAATTGGACACCGGGGCCTCAGCTAAGGGATTGGGAATACAGAATATGCTACAACCCTCAATGTGCCCGCTTTATGGTTATGGTAGAGAGCAGCTTGTAGTTAGGGGCAAGTACAACATGAAATGCCAATACAGGGACATTCAGTTGATGCTGAAGTTTTATGTTGTAGACACACATGCACCACCAGTGCTAGGATTGCAAGCATGCCTGGATTTTGGATTGATCAAGCTCATTCTCTCTGTGTCCGCTGAACAAGAGGTGTCTATAATGGAGGAGTTTGCAGACGTTTTTAAAGGAATAGGACTTTTCCCTGGTGAATGTACCATTCACATCGACCCCAATGCAGTGCCCGTTGTTCACCCACCAAGACCCGTTGCTTTACGTGATCGCCTGCGGGATGAGCTACAGAGTATGGAGAAACAAAAGATCATCGTGAAAGTCACCGAGCCAACCGAATGGGTCAACTCAATGGTAGCAGCAGAAAAACCACGCACAGGCAAGCTGAGGATATGCCTTGATCCCAAAGACTTGAACAAGGTAATCAAACGACCGCACTACCCATTACCAACCCTCGATGACATCACATCCAGGTTAGCTGGAGCATGCTACTTTAGTGTCATGGATGCCAAGTCAGGCTACTGGGCTATAAAGCTCACAGAGGAGTCTTCCAAGCTGACAACCTTCAACACAGTGTTCGGACGGTACAGATTCCTGCGGTTACCCTTTGGAGTAAAATCTGCCCAGGATGAGTTCTAGCGGAAGGTGAACGAGACCTATGAAGATCTACAAGGCGTCATGGCGATTGTGGACGACATTTTCATATACGGCATATAAGCAGGAGCATGATGAAAACCTCCGTGCCATGCTGCAACGTTCCAGAGAGAGAGGAGTGAAGCTCAACCCGGAAAAGAGTGTTGTCTGTGCCACTGAGGTCAGCTACTTTGGGCACTTCATCACCAAAGATGGAGTCAAGCCTGATCCAGCCAAGATTGCAGCTATCAAAGAGATGAAAGCCCCAAAAGACAAAGGTGAGCTGGAAACAATCTTAGGCATGGTGAACTATCTGTCAAAATTTGCCCCAGATCTTGCCAGCATCAATGCGCCTCTCCAACAGCCGAAAACGTACTACGATAGGTCAGCCAGACCTCTGTCGCCGCTGCAGGAAGGTCAACACATCCGCTTTCAAGAGCAAGGTCAGTGGAAACCTGCAGTAGTCATCAGACCGGCTGAAACTGACCGTTCCTATCTCATACGTTCAGCTGAAGGAGGACAGGAATACAGGAGAAACAGACGCTACCTCCTTTCCACTAAAGAACATCACACTCACACTGACAAGAGTCTTGAGGACAACACATCACAGACTCCACACAACAGCACATCTCCTACTTTACAGACCGCAAATGAATTTGCCTCTCTGACCACCAATTACAAGACAAAATCAGGACGTGAAATCTAGCCTAGAGCTATTTTGACTTGTAAGACTATGTAAAAGGGTGTAGGCGGATAGCTGCCCTTCCAAAAAAAACCTCACTCACTTAGAAACAGTTGCTAGGCTACATTAGTTCTTGGCATTCCAATGTGAACGGAAATACAAGAATACAAGGCAACATCCAAATACTTTTTTCTTTCTTTTTTCAAATTAAAATGAATTTAAAATTCCTTAAGAAGAATAAATGATTGTAATCAATCAATAATGAATAATAATGATAATTATGAATAGTAGCCTATGATTTCCATTCTGAATCATGACGTCCCACTATTAGACTTACCTATTGATCTGGAAGTTTTATGGTATTAGAAATAGTATCATTGTAATCCTTGACCATCAACATGGGGGTAGACATCACCATTATTGATTTTCGATGTTTGGCGAAAAAGATATGATGTAGGCCTAAAATATATAATTCTGTAATAGCAGATAACAAAATGGCTGCCATTGCAGTCCAGAGGCATTCATTGATGTTTTGTATGGTATCCTTGGCATCATTGACCATCAAAACATAGGGGTAGATCTCATCATTTATGTGCTTAACTGTTTTGCTTAGTAGATATGATGAAAAACACATAATTTGGTAATGGCGGAAACAAAATGGCCGCCGAGGCTGGCATGGGGGGGGTTTGCAATGGCTAACGTTCTTTATTGAAAGAGCAATACCCATACAGCAATTGTGCCAATTTTGGCGCTTGTTACCAGTTGTGAACGATTCTTATGAAAAAATTCAGTTATCTGCCCCACGTATTGTCTACGTGGAGTCTTCCACTTTCCTGGCCTCTTCTGCCTTTGTTTGGATTCCACGTCTTTCCTGCTTAAAGTTTCACTTAAAGAAGCACTATGGAACAATTTTAGCAAAAATGACCTCAATTTTGCAGGTTGAGAGTCGTTCTGATAGTTCTACAACACTTTCTGGGTCTTTTGGTGGGTGCTTCGTCTCCCCCTATCGCTTCTCCGCCGAAAAAACGAATATGCAACTTTCTGGTCCCGGTCCGGGTAAATCCGGATGTGACTCAGCGGAAGTATCCAATCGTGCCTTGAAAATGTAGTCAGATTGTAGTTTCGAAGAAGACTGCAAAACAGATGCCGACTTGGCTTTGTTGCTTTTGAAATTGTAAGTAGCCTACCCTTGGGTGAACTTCGTCTTTGTAATGTGGTTTGATAGTCTCTTGAACAATGTGTTTGCTAGACCGTTTTATTGTGAGCCCTGTATGTGTTTAGCTTGGTTTCTTGATGGCTAGCTTGCTAGCTAGTGGGGCTTTAGCGTAGCAGTGACTTGCTACCGAAGCTGCAGGGGGAGCTGTGTAGTGAAAAATGCGAGACCAAATCCGGCAAAACCCAGAAACAGCGAAGGAATAACCAGACCTGCATAGTGCTTCTTTAATTGGTTCAGTACAGGAGCGCTTGTCCTTTCCTGTTGCCTCGTTCACCTGTTTTATGTTGTATGTTATTCTATGTTCATACATTTCCTTTTCTACTCTGTGTCTTGGTGCTGCGGCCCGTAAACAGAAGAGGGCACTTCTAAATCATCTGATAAACCAAAAGAAAAAACACTTGACAGAATTGAGCAGCCGAAAGGTACATATTGGGCAGCATTATTAGGATGAATGGCTCCTAACTGGAGCATTAGCTAAGCTTTTATGCAAAGTATTAATGCATTTGATACTAAAATGATATCCCTAGTGGTGCTGAAGCTACCGGTACATGGATCTTGGTTGCCCCCTGTAGGTTGGTTAGCAAACTACAGCTCTCTTGTTCGCTAAAAATGAGAGCAAATGGGTGACATGCTGTTTAAAGCATAACATTAGAGGGTATCATTCTGAATATTGGGCTGGCAGGATGCAGAACTGGTGTGTTAGACTGTATTAATTTGATTTGAAAACACATGGAACATGAATCCAGTTTAACTTTAGTTTAACCTCAGATAAACAATTAAGAGACATTAGAGAGATATATATTATAAGAGATATTGTGCTGAAACCAATGATTCAGCGTGCACACATACTGAGAATGCTCAATAAATGACATTGTGGTATTTGAGCCTTCTGAAATGTGTCATTTATCACTTGCAGGTAACTTCATTAGCACAACGTACAACCTCTCCGGAGGTTACATCCCGTCCTTCCAGAAGAGGGAAGTCGGCTCTGTGGGTCAGAGGATCCAGCTCGCTCCCATAGGAGGTCAGCACGCACGTGAGTGTCCATACTACTCCTGCATAAGAGACCAAGCTCCTCTGTGGCATCTCAGACACCTCTTGGTCCACTCTCCTTACTCCTGTCTTTACATCCAGAGCCTTGTAGACATCATTCTCTCTCTTTAGTCACTGTTAGCTCATCTCATCATCACCCCTCTCATTCATGCTTCTATTCTTGCATGTTGTCTTTCTTCTCTTCCTCTTCTTAGTTGATCTTTCCACTGTTCCGGATAGTAAAACTGGCAAAACTAAATCTTCCAAGCCAAAGCCAATTTCCAGCGCTTCTCTTACTGAGAGCAATGAAGGTAATGCCTCTGATGCTGACTAGAAAAGGGCTATTGTGACCTTGTTCTAAATTACAAAAATCTTACCACTGCCTCATAGAGTAATATTCTATCATATGGGCTAATACAACTGCTCTAGCATGGTTATGGAATTTAGCAGACGCTTTTTTCCCAGGATAAAAATTAAAAAAAATCTTGTAGTTAAGTACAGTGTGATTAGTGGTTGTTATACCCTACATGAGCAGCAGCCAAAATGTTTAACATTGTATGGGAATTTTTAAAATGAGGTATTTTAAAGCAACACCAAAGAACTTTCGTTCTGTCGCACGCACGCTATTTGTTTATCCAGCACCGGCTTTGCAAATAACGATGTCCACAGACAAGGTAGAATATTTTGCACGATTTATGAAAGTACGATGCATCAGATGCAAGTCAAATTTGTAGTTTCTTATGTCTCATTCCATCGAACTACAGACCCGCTACGGCAAACTTACATAGTGCGGTTATAGCCGATAGAGGGCCGCGAAGCGAATGCACAAGTGCCGTTCACCCTGTTACAAGTTGATGAACCACTGAAACGATTTTGGAAACATTATCTTAAGGTACAAAAAACTCTTTGGTGTTGCTTTAATGAGCATCTTATTTAAACAGTCTATGATTAGCACCCCATCACACAGCAACAGTTGTTGTACCCATGTCTAAATGAATGTGCACATCCTAAAGACGTGCGAGTGGTAAATTCTCCCCCCCTTGCGATCCCAGATTATGAAGGGTGGAAAAAGAGAATGGAGAGATCACAGCTGAAGGGCAGCAGCTACTCGGCCCTGGGGAAGAACTCGGGGAACCTGCTGACGCGCGCGCAGCCCGTCCACGGCAGAGTCGACTGGGCAGCCAAGTACGGAACCCACCGGTAGCGCGTCTCAGAGAGAAAACAGATCTTCACCTTTCCTCCCCCAGCATTTGTACATTCCTGTAATGCAGGCCTTAGTGGAGCTTGAGCAGCCTGCACCAAGAGCCTCCAAAGACCTCTGTTGTGGCAAAGTGCTCCAAACAGCAGTGTGATCACTGCATCCATATGAAGGTAACAAAGGGAATCCGGCTCTGCTTTCACTGCGTGATGGCAGAGTCTTGTGTAACATCATAGACACATATTACAGATTATAGTGACTGTATTAAAAGATCATCGGATTTTGGTTATTGATACAATCAAATACTGAACGATTTTTTTTTACCTAGTTTGAAATGTATTTTCATTTATTTTATCTATCAGCAGACTTTGTGTTAAGTCAGTCTTTTAAAATGAATGTCTGAAGATGGGGTTATTTTGTATGTTTGACCCACCACATTGAGTCCATTAGATTATGCTGTTTGGTAGCGGTCTAATATTTTGCAAGACACATCTTGAAGTATTTTCTATTTGGTATTTTATTTGTCCTAACCACCTTAAACAATAGGGTATGTGACTTTTGATAGCTTTTCAGGTCTTTCTGAAACTTTTTTTGTACTACCATTAGTTAGAAATGAGACTGTAAAATGGGCCTTAGTCTCACAAAACTTTACGGGATGCATGTAATAAAGACTGTTTTGTAAGTATTTTATACTACAAAAAGTAATGTTTCTTTCAATTGGTCCAACACCATTCAGGGTACACGGAAATTCACAACAAATTTTATTTTACAAATTTTGACTATAATTTTATTTATACTTTTATACAAAAAGATCTGTAGGAATACATCAGAATATGTGTATTGTTATTACATACAAAAAAGCCATGAATCATGCTTGGGTTGGGGGTGAAACAATGGCTTTTAGTGCATCATGACTGCTGGGGCTTCTCCAGCATCCCATAACCGATCTTGGCAACCATCAGGACACTGCATAGATAGAGTGATAGGGTAGTTAATATAAAGACAAGACCAAAGCTTTGCTTGTTGATCCAGTGATGCTTCATGTCAGATAGTTTAATGTTTGGAAAAACAAGAATACAGAATGTTTACTGATCTTTCATGAATTAAGGAGCATGTTTTAGAAACTCAAGTCAGTGCATGTAATGATAGATACTCTGATTAAATGACTGAGTTATTAGGCTCATCTTAGATCTCCAAATGTCCTATGACAGATAGGCCTACTGTACAGCAACATACCTCGCAATACACACCAGACCGGGGGGCATGAACTTCCTGGAGCTGTAAAACCTCTTCCCCATTACGGCAGCCAAGGTCCCAGAGGTGGCTGTGGAGAGCACAGAGAAATACATTTCACAGACATCAGATAAATGCACATACTATCAGTTTGTATGAGGTACTGTAATACGCTTGGACCAAGGCTTGAGCAGAAACACGTCGGTCTCACATCGACCTAAGAATTAAGCCTACCTAAAGAAACCCAAACATTCTTTGGATCTTCGGATATCTGATAAGCCCCAACGCCTGCTAGCCCTCCAAACAAGAGGCCGGCTGCCAGGGAGGGGACACTGCCTGGAGAATTAGATAAGGAGATACGCGTTAGCATGACTAACTCCTAACAACACACTGCCAAATTAAACTACTTACTCTTTCACAAATGAAATGTTTGATCACCTGCTTTAACATATCCGAGTACTCCTCCGGATGCAACTAGGGCTGCATATCCGTATCCAGCCCAATCAACCTCCGGCATGTTCAACACCTGGACAGGTTCACGTAGCCTGCCAAGCCAATGAATGAATAGGTATATATGTTTTAGGTTTAAACTTGCCTTAAATTACATCCATGTGTAGTGAGCCAAAGTGACCAGAGATTTTACAGTAGGCTGCCCGTGTAGCGTTGACATTAGCTTAGAGCAGAGGGGTTTAACCGGTTAGGCAATGTGTGCGAGTAGCGCGCTGTCATTGCGTTCCCAAATGCAACATCCCGGATAAGCAATAAACTGACACAAAATAGCGTTTCAAATTACTTTCTTGACGATGTCATCACGGTTGGGAATTGTATTTAATGTTGCACACTGTAGGTTAGGCTACATAAAGGAAATCAAAGTAGAAGTGCCAAAATGCTTGGAAGTTGAGGTTCTGTCCTACATTCTCTTACCCTACAACAACATGGATTAAACGCTGCTTGTTTCACACTACGCTCAAACAAGTGCAACCACAATGAATAGTTAAATAGGCTTCTGATCATGTAACAGTGTATACTCACAAGACTTTCAATCCTTGACGATCAAATGGGCTACCTTTATCCCACTAAACGTCCTTTAACTAGCGCCTTGCTTGCACACCAATGCAATGGGCTTTTTGACGCCGTAACAACACACCCAAGGGCTGCTGGGAAATTGAGTCTCTTCTGCGATCTTCTAAATGCTTGTTGGTATTTTTGGAACTATACTTCCCAATAACATTGTCCAAAGGTGGCCGAACAAGTACCCAAGCGGCGTTCGAGCGTTCTTGAGAACATAACTCCGTTTTCAATCTGATCACTGACTGATTGAAGAATATTGTAAGTGGTCGTGTTAAATAACCTGTTGTGACATGTTATACGAAGCTGTAGTGGGCCAAGGCAGGGTTACATAAAACATAGATTTAGCCAATACGCAAACAAACGTATATTTAAAAAGACAAAACTAGTTTACAAGTAGCTAATGATGCGCTCTTCACCACATATGGGAAATAATGCTCATTCTGCCGCACTGTGGAAAATATGGGTAGCAGGCCTACATCAACAAACTAGGCTAGGCCACTGTATGCGTCTCTGTTTCAGGATTAATATACTCATCTAATGTGATTGCAAATATAAGGAGTGTAAAGGTCTAAATACAGTCAGTGTAAGTTCATTCTTGTATTTGGCCTATTTTTATTTTAGGATGAAGCGGCCAAGGATGTCTTAATCTGCATACCAAAACATTACGTCTAGCCATAAAATGTATGTCTGTTGGCTCAGAGTTGCTTTCATTTTCTGCAAAAAAGAGGAGATAGTTGCCTGTTAGCCTATAGAGTAAGATATAATCATGTTTATCCAGAATTGCTATCCCTGATTGCTGTATTGGCAAGTTGTGGATGATTTCGTGTGTGTGTGTGTGTGTGTGTGTGGATTGACCATAGGGTTGCCACCTGTCCAGGATTTTCCTGATTGTCCAGGATTTTCATGGTCTGTCCAGGAAAATAAAAATAAAAATCCTGGACACTGAATGACATTATTTGTTTTTATTCCACATAAGCAAAAAAGCAGAACCTAATTATGTATTCCCCCTTTTTTCTCAATACTGCCCCAGGTGTCCACAACTAAAAACTGTTGAAAATATAACAAAATAATAAAGGTCTGCTATTAAATAAAGTAATTAACTAAACAAATAACTAGAAATTGTCATTCTTACTAATTTTAGCTTTACAATTGTCGCTTAGAATGACGGTTTTTATCTGGGGTTAGATGTGCGAAAGGCGCCGTTGCTTACGAACAAAAAGGTCGATTGGATGGTCAAAATGTCCAGGATTTTTGTCAGACACAGGTGGCAACCCTAATTGACCACCAGTGAAAAGGAGGACAAAGGTGTAAAAAAGATGAAACCCCCACATTTTCTTCATTGGCTCCAAGAAAGGTGTTGAGGAGACCGAGGG
This sequence comes from Alosa pseudoharengus, assembly GCF_046254945.1. NCBI lineage: Eukaryota > Metazoa > Chordata > Actinopteri > Clupeiformes > Clupeidae > Alosa > Alosa pseudoharengus. Next base: position 34,535,787 of record NW_027468650.1, read on the forward strand.
TTGTCTGGGTTGCTGTGTAGCGTACGCCAAGCTAAAGCTCAGTGAAAATGCATTGCATTTGTCCACTGTTGTGTGTGGACCATGTTAAATTTACAAAAACCTTGGCAGTGTTAATGTAGTAGACCTAAACCTTTACAGCCTGTACCCAAGGTTTTCAGAGGTGAACGCACAGAGGTGGTCTGGAATATTCATCAAGCAACTGAATAGGTTACGTAAGGGATAACGGCCGCCGAGGTGTCCTGTTATACGAGGGCGAGGGGCAAAAACTCCCCGACGCGCAGCTTCCATATATTCCATATAACTGGACACACCTCGAAGGCCGTTATCCCGCTTATCACCCGGTTGCCACTGTAAATAAACACGCGGTTCTGTTTAAAAAGAAGCTCACTAGTTCAGCTTGTTGTACAACTTTAGCATGGACAGTTAGCTTGTTTACAGTTGATTCCATTGTTGGGAAGCCTGCAACCAAAAGATTCTAGAGCGCTGCAACCGTCGTCCTACTATGTTTGTTATAGTTACCATTCATAAGCATTGATATGGAACGGTGTCCTGTTATTCAGAATTAAAGGCCACCCGCCAGCCAATCAGAAAAGAGTATTTATTCTCTCCGGGTGATAATCAGTGATAACTGTAGGGCTACTAGGCAACAGAGGCATAGACCAACCAAAGACAAAATAACCAATAAAACAGTGAAATGTTGGCATAGGCCACCACTTACCAGTCCCACTAGTCCATCTTCTCATTTTGACTATATGAAGCCCATTTGACAAAGTGAAAAGAATACAGGCCATTAGTCACACTAAAATTATTTCACCTGCGCTATCCTACGCATGTGCAGAGCAGCAACACGAATCTACACCGACTGGTTAACTTTTATCTATAAATGTGCGCCCCATACGGGCCATTCATTCATTATTTGTCTACCCAACTCTAAATGCTGAGGGCCTGCTACACCTGTGCCGGTCACACCGTCACTGCCCACCTACAAGTCAGTGCAGTTTCTCTGAAACAACAACAGTTTCACACAGCAATCGAATTTGTTGGTGAGTATATAGTAATAGGCCTAATTTTGAGTTTGGTTAAGGAACATCATCAAACTGTGAAGGCCTGTGTTGGCTGGTCATGCAATTGGCAACTAGTAACGTAGGCTACAACTTCAGGTTAATCCAAAGCTAAAAGCAACTTCCCGTTTGGCATGAATTGTTGCGCAAAAACCCACGCGTAAACCTTTACATTTTGTCATTCAAAATGAACAGGCAACGTTCCATAAACATCACATTTCATTGGTTTACCGTGTTTTGGTTGGCTCTCCGTCTCCCCGCTCAGTTTTCGCTTCAGGTGGCGAATTTGGGCCTGGTTTGGCTGTAGGCTACCTTTCTTCCAGTACTGTACAGTTTTCAAAATAATCACTTGTTACAAACTGTAAAATGGTAGCTGCTAAATAGTTAAAGGAACCGTAGGTAAGAAATTTATTTATTTATTTATTTATTTAAATGTAATTCAATTAATCATAAAATGGCCCTGATTTGTCACTAGACATTAGGAAATCATGCTAATTTCAAATACTTATATCACTGACAACAGTAGTCCGGCCAGGATATCGTAATTTAAAAAAGTGAAGTTGCAGCCCTCAACTGATGTTGATGTTTACATATTTGTGTTTTAGCCTGATCCGCCACTTTCCACCTATCTAGTAATCACAAAGTCAGTAATGTTTCGGCATCTGGGTTGCCAGCTCTGCTCTAGTTACCACATCTGCAGATGTACACCGCTCTACAGTATTTTGAAAGTGATTGTAGTACCAGTTTTGGCCAAAATCCTACATACGGTTCCTTTAAATAACGGATGGAGAAAGAGAGTGCAGTGGTGAAATGATAAATTGAAAAACCTGATTACAGGGAATTAGGCTACCGTTAAAACACTGACTTCGGAATGGTACCCAGGCTAATACTGACTAGCCTTGCACAGTAATGCTCTCTTGAGCCATCACTTAAGTGAAGTAAAGTAAAGTATACTTTATTGTCCCCAAGAGGAAATGTGTCTTGGGCTTCAACACTAACAACTAAAGTTGTCGAATACCATGGAAATTATGAAATACCAATTGTTAAAAAGATTGATACTTTGGCCACAATTAGCTGGACTTATTTTCTATACCAATGCACAGATTTATGTTCATACGATTATAGTTATGATAATTTGTTGAACCCTCAATGACATAAGATAGAATGGCTCACAGAAATGAGAAAAACAGAGAACATACATGTATCACCCCATGTGTTCATGAATTTGAACATAATACAAGAACTGATTTAGTTGGTCCCCCCTCAAAATGTATTTTAAAATAAAATATCAAATACCCTAATTTTAAGTGTAACAAAATAAACTAAAAAAATACAGTAGCCACACCATTTATCTAAATAAAATACTGTATTTTTTGTATTGTCAAAATTCCTTTGCAAACCTTATCTGCTTATTTAATCTATTATTATTATATCAGTGCACTGACTGTTGATTAAGTGGACAGTGTTTGAGAGCAACTGCTTTTCTCTGCCTATGAGACATGCTATACGTCTGCAAACAGTCAACAGATCAACTATTCTGACCTGCCTGTTACATAGAGATGTAGTCAAAAAGTCACAACTAACCACATAACCTATTGAGAGCCACAGATGTGGACTTCAAGCAACCCAATGCAGTTCTAATTCTGTTGCCTTAAAAAAACGACTTCAAACTCATGGCACACTGACATATATGGAGAATGAAGTCTCTGACATTTTTAATACATGCCCAGAATGCTTGATTTTGTTTTGGATACATGGGGCACCTTTTTCAGTAGGGCAACCACTTAACCTGTTCCATATGTTTCGATTGGATGATCTGGTTAATTTGCCCACTGATGATTAAAGTCCTCAAGAAAAATAAATTGCTCAATCTGAGAGGGAATGTAAGAACAGCAATACTCACGAACATTTCCTCATTTCTCAGAAAGGTGCCTTGTGTGTCATCAGCTTTTGTGGACACATACTGTACACATCACAGTGAACGTTCCAATGTTCTATTAAAAACAGGCACACTTTTAAGTGTGGGTGAGCAAGTAACCATGTGGTTGATTGAGTAACTGGTTTAAGAGTGGGAGTGTATTGTGTGTGTCATGGGTGTAGGTTTGCATATGGACCATATGACCATCATGTCCAATAATTTGGGAGGACAAAATTGTCCCAAACAATATTTTAGCAAACTCATTTGTATTGCCTGCATTTGCCTATAGCAAACTGCATTTGTATTATTTCTGTTGTGAAGTCGTATTCATTCGACCGTTTCCTCATAAAATGGACATCTCCAGGAGAAGTTTATTTCCCTACCAAGCTAAGACCAATCCTAGGTCATTGGTGTGTGTGTGACAAACCATCTTACTCATCTTGCACTAGATCATCTTCATGAATCTCAATATTCTGAGTCTGGGCAAATGACCAAGTCAGCACCAGTCAGAGGCTACATTCATTGTTTTGCACTTTTGTGATGTCATCTCCAAAAGCATTGATGTTAACAGAAATATTTGGCAGTATTTTTCAACTACAAAAATATATATTTAAAAAACTATATTATTACCTAACCTATAAGTATGTTGATCCAAAATATGCAGCAATTTTCTTCAACCCAATAAAATACAAATTGCAAAATACTATTTTGTATTTGAAATAGGTATTTTAAATACAAGTATCATGAATACTGCCCATCCCTGGATGTATTCGAGAAAGCAGACTGAAACAGGTTATTAAACTGACATCACTGTCTGTCACTAAAGTTGTTGATGAAGCACTCTTGTAATCTGCAAACTATAGCCTATATTCTTCTTTATTTTTTAGCACGTGCAACTGCCAAAAAGCCAGACATAATTGCACAAACCAACATGAGTTACACGTAGGTTAGTTGCAGTAACTTGTCACCACCTTGACGAAGTTAACTTGCAGGTTACGCCAAATCACCTCTAGATGGTGCCCGTGGATCATAGATAAATGGCCAAACTGCCCTGAAAACAGTAGGCCTACTAAGCATCATGCGACAGCTGTCCAATTTCGAAAGCAAGTTGTTCATGATGAACAATGATTATGATGGCAATAATTCAACAACTGTCATGCAGAACCTAGCCAACTGCAGGGAAAACGCGGGGGTTCAACAGTTTTTTTTTTGGCGGCCTATTTGATAGCCCATAGAATATGTAGGCCTACGGTGTTTTTAAGAATCCCACATAAAGAAACACTTTGAGGAAATTAAATGTACTATTTCTTGTAGTTGTTCAGTTAGTAGCATACAGTTAGCCTTCTATGATGGAGACAATTTTCCCACACATTTTATGTGGCCTACTAGGCTACCTGATGGAAGCTATGTTTAACCTTTGCGTGTAGTCTGCAGCTCAGCTTGAATGGCCACGTAGCTATAACTAGTAAGTAGACTAACTAAGTAGACATTTTATAAGGCCCTATATAAAACGGTCAGGGGCTACCCAATTTTACCATAGCTTGTCGTCATATTTTTATTATTATAAAAGATTAACATTTAGACTTATCCTCGATATAAGGGAGTTCAATGCTCTGCATTTAGTCATGCGTTCTTTTTTTATACAGAAACTCTTGAAGTCAGCAGAAGAGCCCAAGACGGTTGGGCAATGCTTTTATGTGTGAAACTGACCCACATTAAATGTCTGTTACAAGACTACTTGCCTTACACTTTATCATTAGTGGCAGCTTGGGCCCATCACACATTTCTACAGGTGTTAGGCCTATTAAGAAATGTATGTCTCTCAAATACATTCATGATGCACAAAAGTCAAAGCCTTACCATAGTATCTGCGCACTTCTCTCGCAGTCAGTAGGCCGTATGAGTTCAGAAACGAAAGATGGCGCTAGAGAACCAATGATCGTGGATTGTGCATTGTGCCAAATTCTATTAATTTAAATATAGTAGTAGACGCCTTACCTTATACAGGCTGTTGACTGAGCTAGATCGTACCACACTTTTGACAAACCATCTTCGGTTCCTCCAGAAACAGAGTTTGGATAACTTATTGTGGAAAGTCCAATGATGTATATTCAAAATGAATATTTCAACTAAATTAGATATTGATTTGCACCGTTGGTCTAGTGTAAGGATTTCTTTTTTACCAAACCGAGAGAAGGGGATAACCTTCCTGTGATTGCATTAATACCATGGTAGGGCTGTTTAGATTGTCGTTGGCAAAAGTCAAATAACTGTTGACATTAGTTACAACAGTGAACATTATTTCTTAGTATTATACAAGAACAGAAAACCGCACGTTCTAGAAGTATTTCAGTACAAGGCAAATATTTTCTATAGACTGTTAGGAAATGAAAACAAGGGGTCTTGTTCAGTTAAATGCGCGTTTGAGCTATTCAAATCCAAAATTGGACGACTTGTTATAACTTGGATGCACTCCACTGGGTAATTGCAAAATATTTCATGTTTGAATTGGCTGAAGCCTGCCAATAATGACTTTTACTGTTCATTAAGCGAATAGAGAGTTGTGTTTGATGCAACAGGAACAATTCCATAAGCGCATGCATCTGTCCTCACACCGCTTCAGAGCAAACAAACAGCCTTAACTGTGCACATGTAGATGAAAAATATTCATCTTCATTTGAAAAATCTTTCACGTCTTTGACATATATACACTAAATTCCTTTTGTGTTTTGTTTTGTTTTACCATTAAAATGATGTTACGAAAAATGTTAAACAACTTTGAGCGCAGTGTAGGTGATGCATGGTCATTTAAAACAAAAGACCTCTGAACTTATTCTCACCTCCATGTGTGCACGTGTTGCTCTACTAAACAGTCATGTCCTTAGGATCTGGGCTCATTGAAATTTGTCTGGGGGGGGGGGGGGGGTCGCATATGCCTACTTTTGTTAAAAATAAACCGATTATAAATTATTGATCGCCCTACACTTACAACTGGCGCGTGATGCAAAAGCCTTTCTCGTGTATTCGAAGGGAATGAAGATATGTAGATTTGTTGACATTATTCAAATTGTATTTATTTTCGGAAAAAATCCTGTAAAAACAACCAAGCCCAAAATATACACACCTGCGCAGAGAAGTATTGAACTGTTTCTTCTTATCCATATTTTTTAGCATGATTTTCTAAAATCTTGCAGTCAAAATGTAAACATATATAGACCACGGATTTTGGTCGGTTTTCTAGATCTTACAAATCTAACGTACAGACATTTCTTTCACCGTTAACCACAAAGCAAACTTTTGGCAAACCAATTTTCTTTGCATTTTTGAGAGGTGCCAGGTGCTTATGGGAAGGATAAGGTAGTATGATGCAGCAGATTAACATCTGGAGATGTCCACAGGGGGGTAATATAAGAAAGACGTTCTTGGCAATACCTCCTCAGGTAGTCTCTGAACTCAGGTAAATTAGTATAGCCTACACACCAAGCGCAATGCAATGCGCATGCGTACCAGAGTGGCGTTCTTTTTTTTTACGGCCAGGTGAGCTCATCTAGTCCAGGTAAAAACATATTTGCCGTAAGGACCGAAGGCTCAATGAGATAACACACCGTGTGTTCTAGCTTAGCCTACATATCAAGACCGACGGCAAAAAACAATGTCAGTTATGGCCAAAATGGGGGACTGGCAGGTATGTGCCTTTTCTTTTTCACACAACGGTCTATGGTGACCGAGTGGTAACACGTTTACACATGTGTTGTCTAATCAGTGTCGATTTTCTATGGTCATGCCCAACATGCAGTGAAGATAATGCATTTTAGAGTGACTGTCATTTTAACCGATACAACAAACTATTTCAAATATTGTCGTCAAACGTCAAATAGTTTTAAACTTTGCTGAGGTGAACGTTTAGAAGTAATTCTGAAGTTGAAATTGAATTGAAAACCATAGAAAGAAGGACCTGTTCATGCTGACTTCCTATTATTACAAATCTCAAATTACAAAACCAATATATAATGGGCCAGTCTTCTAGTGCGTTGCGCAAAGCAGTTGAAAACGTGCCTTGGTGAAATACATGCTAAAAGAGCAAGTCTACATCTAGAGAGAGAATCTCAGGAATATGATTAGGAAAATGTAATTCATAGATTTAAGCCTGGGATATCGAGCTGTAAATTTCTTTGGATAAGGCCCACTGCCACTGATTTGAGATTTGTCAACAGTTTGTTTCATCCGAATTGACTTATTCATCCACACATCTAAAATAACAGAATTCTATTTAGTTGACTGAATGGAAAATGCTCGCTTCGTGTTTGCAAGCTTACATGCCATTTACGATGTTAGGACTACATTTCCCCCTCATTTCTGTGATGGTTCTGGCAGTTTTTGTCTCACTTGTTTTATGCCCATAGCATGATTTTACATCCTAAAGTTGTGTAAAACAAACAAAAAACAAGTTCTGTGGTGCGGTGAGACAGACTTGGTTGTTTCAGTGTAGTTTCAGCTCAGCATACCCCCACCAAATAGCAACAAAGCAGGCACACACAGACCCACACACCCATCGAGATTTGATGCAACTTTCTCGGGGTTCATTGTCATTGTAGACTTGTCTCACTCGCCTCTCATTCATGACAACTAGTTTAGAGCTACTCCACCAAAAATGGTAATGTGGGCATAGGTAGGCCAACGCCTTGGAGTTTGGAGACCTGTCTCTTGACCCGCAACCTGGGGTGCTTGCGACGCCGCCGAGAAAGGCTAAACTTAACTACTCTAGAGGCTCATTCAAATTTAACAACCCATGTTGTTGTGTTAATTATTTACATTTCTAGAATTGTGCCCTTACATGTCGTCAATAGACTCGGTACACTCGCTCCAGAATTAGCCTATTTTACATAACAGTGCAGGGTCTGCTCCTTAAATCTCGGATCTCAATGGGACTAAAACAACAGTCTATGAAAATAAGACAGGCTACAAAGTGTTTAAAGGCGGCAAAGTGACTCCGTATTTGCATTAGGTGGCACGCTCTCTGTGAGAAAGTAATAATGGGATCTTAAATCCTGACGCCACCATGTGTCGGTATCATTCAAATCAAATGTGTCACTTGTTTAAAATGCCATGATCTAAATACCGAGAGAAGTCTCAGAAAAAGTCATCATGTCTGTCATTGGCATCAAGTTGTTTTCCGATAGAATCCCATTTTGACTGAAGTAAAGTCAAAGTAGTCTGGAATAGGCTACCTTATGTAGGTTAATAGTCATTGTTTTCAAGGGAAAATATCTTGATGTCTACACGTGATTACAGCTCATATTTTGTGGGAGGTTAAATATACATTCAGCCGTGGCAAGCAAGGTATCGTCCCAGTTTTGTACCTGTGCTGTCCATTGGTGTTGGGCAAAGAGGAATCAAAGCGGCTGTTGATATGCTAATGAGAAATGCGAGTGTTATTACAGTAGCGCGCGAGCCTTTCTCTTTCACCATTAGAGGGAGATCTGAGAGCGCGAGAGAGAGCGAGCTCACCCAAAAACCCATCCAATCCAGGGCGCTATTTACTGTGTAAAAACAAGATCAGGCGCACTTCATATACTCACAGCCGATGAAAATGCTTTGGAAATTAACTGATAATATTAAATATGAAGACTGCGAGGTAAGAAGTTTAGTCTGACTTTTATTGCAATTTTGCACGAAAATGCAAAACATTTCAGCACGTTTGCACAGATGTAGCACTATTAAAAGAATAAAAATGTTTGCATGATGTTAACGGATGTGTAATATAGTGTAGATATCTTACACGTTGTTTTACAAAAAGTTAGTAATATCGTATATTGCAATAATAATTACAGCATGTCATGATAGTAGTTTTATTGTTACCAAAACTATTTTAATGTAGCCTACTTTGTTGATAAATTACACCAAAATACAAAATAGCCTTTTTCTCATTTTTCCTTACATTTACTTGCGTATGGTGACAGAATTGTAAAACTTGTGCGTAATACCATATATATATATATATATATATATATATATATATATATTCAAAAATATACAGACAGTTTTGCATCACCTCATAATTTCCAATATTAATGATGAAATAAGCGACTTTTTTATTTAGTGTATTAAATTATGCTGTGTATTTTGAGCCCGTGTGCACTTTGCGCGTTGGCCATGATTAGTGCATGGAGAAAAAGTTTTGGCACTAATATTTGGGAGTTGTTTCGGAGTGGTGCAGCCAGTTAAACGTGTTTTTTTTGCCCGCGCCTGGTGTGCAGGAGGCAAGCCGTGAGTAGCAAAGGAACTCGAGGCTTCTCTCGATGTGTTTTGCGCTTCGTTTTTCCTGTTCGGCGAATATGCCGGTGCTAATCGAAATAGGTTGTTTTCTGTGAAGTTGTTTCATAAGTAGACTTCTGTTTCGCGTCCAGTAACCCAAAATGATCGCGTGTCTGTAGCCTGGCAAGGGAGTTTTTTTTTCTCTCTCTCTCTGTCGTGTTTTGTATGAGTGCATATGTGTGCGTGTGTTTGTACGGAGAGAGAGTGGATTCGTAAGAAAACTTTGGAATACGTTTGCTCTGAGTGTCCAAAAGCTCGGTCGCTGGACATTGGATTGTAGCGGTATAGCCGTGGATAGATTCGTTGGAGCAAATCTACAGGCCATGGAAACCAAGACGTCTGAAGCTGAGGTAAAATGAGAGCAACGACAGGGAGGGAAAAAAGAAAAAAAAACAATAGAAGAGAGCGCGTAGACTGCCACCTTATGAACATTACAAATATGCGAGCAAGTGTGCCCATGCGCCTCGGTTAGGTGTTCATAAAAAGCAGAGATTCACATTGTTTCCTTCCTTAGCTCTTCCTTTCGTCGTTGCCTCCGTCATTCTGCCTTTCTTTCACTTTTGCTTGCCCTCGAACCTTTTAAAATGTTCCCCCCTCTCTCTGATTCGTCAGACGCAAGAGAATGTCCCTCTTTTTGTCTCCCTCTCCCTCTCTCTCCCCCTCACTCCCTCTCTTTCTCTCCCCATCTCTGATTAGATATACTGATTCCTCATTCAATGGACGTCATTTAGTGCAGACTCTGCCTTGAGTTGCTTCCTCGCTTCACGCTCGATTTCCGACCATTCTTCCCTTATTAAGTATTCGTGTAATATTAATAGTCATGAATATCTGCTATTAGGAGTCCAAGGGAAGAGGCAGCTCTTTGCTAATATGAGCTCAAGCGAGGGAACAGCTCAGTGACAGAGCAAGAAGACGGAAAAGGGATATAAGAAACTTTAACAATAACCCGCAAGAGAACAACGCTGCATTTTCACAGCAAATGAAGGACAGCAGGAATTTTACCCACTTCTGATGGATTATCGTCCGTTTGCTGTGCATATCTGAACGATTGGGCATCGCCACCTCGTTTAAGAATCCGCATTGGGTTTATTTTCTTTGGTCGTTCATTTCGTTGTTTTGTCAGCGGTTTCTATCTCAAATTCTTTCGTTTTGAACTGCTCGGAAAGCTTCGCAGATGTTAGTGCACAGTTTTTCCGCGATGGTGAGTAGTATTTGTTGGTGAAGAAAAGACTTGGATGTTGCACTTATGCCGTTGTAAAATCTTGAGTTCTTGTTAAATCTGTTTGGCATGGAAATAAATTGTATTTCTGCATCATGGTTTTAGGCAGTGTTAACCTATTTAGTATTTTTTGTCGTGTTTTGAAGAATGGAGTAGGCTATCTGAACGTCAGTTAAATATAAATAAATATTCATGGAAAATCCTCAGAAATAATGGTCAATAATTTAAATGGTGACGCGACTACGCAATATTTTATAATAATAATGATTATTATTATTATTATTATCATTAATAATTTTCATTATTATTATTATTGCCATTGATCAACAGTCATTGTAGCACTGACTAGGTTGGTCTTAAACGTGGCTTAAATATTTGGTCATTGCCCAAAATTAAAGATTCTAATTGCACCATTTTCTTTTAGGATCGTCACGACGGTACCAGCAATGGGACAGCCAGGCTACCTCAGCTGGGGAGCGTGGGCCAGTCTCCTTACACCAGCGCCCCACCGCTTTCCCACACCCCGAACTCCGACTTCCAGCCGCCGTACTTTCCTCCGCCCTACCAGCCCATCTACCCGCAGTCTCAGGACCCTTACTCGCACGTCAACGACCCATACTCCCTCAACTCGCTGCACGCTCAGCCGCAGCCGCAGCACCCAGGCTGGCCAGGCCAGAGGCAGAGCCAGGAGACCAGCTTGCTGCACCAGCATCGCCTGCCACATCAGCTGTGCAGGGAGTACCGGAGGGAAGTGCTTCTTCCTTCGGGACACGGAATAGAAACAGGAATCTCTGATTCTATCCCCATCCATGGAATACCTCATTCTTTAGAAGATGTTCAGGTAAGACGGCTTGTCCATTAAAGTTACTTCACATGAATTACTACTGAAAAAATATAGCCTACCATAATCCATAGTATTTTAGTTTTGATGGTGATGTTATCTGTTTCCATTAATGGGTTATTTTGAAACTGTAGAGGAAAACATGGGTTATAATGGACAAATTATATTAAAAAATGTATTACACACTAAATTAAATATTTCTTTCAAGGAGGCCATCATACCCGTGAAAAGTATTGTATTACCATACTAAATCATAAAGTAGCCTACATATTTTGAGACGTGGCATATCACTGTATCATTTTTTCCGAAACTCAGCTACCAGACTTTTTCTTAAAATTATCATTAAATGTATCTGTTAAAAGCTGTTAGTTTTGTTATCTGAAAAATTCAGTGGCAGGTGAACATACAAGCTGTTTAGTTGAATTAATTATCATAATTATTTCTGCAAAGGTCGACAATAAGTGTTATTTTTATTTTATATTATTTTATTTGTTGGGCGTAATGTGTAAATACATCTTGCAGTCCCGTAAGCTAGCCTACTTTATGAGCTTGCCTGCCCCTGTTTGAATCTGACGCGTGCCTATCCATGTAGGGTTTTTATTTACATTTTAAATGAACACTGAATTATTTTTTCAAGTGAGGGAATTCGATGTGCTACAGTGCATTTATTTGATCACATCTTTCACTCTCTCTATTTCGTCAGTTACACCCATACCTCATTTAATTTAATCTAGTCGCGCCACACAAAAATCAATATTTTGTTTTGTTTTTCCACATTGAAGTCTCTGGCCTTGTACTCAGCGGCTTGCTTTCAAATGGTTAGTCTTCTGATTTAAATATTCATTCACATTCACATGTTGATGAAAGCCAAGCAGATGGACATTATTATTTCTTAGTATTTCCACAAGGTCACTAATGTTTGCTTTGTGTTTTGCATTTCAGCACGTCGAAGATCAAGGCATCCACATCCCAGATCAGACTGTAATTAAGAAAGGTAAGCAATTTTCCACCAAATACCGTGCCTCGTTCTATAACCAGGGCAGCACTGCATAGCCGTCACTGTTAGCGCTCAGGGGTTGTTGCACTGCAAAGGAATTGGCTAATTTGTAGGCCTTGAGTTAGAGCCCGGTGCCTAGCAATACAGCGCCATCAATTTGCATGAGTCTTGAGGAGTAGGCTAGGCTCTTGCTACGATGCGCCCTATATAACAGTCTGTTAATGCGATAGCACTTGTTTTATCTTTTGTTGCTCTCCACGCTTCGGGACTAAATCTAAAATGGCAGCTCTTAGTAGTGTAAGCTACGTGTAACACTAGGGGGGAACGCAACGAGCAGATGAGCAAATCCCCGAAATGATATACTCATCTTTACATATCCTTTAAGACAACTCATCTAAGCCACAATTTACATTGATCCCCGTTGTGTTGTTGGAGATATGTGGATTCAGAAGCATAGTTTCTCATAAAAATAAGAAACTCACAGGCTAGGAATTTGGTTGTTGAAAATGTGATCTCCCCTGGCTTGGTTTTAACGACGACATTGCTGCACGATGCTTTTTTTGTCTGGCAAAATTAGAAAGTGAATCCTGAAGGTTGTGAATCTTGATGCTCTTTCCACAGCAACATGATAATTGGCTCTTATATTAGTAATCTCAAGAGTTCGTTTTACTGCTCTTGTCTCTATTTGCCTCCCTTGAGCTATTAATGTCACAAGTGATCTATCCGAAAGTGCTTGTGCCTTTGTCTCCGGTTACCACTCACCAAGGGGTAACCCTTGCAACTAAATAACACGCACAACGCTATCATCTGGCCCGTAGGATTGTGTGGGATATGCGTTGTGTATGTGTGTGTGCGTGCATGCAAGCGCGTGCGCGCGAGCTGGTGCGTGCATGAGCACCTTCAGTGCGTGCTTTTGAACCATGCATGCCCTCTTGTGAATTGCAAACAAATTCTCCAGTGGTGTAGCTTCGTACTGCGTTCTTTCACCGCATCACGCTGCGAAAATAACTTCAAAGCAATATAAGTGATGACAATTCGTATTGACATTAATTATTGAACAACCAATTTTTATTATAATTTCGTTACTGTTTTAATTAGCTTCACACAAATTATACACGGGCTTCGTATATTGTTTACAGATGCATTGTTTGTCTCATTCATTCAGTGGCCCCTTGGTGGGTCTTGCCGTTAATGTCAGACTCAAAGCAATCCTGTGCACTTCTCACCATCATATTCCCCGCGCATAGGGTTGGGATAATATTAAATATTTTGATGGGTAGGCCACTTCATTACCCCAGGCACATTCAAGCTGTTACATTCATAAGATGCATGAAAAGGCACTGCTATCGAATCTATTTTCTTTCATTCGGCGTTTTCATTCCGATAACACTATATTGCCTTTGATTCTGCGTGTTCTGAGATGAGGGTAGGCACCACACTCGAGCTACACAATTTGGCTGCTCTGAGGTTCAGGATTGTAATTCATCTTTTGCTTTGTCGTCCTGGTTTAAATCGAACTTCTATAACCATGTCCATGTTCTCTCTTCGCAGGGCCTGTTTCTTTATCTAAGAACAACAACGTCTCGGCCATCCCTCTTAATAAGGATGGTCTATTTGGTGGAGTGGTGAATGGAAACGAAGTGTTCTGTTCGGTTCCGGGTCGCCTGTCTCTTCTTAGTTCAACATCAAAGTACAAGGTCACGGTGGCGGAAGTGCAGAGACGCCTCTCGCCACCTGAATGCCTAAACGCCTCTCTACTCGGCGGGGTGTTGAGAAGGTGAGTTGGACCTCTAAGATTTTTTTTTCTCTAAATGCCATCCATAATTACATTACAGCGACCACTGCCCTGTGCGTAAACATAACCAAGATGGCAGCCCATCCCACAGGCATTTTATTATTTCAAACATTACTGCTATTAGATTTATGTCTTCAAGGCCTGAATTGGACTGTATTGTACGTAGGGCTATCCTAGTTGCAGAATAAAATACCCTAAATCAGAATACAATTAAATGTTAACTCTTGTAACAGAATTTCAACTGAAATTAGGCCACATTTCGTGCATAATATTATTACGCAGAGCCAACATGTAGATGCACCATCACAGAGTAAAGACACAAACACTATTAGTATAACACAACTTTTGAGTTTGACTCGTACATTCACCTAAATATTGAATAAAACTCCAAATCTCGATGTGCTCCTTGTTCAGGGGCTTAGGCTGACAGTTCTGGAGAGACAAAATGGCAAACGTAAAACCTTGTTTTTTTTCCCCACAGGGCCAAATCCAAGAACGGAGGAAGATCCTTACGAGAGAAATTGGATAAAATCGGATTAAATCTACCTGCAGGTAGACGCAAGGCTGCCAACGTAACCCTGCTGACGTCACTCGTGGAAGGTAAGAAAAACTGTAAATGATACGAGTTCGGTGCCCGTGATGGCAGGTGCTTTGAGCGGTTACATGGGGGCCATTCCATATCAGCATACGCGCTCATCCGTATAATTTGGATTGAGTGTGCCCTACAAGCAACAATGCATGAAGGATATGTGTGTTTCAAAGAAAAAGGATGACAATAATTTCAGGAGCTTTGGGCGATTATAGAGAGGAAGAGGGGGAAGTTAACTTACCTGTGGGTAAATGTGAAGCATTGCGATCAAATGTAGGCCTGCAAGGCTGCAGAGTTGGATGACAGTTTACATGGCCTACTTTACGCCAGATGGCTAGTCCTTGTTGTTTTTACTGTCTTGGTAGCATCATGGATTGCTTATTTAATGGCTGCATTTGTGTAGAGGTTAGACAGATAACTAATTAACCACCAATGTAACAGATAATGACTACCATGGCGGCGCAAAATCGCAGGAATGTTATTTATTATGTTACTACTCCAGTTGTTACACAGCAGACTGTTAATAGTAGCTTAGTGCATGGTGTTTTAATGGAATAAAACTGACCTGTGGGTTGTGAGCTTATTATGAAAAATAAATGAGTTAATTATGTTTCAGTGTGAGGATGCCATTGTTGTAGAATAAATCCATTCTGCTTGCAAAGTTGAACCTTATTATTCAGTGCGGTGGTATTTGTGAGCTGTGGGTTTTTAAAGGTGAAAGCTTGGGACGGTTCATTGGTTCCTGTTAATCATTATAGTCGAAGACTGAATGCAATATTCATTGTGCTTCACTGAAATTTGGTGCTGTATGGTAATGAGCCTGAAGAAATGTATGATTCCTTCTGATAAAGCGGAGGAGGTGGGGGCTGGGGAGGCAAAGGGAGTCGGTTATTTAGTGAAGGGACACTGCGTTTCTCAAGTGCTGTTATTGTTTATGATCCGCTCCATTTTATGGAAACGAGTTTACTGGACTTGCGCTTTGATGCTAATTGGCGCATGCGTTCTTCCGGGCTTGAAGCTTATGACAGGAAGCCCCGCAGTTAAAACCCAACTGTTTCAGGAAATTAAAACCAAAGACTTGGAAAAAAATCAACAAAACAGTGCGACTTCAATGGAATTGCCCTTTAATTCTCAAGGCTAAAGTATGTAAGAGTAAGATTTATCTGTAGCCGTTTGGAATTGTTTTCCTGAATTTGTCAATCTGTCAGACAACCAATATTGTTTGGAGACATCACGAATCAGTGCTTTGTTTATGGTTAACGCCCACAGTCGGATGGTATTTGCAGTCATCGTGTTATGACGTTCTCTGATATTTGGCAATTTATGCACAAAATAATGAATTCAGCCACAGTGAAGTGTCCACAATATTTCATATCCCACTGTGCTATTGAGGATGCAGGTGCTGTGTATCAAAATTGATGCCTCAGAGCAGGCCTTCTTTGGCCGATCACATTAATTAGATGAATAATGTGTTAAGTGGAAGTGTTAATTGGTCCATATTTGATGTCAGTAATTTAGAGCAATATATTACACACTCAACCCCGTTTTTTTCCTCTTAGGCGAAGCCGTGCATCTTGCCAGGGATTTCGGTTATGTATGCGAGACTGAGTTCCCCGCCAAGGCAATAGCTGAATATGTAAACCGTCAGCATTCCGACCCAAATGAGCAAGTCCAAAGAAAAAACATGCTTTTGGCTTCAAAGTAAGTTCCATACTTAAATATCAGATTTTCAATGACTTATTGCCATGTTTACAGATAATCGTCTTTTACTTGCATTTGAAGTGTCTTACAATTTCAAAATTTGAGCCATTTGAATAATCACAGTTTTCATAGGCATGTTTCCATATAGCCTACTGTCATGCCATTACTATAACTTATTGGTTTTATTTCATAACATTTTGAGAGATTGATATAAGTTTAAGACAAATGCAGTGGTAGACTGTAGTTAAGCAGCCAATTAAAATGCACGCTGCCTTCAGTGTAGTCATCAAAGAAGACACGTGCACAGCCCTAACACGTTCTCCAGAGGTGACACATTCTAGAAACACTACTTGTAGTAGTAGTAGTAGTAACAATAATAATAATAATAATAATAATAATAATAATAATAATAATAATAGCCTAATAATAATAATAATAATAATAACAACAAATAATAATAATGATGATAAACAGTTTTGTAGTCTCACTGTTTAGACGGTGATCTGTCTTGGCAACAGTCCTGTTAGGCCCAATTGGTCTACCACTGATACGAACATAAACCTATTTAACCGGGTTCACGTCTTTGGCCGTGTTTTGACAGTGTAATCAAATGTCAAAAGTAACACAGAGGCCACTGGGGAACCCCAATCCTGACACTGACGACAGTGCCCATGACAGACGTTGCCATTACATTATTTTTTCAACTTCTTGAGTTTGGTCCGGCTCAAGGCCTGACCCCAAAAAGGAACCAGCTTGACATCTGCATGTGTAATTAAATGACTGACGCCGACAGCTCATGCGTTTGCATTTGTCTTTCTTTTTAGACAAATCTGCAAAGAGTTCACAGACCTGCTTTCCCAGGACCGCTCGCCCTTGGGGAATTCTCGCCCACAGCCCATTCTTGAGCCAGGGATTCAGAGTTGTTTGACCCATTTCAGTCTCATTTCGCACGGATTCGGGACCCCGGCCATGTGCGCAGCTCTCACCGCGCTGCAGAACTATCTAACCGAGGCAATAAAAGCCATGGACAAAATGTACCTCAACAACAATCCCAACAGCCACTCTGACAGCGGCTCTAAAGGCGGAGACAAAGATGAGAAACACAGAAAGTGATTCCCCGATTCTTTCAAATCCCTATAAATATTATAAATACATATTAAAATACAAATACTATTGATCAAGACGTCAACGTTACGTGCCACTTCCAGACCTTACACCTTACAACTCGTTTGTTTTGACCGTCATTATACCCTGGATTCACGGGAGATGACTTCCCAACAAGAAGAGGAAAGACACATGCGAAACTCACGAAAATGCACCGAGGAACAGCTACAGAGTGCTGTGTGTGCGTGAGTGTGTACGGAGAAGAGAAAAGGAGAGCGAGTGAAAAAAACGGTCTACCACATGATAACTTTAAATACACTCCCTCTTTTTCATGAGCTACATTGGACTGATATCCAGCGAGCCCTCAATATCTTCATTTACGATTGTAGCCACATGACAAAAAAGTGGGAAAAGGATGATTTCTTTTTTATCAGTATTGTGAATAATAAACTTGAAAAAATGATCCACGGTTCCATACAATGTCTTCAGCTTAAAAAAAAGACTTTCACTCTGAGCGACCAACTTGAACTTTTGAATTTCAACACGATTCGCGGTTGTATGAGGGAATCTGTGTTCATGTATGTATATATTTATTTATGTGTAATTTAATGGGAATTGTAAATATGGTGAGTCTGTTGAAACTTCTTTTTTTATTTATCTGGTGCCTCCTGTTTTAGTGGGTTTAAATATTCGGTTAGTTCTTCATGTGGTTTTATGGTTCTTAGAAAAAGAGAAGTTTGGGGTATTTTTTCCTCTGGGATATTTCAGTTCAGCCCTCTTGTAGCATGTTGAGGCGACATTGAAGCAAGTGAACAAATTGAATTGAAATAAAAGATTCCATCTCAATATCATCCTTACGCCATTCAGTTTTATAAAAAAAATACATAAGAGCCCTGATGAGAATTGTTTGTGTTTCTATTTTCTTGTTTTTATACAAGCTTTCATGTGTTGTGCCAATCAGAATACGTTTCACCTCTTGTTCTTCCCTTCAAGCACCATAAGAGCAATAAATGGATATTGTCTTTTGAATTTTTTTAATTGTTCGGAGAAATTCAAAACATTTGGGACCATCTGATATCTTGTATGTCCAATGTCCAAATTGGAGGCGGTTTTAGCTGTATTGTATAGACCTGTGCTGGCAATAGTTCCCATGCCTGTCAATGTATTATAGTCCTTTGTTGCCCAGAAAAAAAATAAATATTTGATACGCTTCATGTTGATTTTACTCATATCTTTTATTTTTATTCAGCGGTTCCTGCGCCCGGGTATGTTTCGTGCTTGGCATTTTTTTTCTTTTTTTTTATTCACTACGGTTACAGTAATTGAGTTTAACTCTCCCTTGGCGGTTGCTCTTCGCAATAAGCAGTTGAACCCATTGTTTCCCTCAAGTATAATAAAAAAAAAAAACTTACTTTAAACTTCTCGTTCAGAGCACAGGATCATTCAAACATGGCGCTGGGCGTTTTTCCAAGCCAAATGACACACAAAACAACGAACACTCATATGTGTTTGAAGTGTGTGTGTGTGTGTGTAGTTTCAGCCCTAAAGCCAAACTCCTCTTAAAATCAGTCAGATATATGCGTGTGCGGAGGATCATTACGTCTTTTTTTCTTCTTTTTTTACCTCATTGCAACTTGAGGTAGGCATCATGTTTCGAACATTGGCTCAAGTAAGAGATTGGTCAGCTATTTGTTATTGTAAAAAAGGAATGTCTAGTCTGGTTCCATCGCAGTCAGTTCGAATAAAATTAAGAAAATCCAATTTCAGCATTATCTTGTTAATACGAAAAACAACCTCATTCAAGAATGTGGAAAATGGCCGCTCTTGTCATGTTTTGGTCTGATCTAATTTCTAGTCCAAGGCCCAGTGTGGTCATTTGTTATTCATGGGAATTAGCACGTGTGTGAGCGCACCTTGTAGTGTACTATTTGTGCGCGCAAGTGTGCAGGAACTCGGCGTTATATAACCAAAACTCAAATTGAATTTGATTGTTTATTGATACCATGCACCCCGAAATCAATCTTCAGCGAAGCATGTCAAGTCAAGCCTGGTTGAATATGTGTGTCCTCTCTCACTCTCTGTTGCCTCCATGTTAGTTTCAAGTGCAGCCACAGCTAGAGCAGCAGCATTGAGAGAAAACGCACAAACACACACACACACACACGTGAGCGGATTTTCTCCACCATAGCGGTCATTTGTTATCCGCATATTTTTAGCTCCAGACAGGCTGTTTAATTCGGAGGCAGTTGTTTTCAAATAAGGTGAATGAAGCCTAACTGTACATGTCCTTGGCATAATTGCAATGCACAGTACTGCAGCAGGTGAAGCGAGGCATTGTCTGTCAGGGCTGTTTTTGTTGGCTGCGTCTCAGATTGTGTGTGGGATCTTAACCCCAGGCACAAAAGCGCGCTCAGAAAGAGGAATACCCGGCTGCTCCTGCTGGAAGAAGGAGAGAGGGGGAGAGAGAGAAAGAATGAAAGCATAAATAGCCATTTTAAAAGAAGAAATCGTATTAAGCAATATTCATTGGAATTAGTGGTCTCTTCACATACGCCATTAATGCTAATTCAAATTAATAAATGTACCGGAGTTAAATTAATATTTTATTTTTCTGTGAGCGAAACTAAAGCATTTGGGATGGTATCTTTCACAATAGGCGTCATCACAGGCATGAATGTTTTGTTGCAAATAATGATAAACAACCTCATTCGTTCAGCCTTCATTAGGGATGCAATTAATGCCATGCAGTCGTTTGTTGACAAAACTATAACTTAGACTGCTCGGTGTTACAATGCTTGTAAGCATGTATTCTATAACCTAAACACATTTATCGACGAGAACTACCTTCACATTAAAATGCCTCTGAGCTATATATAACTATATGTAAAAATGGTAGGGACTGAGATTCGATTGCTCCATAGAATACCCAGCTGAATGTGTTTAATTCTCTCAGAAACCTCTGGTAGGAACTATATCAATTACACTTGGTTCCAATAATTAACTTGTGCATATTTTTATGCCGTTTCCCCAAATCATTATCTGTTTTACAGCATTGAATTATAACGAGTTTCATTTCAAAATGCATGGGCGTTACGGCTGATTTTTTATTGACAAGTTCTCTCTCTCACACTCACAAACACACTGTAGTAAACACACACACACACACACACACACACACACACACACACACACACACACATTGTAGTAGACACTGAGTCACACAGAGACATGCGCTGTAGCTCACATACGTGTCGGGTACAGTAGCCCAGAGCACGCAGGCGCGCATGACTATGTCTTTAGACTGTAGTCTGGGTTCATTAAATTGAGACAGCAAACCACAGGTAATCTGTAATCGCACCTACCTCTTAACAACCTGTAACCCAATATGTTTCATTTGTAATCACAACCTATCCATAGCTCCTTAACGAGCAAAGACAGTGTCGGCGCTTCCAAGCGAGTACAAGCAGTCACTGCATGTTTTGAACAGTTTTTGAGTGTCATGCTACTTTGTGTATCAAAATATAAATATGACGGCGGCCTGAAAGGGGTAAATGCCCAGACCTGCTTTGCTGTGAGACTCCATGTTTTACCATGATTCTTTTCATTGACGTAAGGATTTGGCCAATTTACAGAATTATTGTTTACATATTAATATTGTTTTCCGTTTCGTTCATAGGAGAGACCTGTCGCCACTGTGATCCTATATTTTTTTAAATTTCCTTCAGAATATACAATTATCCAATGCCAATTATCTTGACAGACCTATCTATCTGTATTATTATATAGAATATGGAGTACTTATTTACTGTAGGCTACAAAATTACTGAAATACCTATTTTGAAAACCTTGAGGTGCGTCATTCATTTATTTCACATTTCAGATGGCCTATTTGCCAGACTTCAAGCCAGTCTTGACATTGTGAGACCGCCTAACCCTCTACGAAAGTGACAGATGAAATGGTTAGCCCCCCACAATCGAATTAAGTGACTCTATACGTTTGCAATGAAGCGCAAAATGGCTAATTGTGCTCGACTCTGGCATCAGCCCTGGTCATTGGAGTCCACCCCTACCAATGACCTGGGAACACTACGAGGGGCTCTTAAAATACCCTGGTCAACGACTTTGCCAAATCCTTGTGTGATTACTTGAGACATCAGGTAATCGATTAGAAAACA
This sequence comes from Alosa pseudoharengus, assembly GCF_046254945.1. Classification (NCBI taxonomy): domain Eukaryota; kingdom Metazoa; phylum Chordata; class Actinopteri; order Clupeiformes; family Clupeidae; genus Alosa; species Alosa pseudoharengus. The sequence goes on from NW_027468650.1 coordinate 34,557,502, forward strand.
TTAAATGACTTTGAATAAACAGGCTTACTTAAGCGCAGCGACATCACAGTAATTGGAAAGAAAGTTTAGAATTTGGGGTACGAGACAACATGGAACGGAGTGGGGTGGGGGGTCTAGGGCGTTTTGTTAACGATTTGATCATGTACTTTGCACTAAACACGTCCGACCACACAGACGCTGTAAGAGAGACTGGCAGACAAATCCATACAAGCAACTGTAACTGGCCAACTAAACATAATTTATTTAGCCAGTTACACAAATTAATGCGTGTTTTCGCATTTTGCCATAATGTTTAGGTTATGATCGAACACTGTGGAAGACTTGGCATCATACACAGCCTAGGCCTATCACTAAACATTTGATCTTACATTTGTGCGCTCGAATTAATTCGTGAAACTATTTTAACTGTCATTCAGAGAGACATGAGCCGTTGTATCATGCCTTTGTTAACAAAACTTTGATTATTTACAGTAGGCTATGGGAGAGATGCTGAGCGTTGTAACTGACATTGGCCTGGAGTCATCTTTGACAAAAGCATACTCTGACCTCTCCCTTTCACTGCCAAGTGCTAAGACACTCTTGTCGTGGCCTAGTGTATGTCCAACATATTAAAAAGAAAGTCTAAGAATTGTGTTAATGTTTCCCCTTCTTTCGCTTAATATAGTTGATATTCCAGTTTCAGTCTCTCCCTCTCCCTCTCTCTCTCTCTCTCCCGCATTCTCAGAAGCCAGCCGGGGGGAGTGTCGCCCCGGGCCAAACATATGCTTCTTTCCATTGCACTAATCCAAATTCAGCGTGCACGAATAATTGCTCGAGTGGCCATGGCTTCGCAGGGCTTTGTCCCTCGCTGGCTCCCGTCAGCAAGGCACACGCCATTTCAATCAAGTCCTTTTTTGAAGGGACTTGTCTCTTTTTATCAAACCCACGGACCTTGCCAGTGATGTGAACATTTAACAAACGGCTTCACGCTTCATAAATAATGCCAACCCGTCCACAAATCGCATACCGGCCTTATTTATTTATTTATTTATTTATTTATTTATTTATTTATTTATGCTTTTACACATGTTTTATTGCGATATTTCTTAAATGTGTGCAATGTATATGATGGCCTTAAACGTGATTACCAACTGGTAGGAAGCATCACTGTATTGAGGAAAGAGAAGCATGTGATCTTTCAAAATAATTTACGATATGAGGATGCGCCAGTGCGTTGCCTGAAGCCAATGTTACTTCTAAACCCATGCCAAAACGTAGGGAAAAAGACATTGAAAACAGACAATGTGTTTATTTTTGGAACTTCCTTGATCATGATCATTTGACAACGGCCAGCCAACTTGCAGAGAGGAATTAACCTTTGTGCATACAGGCTACATGTTATATGTAGGCTTAGCATCACTGGTATTTTAAATGTTCGTATATTTCTTGAAATTCCACCGCACATGGGAACTTGCAAAGTCGACATCAGACGACATCTTTAAAAGTAGCCTAGGTTATGTCCTTAAAGACACTTTTGACGCTAGAGTTTAAGCCAATTAAAAATTTCCTCATAAAGTCAAACCCATCGACCAAGAGACCAGATAAAATAAATGGCACATTTGATTGGGATGCGGGGAGCATCTGAACTGCTAGTGCCAGGGGGGATATTTTGAGGTCAAGGGGTTGTGAAACTGCAACTCTCTCTCTCTCTTTCTCGTTTTTTTTTTATTCAATACCTATGTGAGAGATCTATCAGCAGTTGCCTTTGTCATGATCAATGTGTTTCTGTTTCTCCTTTTCAATAAAAGATTGCATCATTGGGGTAGGCCTACATTAAAATGATTAGCAACCAGCATAATCGGAATGTCATCAAATCAAAGTTGAACGTGGGGGTTTGACGTCTGCCTAAACTAATTGCAAGTTACTACTTTACAATGTAGAAATATCAAAATTGCAGATGGGTTGAAATATCCAGAGATTTTTTCTGTCAATGGACAATTGTACCAGTAAGCCTTCAATGTTTGGTTCGATGCTGGTCGCACTGAATGCGCAATCTGTTATTTGGAGATATCATACTTTTGCAAGTACCAAGGCCCTGGAGCAATGTTGACCCAATAACATGCGTTAAGGTTTGCACAGGGTTAATGCATGGTAATCAGACCCAAAGCTAGTTTAAAGCTTCTTTTCCCGGTGCAGATTGCACAAAGCCTTTTTAAAGTAAGGACAAATGTATTTTGAATACAAATTGCAACAAAAGCAATATTAATGTAAACAGCAATGATGTAACTTTGGCTTGATTCTCACCAGGCGATACAATAACCTTATACACATCATAGACATCCCAAAATGTTATGTTAGCTATTACACATCCACTGGTCCTAGCAGATTATAATATTGTGCGCTAGTTTCAAAATAACTAGCTCAAAATAACTAAGAACGAATGCGTCAACATCTCGGAGATTGTATTGCCTAGTTTATCGAATGCTAAAAAACGAATAGGTTTTTATTACTGTCACACGGGATGAGTTGACCAAATTCAGAACCTATCAATTGAGATATATGAATTCATATCAGAGTCAGGTTATTTGATCAGTCCCCCGCTGTTGTCTCTTTGGTGGTGATGAATGTGTACATTGAAACAATTTCGGCAAATTCGAAGGGAGATAATAGCGGTACACATCATATGTTTTGTTACAGTTTATAGTCCCTCCACTGTGGCATGAAGCGCTCTCTTTAGGCAGCTCATTCCCTTCAGCCTTATTTTCTGTGAATCAACGATGAAAAATTACTCCAGTAAAATGGACCATTTGCTTGGAAATCGCATATTTTCACGGACAAGGAATGGAAGAGGAGCGAGGCGGGTACGAGATAGATAGACAGCGAGAGAAAGAGAGTGAGGGAGAGGATGATGTCTGCTTGAATTAATAGACATGATAATTTCACACCAAAGAAGAACACTATTTCATCTAGAAGCTATCTGTTCCATCACAAAGGGGTCACAGCGCAGCTGTGCCGAAGCCCGCGTTATTATGGAGTTTGATGATAGGATCCCTTTTGCTATCCTAGCACCTTGCTCCAGGCAAGCAATAGCTGGAGGCGACGTCAGTGCCGCCCCGTGATAAAGGACTTACTCTGAGCGCAAAAGAAAGAGCGCAGCTTTCAGAGCAGACCTAATAAACTCACGGGATTGGTCTCTCCAGCTTGCCTGTTTTTTTCCTTTTCAATTCTGTGTGGGTTTTTTTTCATAATGCATACAAATAACTTTTGGCTTATTGCACGTTTACACGTCCATTTATTTAAATATTTGCTCCGACAAGAAGAGGCACTGACGTTTCCTAGGATTCTGTCTGCATGCCAAACACGTCCCTTAGCAAGTGTTAAAGGCTGTTCTTGTGCCAGTAATTTGCTCTAAATTATTTTATCATTAATTAACAAAGAAACAAAAATAATTAAAAGACAAAACAAGAAGTTATTTGTTATAGTCAAACTTTTAATAACCATACACAGTTTAAAAATGTATTCCAACGGCCATTATATTAGGGTTACAAATAGCAAATGCCGAGTATCAACTAGGATTATCACACTGTTTGTGTTGCCTAAGTGATTGCAGAGGGAGTACCATGCACTTTTTGCTCAGTCTATTTCTGACAGTTTATTTTTCAACACATGAAAAGAAAGCGTGTACAATATTTGTGATGGGATTCAATGAAGTTAATACATGATCATTTCTATGAGACATTTCTGAAAGAATTCCTCCATTAAAAGTATTTCTGACTCTTCATCTAATCACATTGCATCATATTCTTCTTCTTCGTATAATTATTATTATTGTACAATGTCTTTAAATGTTATACCCTGTTCAATTCTCACAGGAGTTGAGTTTGCAGTTCCTAATGGCAAGGATCACTTCTTAATGGAATAAATAAGTTTCAGTTTGTTAGGAAACAGCCTTTAGTTTGCCAAAAAAATATGCAAAGAAACTAAAAAAAAGAGAATGCATTACAATAGAATTTCGAGGCGCCACAATGTAATTTCTAGCCCATCTGACACCATGTCAACATTATACTGTTCACAGACCATTAGCAACAATACTACTGCTGAAATAACCAATGTGCAGATTATTTGAACATATGTTATTCTTTTGAACAGAGAGAAGACGTTTAAGTTATTCACATTTAAGATCTAAGTCTGTTTGAATGGTTTCCAGTACCACTTCAAAAGACACTTGGAGAGAGTCTGAAGTGAAAATGAAGTGCATTAAACCGCGATTCCCTGTGACTGCGGTCATTAGAATGACTAGTGGAATTCGGGGACTGACCATTCTCTGATGGCTTTTGTACTCTTTTCCAGTCGAGGTGCCGGTCACAGAGAAAGAATGGGAATAAAGAACTCCTTTTTTTTTAGAATGGCTAAAAAGTTTGAGAGAAAAAGACATTTTTAAAAGCCATATTTGGGTCTTCATCCTCTGGGAGTTGAAGGAAGAATGTACACTGCCACACTGCTAATATAGGAGCCCCCATGTTCAAACATTAGATATGAATTCTGCTATGTTGAACTTACCAGACAGTGTTTGCATCCTGGGATAAGACAGATATGGTCATCAGAAAATAGCAAACCCCCGCCCCATTCACTCATTTTTAATACAATCTTGTTCTCATCAGTGCAATAACTGATACACCCAAAGAACCGTGAGAGGATCAAAGAAGCGGTATAAACAAACTCTGTACTCTGATGTGGTGGTACCTTTACCAGATGCAAAACAGGTGCATGAACTAGGCCTTCTGTGGGTTGACAATATCCGTGATGTCAACAGGAGACCTGCTATGTATTTTTGGACACTGACGTTGCACCTTACATGGTGGAACGTTTGTGAAAATGAAACCAAATTTCATGGACATCCTTGTAGAATCAACTGTTTGGGCGTGGTGCCAGCAACAACAAGGCTATAGTTAATCCACTAGCAGGATAAACATCACCTAAATCTAAACCTCTCAATGTAGAGTTTTGTGATTTTGTATAAACATAGTTTTGAATAGAAAAACTCAGTGGTACAATAATCATTGTTGAAGTGAATCATCATGATCGCATTAATCAAGAGGACCGTCAGTTCTCCCAGCAGTTATAGGCCATGTGATGCCTTCAGTGATGCACCATCTGTTCTCCACGGTGAAACGCCTGCAATCCCAGTCCACTTGAGAAGGTGACCAAGGCCTGGATGCAGGTCACACTCTCACTGTCACTCATAACTCAAGTCTGCAATCTTATAGCAGTATATGTTTGTTTGTGTACGTGTGTGTGTGTGTGTGTGTGTGTGTGTGTGTGTTCCTCAGAGAATCTGGTTACTTGGCCAAGCCTGAGAAATTTCAGGAGCTTTTGATAGATTTCCATTGTAATACTGATGTTGCAAAAATGTCCTCTCTGTTGCAATTATAGAAATTTCAGTGCAATTTCATCAACAAAATAAAAATCAGAAATGAACATTTTAATAAAGATCACAATTGGTATTACTATTATACAATTTGCACTGTTACACATTGCTGCTACTGACGAACATCATTGGTCATGGTCATTGATGCCTTTACACATGCAATCAAAATTGCCACCCACTTAGCATGTGAAGGATGTGGGCAGCCTTGGGCAGTGCCGAGGGTCCCCTTTAACCCGGCAGGTTCTGGGAGGGCAGGGGCCTGTCCGGCGTGGGGCAGGACCGTCCCAGCATCACGCCGGCAGCCCCGCACTCCGGCTGGGCCTTTTTCATGGCTGACAAATGAGCCGGGCTGTGTGTAATCACACCAATAAGCGTCCCCTCCCCGAGTGCTGGGGACAGGAACGCCGGGGCTCCAAGGACTGTGTTTAACGTGGATTCCATTAGAAAGGAGCCCATTACTTTAACCGAAGGAAAACACATACACACACACACACACACACACACACACACACACACACACAGACACAGACACAGAGAGAGAGAGACACAGAGACACATAGACAGTGCCTGAGGCCTTGAGAGTGGTGCAAAAACCTCATTGATAATTAAGTGTTGGTTGCCCCCTGTTAGTGTAGTTTGCTTACCAATCACACCACCCCTTTCTCTCCCTCTGCCTCTCTCTCTCTCTCTCTCTCTCTCTCTCTCTCTCTCTCTTTCTCACTCACTCTCTGCAGTGTGTTCATCACAGGATCACGGGACCATCTAATGACCATCAATTAGAGCAACGAGGGCCAGGGTTAATTATGACTCACCATGTGATAGAGTGTGTCAGATGTACAGTGTCGAGCAGAGAGAGAGAGAGAGAGAGAGACAGCGAGAGAGAGAGAGAGAGAGAGAGAGAGAGAGAGAGAGAGGATGCACCACCATGAGCTGAAAGCCAGTTTGGGGCTCTTCCTTTGAAGTGTTAACAAAGATAGTGGGGGGGGGGGGGGGGAAACTAACAGCACTTCCATATGTGTCATAACATCTCATTTTGAAATTACTGATTTGCATATGCCCAATGCATTTGCGTAGAGTATTCAAAATATAGGTTTTGCATGTGTGAAAAAAGAGGATGCACCTGATCTTGCTGAACGGAACACACTGAAGATGCATGCAGTATCGAGAAGTCAAGATAATCTGCATAATTCTTCCTTATTATAATTGTGGAAAAAAAAACAAAACATTGTTCAATATCTAACGCCTAAAAGCTTGTGTTGAAATTCAATGATCAGCAACGTTCATGCAATTATTTATTTCTAAAAATCGATGCAGAGCACACAGGACTCAGGTTATTCAAAAGCACATCTCCATGCTCTGAGGCTAAGCACTCGAGAAACCATCCATGAACCATAAACATTTACAGTAACAAAGTTGAAAGAGAGAGAGAGAGAGTAAAAGAAAACAACAAAACAGGGTGAAGACAATAAGGAGAGAGAGGATGATGTGTGCCAGTGAAATTGATAACAATCATTATCCAAAACAACGGCTTCCCTCACATGGTGAAGGGCGCAACATAAAAGTAACTTCAAAATTAAGCTTTTGACAGGTTGTTAATGGATAGCTGTAGGGCCATCTGCTCCATTGCAAACATAAATGTGGTTTGATTTCGTGAACTGTTACCACTGTCACTGTAAACAATAATTGTCAAACATATTTGCTCGCAATCGCTTTAGCAGATGTTACGCTTTTTGTTTTCAGACGCCTTTGTATCTCCCTTTTGCAGACATGCCACGTACCCCACACCACCACCACCAACCTCCACGACCAAACTCCCCCTTCCCTCACCACCCACCCCACCCCCACCCCCCAACCCAAAACACCAAACACTGCCGCTCCTCCACCTCCCCCTCCCACTCCCGAGCCCTTCTCTGTCTGCTAGAATATTGAGCAGGTATTTGCTGAGGTGCTCCAGGGCACAGGAGAGAGGGAGGGAAGAGAGGGAGGCAGGGAGGGAGGACAGAGGGGTTGCAGAGAGAAAGAGAAAAAAAGAGAGAGAGAGAGAGAGAGAGAGAGAGAGGGAGGGAGGGGTTGAGATTATCTTGCCCCCTCATCAGCAGTGTAGTCCATTCCCTGCCCAGTTGGCCCTCGGGCCTGGGGAGTCGGCCTTGCCTCCCAGCAATGGAACCTCCTCATCACCCTAATCTCTTAATTGTAGGTGCTAAATTGGCACATGGTGGCTTTTTATTAGAGCCTCTCCACAATAAGCAGGCCCAGAGTGGCCCCGTGCTCCCCTTCTCTCTCAGCCCTTGATGTTGCTTATAATGGGGTTGAGGGGGAGCCTATTGGGAGAGTGATCGAGCTAAGAATGCCCCCCTCCCACCAAAAAACAAAACTGTATCCAATTGATCTGATCTCAGGTGCTCTCTTACTTCGCCTCCCCCTCAGCCACGGCCACCACCACCACACCCTTGGCTTTCTATTCAATTGTGGAGACTGCTACTGAAATACCACCCTGTTTCTTTCAGATTCCGCAGTAGGGTCACTTTGCGAGGTCCAAGCACCCCCCTCCCCTCTCCTCCATCTGCCTAGTTTGGGCTTGTCGACTGCTCTTTTCTCAAACCATGCCCCCCCCTTCCCCAACACACCCACACCTTTTTTTTCTTTGTGTATAGCGGACCTGTGGTTCATCACCGTCAGTGATGAAAGGTCCTGCTGCCGGTTTATTGGAGAACCAAGACAGGTTGAATCTGTCCTCTCGTCCTGGTTCTACTCTACCCGTCCTCCTCTCCCTGTGTCTCCGTACTCCGTATTCTGTGTCATTCTGTCTTGACCCAAACAGGATCTGTTAGCTTTTTCAAAAGGGTGATCAGGAATAAGCCTGCTCTTGCGAAATGGCAATTAAGAATGGGGGGTGACAGAATTTGTCTGTTGATTTGAAAATGCTTTTGCATAAATGACATTTACATTGTGCTTGATGGTGAATATGGAATAGAGGAGCAAATAGCGTCAGGTGGTTCATCTTTGCAATGCAAAGTAACATTTGAATCTGTTTTTTTGTTTAAACATGATGAACCAAGTCAATTTAAAACCATGAATGGTTTTAAAGAAGATGGAACATTGTAGGACCTTTGAAGTATTTCTCTCTGGTATTTTAACACTTGTTTGATGTCTTTGGTGGTAAAAATGCAACAATTCCAGAAATGTGCCAACAATTTGGAGAATGGGGTGTCCTTGAAAGCTGCTACCTAAGCCCTTGTTATTACATTGAGAAAGAAAAAAAAAAGAAAAAAATGTGGACCTGCAACTTGGTGACAGGACAATGGGGTGAGCGATTTATGGCCAGCTATTAACGGCCATTGCTTTCAGCCACGGCAAACAGGTGTTTTGCAGATCGGCCTCTCCACAACCCTACCAGGCCACTTTTTCTTTCTCCCCCTTCCAGCGGGCAGAGGGGACAATCCACGGGCGCAACTGACCACCACCACGATCAAAGGCACCTTGTCCCGGAGACTCTTTCAGGCCGGTGTCAGCCTCTCTCTCTCTCTCTCTGTCACAATTTACTGCTTCAGTCTTTACAAATTAAAGCAATAAAAAAGCGTCAGTGCAAATTGAATTTTAGTGTGTGGATTGAATTTTGGGTAATTCTTTTCTGTTTTTTTTTCTTCTTCCCCTATGCCATGCTGTGGGTCAATGAGGTCTTTGTCATCGGCTGGCGGCCGTGAGTCTAGCTATGCCGTGCAATGAGAGAGAGGAAGAGAGAAAGAGAAAGAGTGAAAGACAGAAAGAGCAAGGCAGGAGAGAGAACGAGTGAGAGAGAAAGAGTGAAAGAGAGAAAGAACAATGGAGGAGAGAGAACGAGAGAAAGAGCCAGGGAGGAGAGAAATAGTGAGGGAGAGAGAGAAAGAGTGAAAGAGAGAAAGAGTAAAAGAGGAGAAAGAAAGAGAGAGAGAGAAAGAGATCGCTGATGCCATTGCGTGATTTCTTGGACTCGGGGTGGATTACCGTCTCAAGTGGCCAGCTCATTGACGGGGAACTGGTCGGAGGGCATACCTTCTTAACTCACAATGAGCCAGTAAGCCCAGCACAAGCACGGGCTCACAATGCCCAGACAAAACCTGAAAATCAAACCTATTTCTGATCTCTGTATTTCAACAGCCATGATCTGACAGACCAGTTGGATTTAGTTCGAATAGTGATTGCTGACCTGAGAACAGTTTATCAGAAGAACAATAATACATACAATGATCTAGATCTTCTGAATTAAGACCTTTAATCAACTGTCCAACTGCCCGCTGCACAACAGCGATGAGATTACCAAAGCTCACCCATCAACGAGAACAAGAGTAAAATGTCAAAAATATATGTATTTTAAATGTGCTGTTTATCTCCAGACGTCATGAGTTGCTGGTCTCTGGGTCTGCTGTAGTCTGTGTGTGAGTCATGCGGGTGGAGATTTGGCTTGTGGCTGGTGCTAGCGGGTGAAGGCTGCTGCAGCAGACGTGTTAGAGGGCCTGTGCACACGGAACAAAGCGGCTGGGGAGGCCAACAGCCGTACGAACCGTTGCAGATCAGTGTGTCAGGCGGGTGACAGAACGCGTCGGAAATCCTTGCTAAGAGATCACACTGAATTAGCCTGTTTTAACGTCAACCCCACTTTATCTTTATTTGTTTGTCTCTGTGGGGGAGAAACTCGCTCTCCTCTCCTCTCTCACTCTCCTTCCCTCTCTCTCTCTCCCTCTCTCCTTCTCTCTCCCTCTCTCTCACTCTCCCTCCCTCCTTCTCTCTCTCTCTCTCTCTCTCTCTCTCTCTCTCTCTCTCCCTCTCTCTCTTGGCTTTCCTGACTCCAGCACATGGCTTTTATTGTGACTTTTCGTCAGACTAAATGGGATACATTTTATCATAATGGTTTGGGGAGCCCGGGTGTATAGGCCAACACAAATAGGGTTTTACAAGTTAAAGAAGTCTTTTCCTCAGGCGGCGTTTTATTACAACTACTGTTTACATCTGACAATACATCCTAAGTATTTTATTATTAAGTTTGGACAAATCATTTGCCTGAGGTGGGAGGTGGTATGCCATTGAAATGTAATCCCTTTGTTGATCTTATTACTGCCAAACCAAACAAGAAGAAATCAATTTCAAGGGAGGGAGGGAAGGGGGAAAGGAGGAAAGAAAAGCGAAGAAATTAGATCAAAATGATAAGGAAAAAAGGTGTATATGACGCTAGCTTGGTCGGTGCCCCCTCCCAACCCCCCCTCCAACAAACTCGACAAACACTGTGCTGCAATTTTTTGCGACATTAAAATATGGTGCCTTTCTGCTCCTTTTCCTTCCCCTGCCCTGGAGGTGAAAACAGACACCTTGTATTAGCTCTCCATATTCACACATTGTTCTAGCACTCTCTTCTAAGTGGTAAAACAGCATGGAACTGCTTGGAGGGCTCATAGCTTGTGCTATTATTGACTATCTGATTCCGTTATCTGCCTACTTTGGTAGGTAATTCACAAAATCTAACACTATGGGTGTTTCTTTTTTGCGGTGATTCAATTGAGGGAAAAAAGAAATATTTCTGTGCGTGTCCACAAAAGCATTCCTTACGTATCAGATATCTAAATGTGACTTGACAAATTAAGATGGAGATTGTGATTAAAACGCGCTTGGCACAGGCCTTCAGAGAACAGGTCTGAAAAGGAAACGGGGAGTGGAACGCCTCGAACATGAAGACTGGTGTGAGTAATCGGAGTGAGCGGCGCAGTTCTGGGACCGAAACAGAGGCTGACAGTCAGGGGTGTCAGCAGACTGCACCGGATGACTCAGCGCTTTCTGAGCCGCTTGGGCTGCCTGCTCAAGGGATTCTTCTTATTATTATTATAACCTTTATTTAACCAGGTTAGTCTCATTGAGATATAAAATCTCTTTTTCAAGAGAGACCTGGCCAAGATAGCAGAACAAATAGTTACACATCACAATCATAAAACAAACACAAAAGAGGCAAGACAACTCAAGTGCATTCCAGATTAGATAAAAGTACCATCAATTAAAACATTTGCACTGGATGGACTGGATGGATAGTTTGAGTGTTTTCTGTAGTTCATTCCAAGCAGAAGGTGCAGCAAACATGAAAGCCTTCTTGAACAACTCTGTCCGGGCTTGAGGTACATTCAATAAAATAGTGTTCTGAGACCTTAAGGCATAAGTACTCTGTGTAAAAGAAACAAATTCAGATATGTAACATGGGGAGCCTGCCTATAATGCTCTTATATAAGAAATAGAGGTGAGTAAGTCGGCGATTTGACAGAGAGGGCAAATTCACTGTGGAGTAAAGTTTACAGTGATGAGTGAGGGGTCTGCAATTTGAAATAAACCTTAAAGCTCCATGATACACAGCATCCAACATCTGAAGACACTTTGATGGGGCATTCATGTACAACAGATCACCATAATCAATAATAGGAAGAAATGTGGCAGCGACTAGCCTTTTTCTGGCAGAAAAAGTAAAACAAGATTTGTTCCTAAAGAAAAAACCTAGCTTAAATTTAAACTGTTTCACTAAGTTCTGTATGAAGCTTAAAAGAAAGGTGGTCATCAATTAAAAATCCTAAGTATTTATAAGATGAAACTAAATCAATTGTTTTACCCTGATTGGTAACAATATTCAAGTCTAACTCATTTTTCCTTGAGTTTGAAAAGACCATTACTTTGGTCTTTACAGCATTAAGCACAAGCTTTAATTGATAAAGCTGTGCTTGCACTCTGTGAAAAGCAGTTTGCAAATGCTCAAATGCCTTCCTTATGGTAGCAGCACAACAATAAATAACTGTGTCGTCTGCATAAAAAACGAAAAATGTATGTTGTACATTCTCCCCCAGACAGTTTATATAAATAGTGAATAAAAGTGGGCCCAGAACGGAGCCCTGGGGGACCCTTTGCTGGGATTGCCTTTGCATGTGCAGTGCATGAGGCTGTGTATGCAACATGTATGTGTGCATGATTTTATTTGTGTATGTGTGTGTATGTGTGTGTGTGTGTGTGTGTCTGTGTGTGTGTGTGTAGGGGGGGGGGGGGTGGAAGGAAAAAGGAAAGGTAGCTTGCACTAAGCTTAGTGAAATTTACTTAGTGAAAGAGTACTTATTAACTCTCCCTTGCACAGCTACTTCTTCGCTTACCTGCCCAATTCCATTCACACACTTCCTGTGTGTGACTGTGTGCCTCACATATTACTTCAGTCCTCTATCTCACTCACACACTCACTCTTATAGTCCGGTACTCACTCACTCACTCACTCTTATAGTCCGGTACTCACTTACTCACTCACTCTTATAGTCCGGTTCTCACTCACTCACTCACTCATTCACTCACTTCACTCATTCACTCACTCTCTTTTTAACTCCCTCCTTTGCTTCCTCAACTCCGTTCCTCACCCACTCGCGCACTCGCACAGTCTCAGGGGGCAATAGCAACTCATCCTGCCCAGAGAGGAGAGGCGAGGAGAGGTCTCTGTTCACAGTGGATAAAAGATGCAGTGAATTAGCTCCCGGAAGAAATGCACAGCCAGGTCTCTGGCAACGAGCCACATGGAACCCCAATTTAGTAAAAAAAACAACAGCGTTGCTTGCTCTCCCACACTGTCCTCCTTCCTACGGCTGGCACAGGAAGGGAGGGAGGGAGGCAAAGAGGGAGAGAGAGAGTGATACCAAGAGATGGGGGGATATGGTGGAGAGAGGCAGGCAGTCATAGAGAGAGAAAGAGTGAAAGAGACAGAAATACAGATGGACAAAAACAGAGACAACAAAAAACTGAATGAGAAAGAATAAAATAGAGATAAAAAGAAAGACAGAAAGAGAGAGAGAGAGAGAGAGAGAGAGAGATTGTGCAGACCTGTTAATAGGTTTAATGCCTGACGAATGATGTCATGGAAAAGCTGCCACCCAGCAACGGGCCCTCGACCACCTCCTTTAGCCATGGTGGGGGGGCGAGTACCATTCCTGCGTCCTCCCCTCTCCTCTCCTCCCCTCTCCTCTACCCTCCGCACTGGCCTAAGGACTTCCACGTGTTCCCCACTCCCCATACAGTTAATCAGGCTCACATTGTTAAGAGTATGGACGCGCTTGGCTTTACCCTCATAACACAAGCATTGGGTTATAAACAAACTCTCCCTGACAAATTGCCTGGATGTGGTTGTCTGTGTATGTGTCTGAATGCTGTATCTGTGGAGGACCAATATGTCCCATGCAATGAATGCACATCTAAAGAACTAAATGCAGGGGACTAGGACACATCTAAGAAATCTACTACTGCTGTTCTACTGCACTACTACTACTCTCTCATTACTCAGTATATACACACACACAGGCAAGAGAAGTCTCAGTGGGGTCAGTAAGATGGAAAAAGCCAGATGTAATGGCCTTCTTCAGCTGAACAAAGTGCTTTTGGGTCTGAATGAGGGGGACCGTTTGAGGCATAGCATGCATTCTTCAGCTCTCTCAACCTCTTTCAGAGTTTGTAGATTAGTTGTTTTCATGCAAGGTCTGATATTGTTTCCATAACAAACAGGAAGAATGCTAATGGTGATGGCTTTCATGCTGCGTGCATTGCTTTATTTACAAACACACACACACACACACACACACACACACACACGCATACTGTATTGATAAGAGTAGTTGCATAGTTTTTTAAAATCAAATGTTTTGCACAAACTTTTTGCTTTAGCAGGCAGACCTTCTTGAGCTCGCTTCATCAGACTCAAAATTCGGAGGCAATTCTAAATGTTCATACTGTATAATATCCTGTGTGATTATTCCATGATGAGCCCCTGTTTGACTGAGTGCTAGCACATATCCAACTAGAATGTCTGGTAGGACGCCACCACTTGCTTTGGCTTACATCATACAGCTAAGTGGAGCTGGCTAAGGAGGTCAGTCTATTCGCTTATATGCAAATCTGAGTGGATCTTCCAGCACAGCTACTCTGCATAGCTCTGGGAGCCAGGGAAGAGAGACAGCGCTAAGCTGTCACACACACCGAAAATTCATAAGCCAATGCCCCAGCACTGACACAAGGCAACAAGATGTGTCATGCGAAAAAACGCATGACGCTCCCACTTCAAAGCGCTGAGGACTCACTCACTTACACACACACACACACACACACATGCATACACAACTTGTTTAGTTTTATAGGCTTCCCTTCGAAGCGTCTTTGGAGACAGAAACTTTCTCACGGTTATTCCTGTCAAACAAAGCCAAAATAAAATCACTACCTGAATGAGCGATTTTATGTACAGGCCTCCTTTATGAGTATTCGTAACTCCCTTTACATTAAAAAGAAACACTTTACATTAACTTAATAGAACCATTGTCACCGTGGCCTATTTGCAGTTGTTAGGGGGAGACATGCAATAAAAATGCAAATAGATGATGATGTTGTGCTGTAAAAGATAGCAACATTCCCAATTCCCAAAGTGGAAAAAATAATAAGGACAGAAATCATCCTACCCCACTTTCAGTCAACTCTGAGTAAGTTGAAATAACAGCTATTTCTCACAAGTTATTTTCAGCACTATGTGAGTAAAAAAACAAACCTTATGTAGATAGTGCCAAAATTACATTCAATTGTGTCTCTCTGTTTATTGTTCAAAGGCAACATCACCATTAGGCCATGAAGGAATGATCCGAAAGAAACAGAAATGCTACAGTATTTGATTAAGGGCGTGTTACGCAATCTACCGTTTCAACATGACTTTGATGTGAGACAACACACGCAGGAGGAGCAATAAACCTTTAAAGCAAGAATATTTATGTTCTCCTGCTTTCTCTGAAGTGGTGAATAGATTCAAAGATACAGGATGACAAGACAAAGAGAGAAAGAGACAGAGAGAGAGAGAGAGAGAGAGGGAGAGGGGGAGAGAGAGAAAATAGCCTCGGGCTCCTGTGCTTTAAGTCATGCCATTTCCCTTCATGGAAGGCGGCCCTAAATAAGTTACTTATAAGCATTTATTGATGCACAAGTGTGGCATCTGTGACTGAGCTGAGGCTTGGATGCAATTAGCCCAAACCTTACACTTCAATCAGGCGTCACGCTTTAACAAAAATAGGCCTCTCCCTTCTCCCCCCCTGCCCTTCTCTTCTCTTCCTCTGCTTGGCTGTTTGTCGAAATGCTCATTACAAGACTCCACCATGCTCAATAATTAGGCAATGATTGCCTTAATCATCACTGCAGTTGTCGTTACCATTGGCACATACGTGCTATGTTACGACAAACGACAAAGCTGTTACGACTTTGCAATGGACGAGAATTAAAAACAGCAGTGGAGTCATTTTGATAAGATTTCTGTAATGAAAATGATTCAGTGCATCAAAAGAGGGTGGCTTTTCTATGCAGCTGTATAAAATGCTTTCTCCTCGCTGCATTTGTTCATCTCTGCTGTAAAAAACACCTTCAACTCAATACATTTCTGCAGGGTAAAGAAAAAAAATATAAACTATTCATTTTGCTTTGGAGAACACAGAAGAGGTTTAAACCTAGCCCAGGGGTAGGGCCCTTTTGTGTCAGGGCTCCTCTGATATTACTGAAGGCTTTTTATATTGAGTGCTTGACATGATAGATAAACCATATAGCGTACTGAATGGCCCTCTCTGCCACACACAGTAAATGTCATTTGCCATTAACAACGCTCTGGCGAGGTACATAAACCATTAATACACCCTTTACGACCAGACCCACTAACTGTGCATGTCTCCTTGCCAACAAATCTTAATGATGACCGACCAGTGCCCCAACAACAGGGACTCAAATATGACTTAAATGCACCCTAATCTAACCATACGAAAATAGACATCTAGTACATAACTCTGAATGTGAAGGTATAAAGTCTTATTCATAGCTACTTACATAATAATTACATGAAAATTGCATTTAGACATTACACATAATATGTATTCATGGGTAAAAGACTGTTTTATTGTGAAGAGGTGGAGAGGACAGGCGATTTGAATGGCAAATGGATCTTTCCAAATACTCCAATCCATATACTTACCATTACAGTATATTTGACAGAAATCCGCCATTCTCACACAAGCGACAATACAACTTTATCTTTATTAATTTTGGGAAGTATGTTTTAACTAAAATTTCAAAAATAATGTTTTGCCTGAAATTGCACTGTGCCTATTTACAAGGGCATTGTTCCCACCTCTTCTGGGGCCTACCATCAAATGTTGGACCTCTATAGAAAGATGAGAACCTCTAGTTTTCGTAGAAAACAGTCAAAATGAATGTGTGATGTACTCACAAAGAGTTACAGAGGCTAGAATATAGTTTTTTCTTTCTGCCGGATTACAAGCATCTCTGAACTGACCACATTTCAGCCCTCTGGGTCACTTGATATCCCTATAACACAACTGAGCCCTAGCACCAGGTCGTGTGAGGCTGTGTGCAAAAGTAGATCAATATAAAATGAAAATATGAGTGCTTTAGACCATTATTTGCCAAGGTATGCTCATGTGTTTTGTAAAATGCCTATGGAAACTCCCCATAGGACTTTTTGTTATCCAAAATGCATACTGACACTCAAATGCTTACTGCACATGAACCCCTTTGTATAGAAGCATAATCCTGGTCTCAAATGAAAGGTAACACTTTGAGGTTTCTGATATAGACTTACTACACAAAATAGGGAATAATTACAAAAAGATCTCTATTTTTGCATTTACTTTGTTGGTTCAATGAGTGTGTATAAGATAAACTATACATCTGTACAACTAATATTGGATAATTCAACATGAAGATTAAATTTCTATGGATTCTTGTGAATATTTCAGTACCCAATATGTTGCATCTACTTATGGTGCTGCAGCTACACTGCAGCCAGAAGTCAGAGTAGCACCAAAAGCGGAGGAGGGGGAGGGGGGCAATTTGGATCAAATTTAATTTAGACATAATAAAATGAACCTGAAAATGTAAAGCACTATACAGATTGTACATGAAAAAAGTTGTCATTTTTGGATTACCAAGAGCCAAAGCTTTGAAATGGTATATAACATTACTATGCTACATAGCAATATGGTGCATACAATTGATTTAGTATGTTGGGGGAGGTGGGTAACCGTCCCGCCGGCGGGACACTGTTTAGTGTGTGTGTGTGTGTGTGTGTGTGTGAACTCTCTGTGTATGTGTATGTGCGTGAAGGAGATGAACTGTGTGTGTGTGTATGTGTGAGGGGGGTCGGTTGTTAAGTGACAGACGCCTCAGTCTTTAAGGATGTTAGTCTGGATTCTGGATGGGGTTCCTGACAGGCTATCCGTCACCTCCAGGACCGAGACACCCACAGAGCTCTGTGGAGCCAGCACTCAGGCCCACCAACCCCAGCCGACAGGCCAGCCGGCCGGCCGCCCATAGATCACCAGTGGGAGTCTATTGGGCTGGGTTGTGACTAAAGCCGTCCTCTCCACCACACAATGGCCCACAGTCTGCAGGACGAGTGCAAGCAGCTGGACGTCACTAGTCTTTAATGGGGGCAGAAGCCCCACAGACAACCCACAATGCATTGTCTGTATGCCCCCCCTCACCATCAACCCCCCCCCCCCCCCCCCCCGACACACACACACACACATTCAGACATGCTACAGTGAAAGGTGGTCAGGGGACCGAGGGTGTCGTGGAGGCTTTTTTATTCTTGTAGGGGCCCACTGCCAGCTGAGGCGATAGGCCACCGGCTGGACTGTTTTGTGTGGGAAGTGTGCCCTTTTTTATAGGGCTGTATGGGTGAGGAAACGCACACACACACACACACACACACACACACACACACACACACACACACACAAACACACACACACACACACACAAACACACATGGCTGTCTTTAAGGTAAAAGGTACTGGGGTGGTACATGCAGGCAGTGGTGGAATGTAACAAAGTACAAATACTTTGTTACTTTTTTTCCTCCAAAATGCCTACCTGACAGGCACATGTTTGTTTCAGCAGTGAAGTTGGGTTGCTACCAAAGATTGTAGAGCACTACGCGTCCCGCTCTAAATCTTTGAACCAATCAGATATGATCCTTCCAACTGCAGCATTGGGCACCTTTGAGCAGCAGCACCCGCACTCGCTCACAGCAGACAGAGTCTGAAGTAATGTCAATGAGCCACCCATGGGCCTATTTACAGAAAGGATTCCAAATAACAGGATCAAAAGACGACTTGTGAAGATTCCAGTGTAAATTATTAAAAATATGAATCATAAGTTGGAATGTAAACTGGGCAACAGCACAGCACAAAAGCACAATTACACTAGCCTAAAACTAACTATGTTAACCTAAAACTAACTTAATTAAAATCCCACAGCCCATACTGTTTTTTTATTATTAGAATATAGACATTAAGAGTATAAATAATTATGCAAGTACTTTTACTAAAGTACATTTAAAAGCAGGTACTTTTTACTTTTACTTAAGTAGGGTGTCATTGTGGTACTTCTACTTTTACTAGAGTAAATATTTCCCTGGTTATTTGAACTTTTACTTAAGTACTGAGTTTCAGTACTTCACTACTGTAATAAATAGGATGTGCATGTGTTGAAAAAGACACAGGTGTGGTAAACCTTAGGAAAATCTCCACCCAAAACTATTTAAGGCAAGGTATCCCTAGGAACACATTTTATTGTGTGGGTGTTACCGTGAGGCAGCCGTGGCCTACTGGTTAGCGCTTCGGACTTGTAACCGGAGGGTTGCCGGTTCAAACCCCGACCAGTAGGCACGGCTGAAGTGCCTTTGAGCAAGGCACCTAACCCCTCACTGCTCCCTGAGCGCCGCTGTCGTTGCAGGCAGCTCACTGCGCCGGGATTAGTGTGTGCTTCACCTCACTGTGTGTTCACTGTGTGCTGAGTGTGTTTCACTAATTCACGGATTGGGATAAATGCAGAGACCAAATTTCCCTCACGGGATCCAAAGAGTATATATACTTATACTTATGAGCTTGTTACAACAATTAATAATTTGCTGCTGACGTGAGATCAGGGAAACACCAGCAAACATGGGCCAGGCAGAGCACCAGGAGGCTGGGGGAGAGCAGTGAATGACTGGCACGGCCTTCATCTTGTGCCTTATGACATATGAGAAGGAATGTTTCCACAGTGCGGCCAAACCGTCTGACTCAAATCCTACTTTAGCTGAGTCTTCCCTGCCCCTCCCCTCCTCCTTTCTCCTCCCCTCCTTTTTCCGCCCCGGACGGTGGTTTTCTGGAGAGCGCTCAAGTTTGCAAACACACACACTCACACGCACGCAAATCTCTCCTTTTTTCAGCCACCCTAAGTACTCTTTTCTCCCATTCGTTGCCTATGAAGCGTGTCTAGGCACATGACTGCCATTGAAATCCCACAAAAACACCTGCCAGTTCTTGCCCTGGTGTGTGCTTGTCTGAGTGCTGTCGTTTCCATCAAATCCCTACCTGCACGCACACACACACACACACCAATTAAGGAGGAGTCACCAGTGTTATTACAGGTTAGCTTTTTTTGTGGCGAAGTCCCAGGACTTTCCGACAGAGCTTGCGTCAAATGGCCTGTAATTGGATTAATTGAATTCCCCTGGCCTTACCTCGCTCACTCGCAAGCGATGACAAGCCGTGGCCGACTGAAGTTGTCTCCGGTGGTGGCAACCCAGTGGGGTTCAATCAGAGTTCATGCAAAGTCTAAATGGAATATCACGATCACATTATGATGCCGCATTAACCTTTTCTTCAACAACGTGCGTGGTGGTGATGAATTTGATGTGGGGGCCGATAAGATGTGACCTGATGGATTTCTGCTGTCATTTGTCCTGAGTCCAGCGAAGAGGACAGGCGACCGGTTGTACCACCCACAGCCTTATCACTTGACCGGAGGAAGTGGACTGGATCAAGCAGCCATTTATCAAGTCCTTGTCAGATCTTGACCTCATTACAATTAGCAACCAGATGTCCCTGTGTTGTGTTGCTCCTGTTAGCCAGGCGGCCATGTTCCCCTCCTACCAACCGAACCCTCTCCCAGCTGCCCTTCCTCTCCTCTCCTCTCCACTCAGTTCAACCTTTTCTCCGTCCGTCGGAAGGACATTCTCTCACATGGCTCTCCAACAACCTTGTGCAGTTGTGTGCTTCAGGTTGTCCTGTTAGCTCCATGCTAATTTTTGATGCTAATTGACCCAAACATTAGGTAAGCATAGCCCCAGTGAGATTAGGCAGACCTGCCCTTGGGGGGGGTAAACGTACATACTGACAGAACATTCTAGAAGTATAGAATGCTGTTAGCCCCCCCCCCCCCTCTCTCTCTTTCTATTTCTCTCTCTTTTTCTGTGCTGTCATAAGCAGCTGGCTGCACAAGGGAGATACAAGGGCAGTCGCACTCCAGTCCCCTCAGGGAGTGACAGCGAAAGGTGAGGTGAGGTGTGGTGTGGAAGGGGGTGTATGTGCGATAACACCTGTGCTGGTTTAAATAACGTTTCCAACAGGATCTGACCCTAGAAGAGAGGTTGGTGTAGGAGTGTCAAGGCTAGCTAGGGCCCAACCAGTTAACTGCCTTAACAGTTAGGACACCATGGTGCTTAGAAGTGCAGGGATGGAGGGGGGTAAAGGCTGGTTGAAATGAAGAGAGAGAGGGGCAGTGGTGGGGTGGGCGGGCAATGGCACATCTGAACCTCTCAACATGGCCACCTAATTACCTCCATGCTGAGGCTAATGCAGGATCTCCTGAGGGGTCTCCATTGTGAGGCCGGGGCAACACATGCAATAAGTTAACCTCCGTGACAGGCCACTGCCCTGTCCCCCACCTATCCGTCACGTGCGCTCTCCGGCCATCCCTTCCGGTCACGCAGCGTTTGGGGGGGGAGACAATGAAGTGGCCGTGGTAGCTCATTCGGAGGTGCTGGCCACCGCTGGGTTGAGGAGAGGGGGAGGTGGGGTTGCCATGACACCCACGGTGGATGCTCCAGGACGAGAGGCAGGACGAACCCCAGGAGGGAGGCCCTATGGCTGGGTCGGCCCGGATGGCTCGCTGACTTTACGGCTCCATCGGACACAAAGCCGACACTGCAAGGTCTGCGTCTCAGAGAGGGGCCTTTGGCAGGACAAAAAGCCCCTTATGTGCTACACTCGGGGTGCCCACATGTTTCTTTCCCACACTTATCAATGAGACAATCATGGGCCTCGGCAAAAACAATCCACCCCCCTACACAGCCACTGTCGGTGGTCTTTGTGGGGGAGAAAGACCATTGGCTTCAATTAGCGTCCCAAATGGTCCCAAATCTGAAGCATCTCAAATGTATGGTATAATACAGCACCCTCTCAGATGTGCAGAATGTACACCTGTAGGTGTAGAGGTTGGCAACTGAGAAATGTTCAAAAATATATAAATACAACAGCTGGAGCACAACTAGAAATACAAGAGAGGGGGCTAACTAGCATTTTGGACTATTGTCCTTGGCCTGTGATGAAATTTCACGCTCCTCTCCTTGGCTTGACCACTGGACCTCTATTTGCAGGGAATGATGGTGGTGGAACAATCTCCTTCTTGTTTCAGCTTTACCTCTTCTGACACGCCATGACCCCCACATCGATCTTCAATTCGCCAAACGGGCTTCCTCTGGAAGAAAAGGTTGCTTGTCCTCCATTAAGAAATAGTCTCTGACAAAGGGAAATGTTCACAATAAAAGGCCATACTGCAATCACTTCTGTGCTGGGCCACTGAAATCATGTGTTGTCATGAACATGTGTGTAGCTCTATATATTCCATTCTGATTTATTTGCATGCGATTAACCTCTAGTTGTCTAAACATGGACAGGACATGAAATATCACAAACATACAGTATACAAACATACAGTATACAAACTCACATACACATGCATGCTCAATAGCTGCTCATAATGTGCAGGCTTAATACAGTATAATCTGTTTGGCAATTGTATGGACCTGTATATGTATTGCTGATCTCTAAAATGAAGATTTGCACAAAAAAATATATACACAAATTAATTCCTGTGGTACACAAACCAAGTCATGCGCTTTAATAAGTACATGCACTCAGCATACCAAGTCAGCCCTGTTTGGTTATCTTAAATCTACTTCATATGGTAATGAAACAAGACATTGTAAAATGTCCACCCCCTCAAAATCATACCCCCCCCCCCCCCCCCCTTCTCCTCGCCTCTCCCTGTATATATAAAAAAATACAGACAGAAAACAAAAGCCAAGGAGAGAGTAAAATAAATTAGACTAAGCTTTAGGAGCTGGTTTGGGCCTGGAAAGTGGCTTCAGATAAAAATAACAAGTCACACGGCAGAGGACAGATCCGGCCGCCTCTGCCTGCGTGCCCTGAGGGGCCAGGCCTGTGCAGCCACCGCTGAGGCGAGAGTGGAGCGACAGGGAGGGGGGAGGACAGAGAGAGAGAGAGAGAGAGAGAGAGAGAGGGAGAGAGGGAGAGAGAGAGAGAGAGAGAGAGAGAAAGAAGGAGAGGGAGGGAGGGAGGGAGAGGGAAATATGGAGAGAAAGAGAGAGAGAGGGATGGAGAGTGTGAGAGCAAGAGAGAGAGAAGGAGAGGGAGAGAGAGAAGGATGGAGAGCAGAGATGGAGAGATGGAGATGGAGGGAGGGAGGGAGAAAGATGGAGAGAAAGAGGGGAGAGAGAGGGATAGAGAGACAGAGGGAGGGACATACAGGAAGAGAGAAAGGGAAATACAGAAAGAAAGAGAAAAAGAGGTTAGGGAGAGAGACACAAACAGAAAGAGATAGAAGGAGAGAGGGATGTTGGGAGCGAGGGACACAGACATGCAGGGAAAGAAAGAAGGACAGAGGGAGGGAAATTGGGATGCGGGGAGAGAGAGCAAGAGAGAGATAGAGAGAGAGGAAGTGATGGGGGGCAGGGGTCCAGAGAAATAGACAGAGGGAGAGAGACAGAGAGAGATGGATTGGGGGATTGAAGGGTGGTATGAGAGGGAGCTAGTAATGCTTTCCTGCACAAAAAACAAAGGGTGGAAGGAGAATGGCAGGAGAGGAGAGCCAGATAGAGGGAGAGACAGGAGGCTAGACAGAGAAAGAGGGAGAGAGAGACAGAGAGGGAGAGAGAGAGAGAGGGAGATCTGTGTTTGATGTATAAGCTCTGGCTTGCTATTGTGAGTCACCCCCTCCCATCCACACACACACACACACACACACAGAACTTAGCTTCAGGCAAAACGAAAATCTTCTGTGATTAATTAGAAAAAACTGGACAATTCTGAATTGACTGCACAAAAGCCAGTGTATATGGCAATATAAATAGTAAAAGAATCCTGCACAGTGTCACGCAAATAGCCTGTGTGTGGTTTTGTGTGTGTGTCTGTGAGCATGTGTGTGTGTGTGTGTGTAAAATCACAAGGAAAGGCTTTCTGGACTCTTTGGCTGGTGTGTCTTTGAATAGCACCATCTTTAGGCCTCCCTCCCCGGC